>NW_022987575.1:0-355327 GCF_902827165.1 Trematomus bernacchii | reverse complement strand
AATGTACTTTGTTACTGTGTACCGCTGTTCATTGTTCAAGATTGAAATGTAAATTTGCAAGACGGTTTGCCCCTCTGTTCACATGTAGCCTTTCATACGTGATGGTGGCTCGTTCTCCCATTATCTTCCACAATCTGTCTAGAAGTATGATTTTAGCATCTGAATAGAGCCATCACAATTTGTCTACAATGTGCCTCTCACACTTGACCACACCCCGAACTAATGGCACACACATTCAGGGTATTGTTTGTGATGAATGTGTGGCGGTGTGGTGCTCGTATAAAATGCTCTGTTTGCTGACAACGCCACCTGGGGGAGTTTCGCCCCCAGGAAATTACTAAAACTAAAGTTATCCAATTTAATAAAAGGCAATCAGGTTCGTTTGAACACCACAGGCAGAGACAGTGTAAAGGATATTACCACAATGGTTATTTTATTTATACATAATTACATTTCTAATAATAAACAATATAATTTCCTAAAGGTTCTCCAGGGAGGAGGGAGAAGGACAGTGCTGGGGCTTACCAAGGCGGCAATTAACAAAACGGGGAGGAAGGGGTCAAATCAAAATCACCCGTGACACTGACTGCACACCAAACAAAACGGACACGTGAAGAACACCACCACCAGGGATTGGGTTTGCCGCCTCAAGCCCACAGCACCTGTCCGGCACAAGAGAAACAGTTAAAAATCAGCAAGATTATAAAACTCGGTTGGAGAAAGATAAACAAAAGGAAAACAAATAAAAATAAACCTAATCTAAATAAACGTAAACAACAAACATGAGTAAACTAATTAAACCAAACGTTAACAAAAGAAAAGAAAATCACACAATTAACAAAATACTATAAATGTACTCAAAACATTAGATGCACAAAACAAACAGATAATCAAAATGAATCAACTAAAACAATAAGTGTCCTTGCTATTCCGTGATCTCAAAACGGCCCTGGTGACAGTCCAACACGGAGTAGTCAGGGCCTGTCAATTTCATGACGCCACAGCTCGGTGCGAAAGCTCGCCGAGCCAAAACAGCAGGAAGGGGGAGGGGGGGATGATGACCAGAGGTGGGGAGAGTGGTTACGGCGCCCCAACTTTTACAGCTAGGCACTGCCACAGAGCCCACCAGGAAGGGAAAATGTTTACGGCACCCCTGGAAAGAGGTTTAAAATGACGTGTGAATACTTAAGTTTATTAAATGAAAAGTTATCTATGGGGGAACTCATACATACCAGCCTGTGTGGCCAGTCGCAGCCACAGAGCCCACAAGGAAGGGAGAGAGAGACTCAACAATCCCACGGCCAAATCCCACTGTGACATGAATGACAGTCAATACACCAGAGGAACCAAGCTGAAGGTGAGAAAACGGCAGACAACGGCAACTCACCAATAGTTGCAACACTGCAAGACCAGGGAGCGGAGCAAATCCTCCTCAAAAGCACCGGGCGTCAGCTGCGCTAAGACAGAGTAGTGTCAAGCCGGGTGTTGCTTGTGCCCATGAATAAATGACAGAATGCAAGATGCTTTACCTGTCTGGTAGAGTGTGTGATGCGCGAGCTGCCACGCCAAACAATATACGCTGCCACGCCATGCAGGCTGCAGCCACAAAGGAGAAGCGGAGGGGGAGGGAGCAGATTTGTCACCTCCACTTAAATAGCAGGTGCGCTGGCATGGTGCCAAGCAGCGTCACAGAGGGAGGAGACATCCAGTCACAAATGCGTAGTAAACAGTTTTAAGAATCCATGGTATTAAATTCAACTAATTTTTAATTTATTTTTAATTTAAAGGCGTGTGCGCCGTGGGTTAGTGCGTTGGTGATCGGATCAGGGGGATCGGGATCACAGGTTCAAACCCCACTGCGGTCAGCATGTCGTTGTGTCCCTGAGACACTTCACCCCAAATTGCTCCTGTGGGGATTGTCCACAGTATTGAGTATGTAAGTCGCTTTGGATAAAAGCGTCTAACAAGTGACATGTAATGTAATGTTTAAGGAACCTCCGGTGGCTGCAGAACCACCTGATAGCACCAGCAGTGAAACCTGGACCAGGAGCCCTGGGGAGCCCTTCCTCTTTGAGGCTGAGTCAAGGCCCTGCACTCCCCTGGCAGAATCCGCCATCTGTGGAACAGAGTCCACACCGGCACTGCTCGGACAGGGGCCAAGCCCACTCAGTCACTTATGGCGCGTTTCCACTACAGCGCGGAGCACGGTTTAAGAGAGCTGTGACGTCAGCGGCCCGTCTTTGGTTGCGTTTCCACTTGGCCTAGTACCGGCCGGCGGGTCCTAATTCACAGTTTTTCTGGCCTCATAAAATCGCGGATCTAGGGCCACAGACAACGAGGCTGAGTCGGGCTGAGTATGCTAAACTAGAGAGAGCATCGCTGGCAAGGGGGCTACAACTACAACAAGATGGACATATTTGACCGTGATTTAATTGTAATACACGTTTCAAAATGATAAAGCAGCGACTGTATTCACCATGACACAGGCAGTCTGTGGTTTGTACTTGTTTAACTTTTGTCTAGTTTCTGAACATATATGAGGAGCTGTGAGCTCTGAGTGCTAACAGCTAACGGCTGTGTTGTTTTTCTGGGGTTCTCTGAAGATCACGTCACGGCTCCGCCTACACTGCGTTACTATAGATACTGCCCCAGTTCCTAAACTGTAATGGAAATGCGCCATAAAGTGAGCCAGTCCTAACGAGGCCCAGCCATACCGAGCGGGGCCGAGCGAGGCCGTGTAGTGGAAATGCGCCATTAAGCACTCCAAGGCCTCCGGTGAAGCGCGGCAGGAAGATGCAGGATGAGTCCGCCAGTGAGGCGTCAGAAATATTGATGCACAAGATTGGCAGGACCCTGGAACATTTTACTTCCACGGGTGAACATAATGACGACATCGCGGCCCATTCAAAAGTGTTTGAACACAGACTGCGGCAGTTGCCACATAATGTGCTGCCACACTTCCTGCATGATGTGGAAAACAGTTTCTTTAGGTATTTAACGGACAATACCCTGGAAACTGAAACCTCTTACAGACAGTTCATTCATTTGTAAAGATGTGGTGTGGCCAAAACATTTTTTTATTGTATTGCATACAATTGTTTTCGTATTGTATTTTTGACTATTGTTTACATTGTCAAGTTCTTTTGATAATAAACCACTTTTTACCGAAAATGCAAAACTTTATTTCGTACCTTCATACTACAGCCATTAGATAACACAACATTAGAATGAGGATACAATTAGCTATACTACACTAAAAGTCAGAAGATACAGATGAACATGATGATACATAATTTGCCTGTCGGTGTTATGATGTTGTATATTAATATAATCTTTGATTATAATGACTGATGCATGGAATGTGGTAGCAGCAGTACTTTTAGGTTGCCAGCCACAATGCTTTAAATAGTTTATTTCTGCTTCAGAGAGCTGAAGTGGAGGAGCTGATTTAAATTACGCGATATACTGCTGGGTAGCTTGTGAAATTCACCATCAAATCAAATCAAATCAAGTTTTATTTATATAGCACATTTTTAAAACGATTTTTGGTCGAGCCAAAGTGCTGTACATATAATAATGACCTTACAGTAAGGACACTTTACAGCAAATATAACAGCACAGTTTGTGCAGAATATCAGTATGAGAAAACGACACCCTCTGTCCTCACCATGGGATCAATAACATTTGATCTTAACCTATAATAATACATGATAAACTA
The DNA here is from genome assembly GCF_902827165.1 of Trematomus bernacchii. Lineage (NCBI taxonomy): Eukaryota > Metazoa > Chordata > Actinopteri > Perciformes > Nototheniidae > Trematomus > Trematomus bernacchii. The sequence continues at coordinate 351,609 of NW_022987575.1, read as the reverse complement.
TTTCTTGAATATATGTTGCAGTGTTCTGAACCTTCAAAGTTACTAAAGTTATCAAATAAATGTAGCGCAGTATAAAGTACGCTATTTGACTGAATGGGAGTGGAGCAGTACAGTACTTAAGTAAATGTACTTTGTTACTGTCTACCGCTGTTCATTGTTCAAGATTGAAATGTAAATTTGCAAGACGGTTTCTGCCCCTTTATTCACATGTAGCCTTGTACGTGGTGGTTTCTTCCTTTCTTGAACTGTTGTGCAGCAGAAGTATAAAGTTGCAGGATTAGTCTCAAGTACCTCAAGATTGTCCTTAAGTACAGTGCCTAAGTAAACGAGCTACAGTCTACCACTGTTCATTTACCTATTGTGAGCATCACATGGAAATGGAAATGTTGCAAGTAGTGGCCATTATTCAGATGGGTGTTTCTGTCTGCCCCTCTATTCTTTCTCCCATTATCCTCCACAATCTGCCTAGAAGTATTTTAATGTTGTAGCTGTTCAAGATGGTCAATTTAAAATGTGTTAAAAATATACTGTTAGTAGAACCAATAATAATGCTATGGCTGCAACTGACAGTTATGTAGGGCACCTAGGCAGCTTGGGAAGTTCCACTGAGCCTGGAATCCATCAGCTACTTCCTGCCACTCTTCCACTGTGTCTGGGCACTGAAAAACAAAAACAAAAATATTTTTTAAGACCTGCCATGTTTCATATGGCAGACCAAACATTTGCTGTTCCAATGCCCTCACTGTATTACATACAGTTTGCACAGTAAAACCAGTAAGTATCCACACATACCTTCATGTATTTCTCTTTTAAAACCTAGATGGCGTGTGTGTGTGTGTGTGTGTGTGTGTGTGTGTGTGCGTTCTCTCAGCTCTGCAACGCCGGCCCCCACGAGCTGGAGCCCATCGTGGGTCAGGCTGCAGCTCAGCAAATCCACAGCTTCTTCCACAAACCCACTGCTGCTGGAACCTGAGCTCTCTGAGTCTGGGGTCTGATTTTCTGGTTGTTTGCTTAGTAAGGACATATGAAGCTCATTTTCAGGTTCATATATGTATTTGGTGGCTCCACTGTGACATGTTTCCATGCTTTAATGTTCAAAAAGCTCTTCATTCTTCCCAGTCTTCTCTTATTGGTTAGCTGGCCGGCTCTGTTGTGATTTGGCAACGGCTTAGGTATGTCCCGCCCCTTATCACGTACAATGTGTTGGAGCACAAATTTACATGCAACAAAAACCTATACAACACACTGCAGGGAAGGCAAACCCCAAAGAGCACAATAGGGTCTCCATGAAGTTTGTGATTTCAGAATGAGCTTGAAACTAAAAAACAGGCAAAAAACGCATTAAAGACAATCTAGATACTATCACTAATTACACTTAGATCTCATTGTGCTCCTTTGTTCCTGTAAACTGTTTCAGCAGACTGTCCAGTTATTATACACAGCAACATGATCATACACTACCTACCATCTCAGATTTAAAAGGGTATTTGAGTTCTCTGAGAATAGCTGATGGGGTTTTTCAGATGTCATAAACACATGAACTGCTTTTTTCACTTGATTCCAAATAAATACAATAAAGTTTAATCAGAATGTATTTTTATTTCTTAAAAGAATAGAATTAAAAAACTTTTGTGTTTTTCAAAAAATGCTGTTTTGCTAAATATTCATTTAAACAAGGATAAGACAAATACTGTTGTCTCTGAAACATAGACATTCATGAAAGTACAAACGCTTTTATGTCGTACGTTGGATTTTATAGTCTTGAAGGAAGTTGATACAGTTTAAAAGATTTTAAGAGATCATTTGAATCATCGCAGTTAATTGGTTTCATGTTGTTTGTAACAATGTGACACATCAAAGAAAAAACATTAACAGAAAAGAAAATGATGTATTTTTTATAAAGAAATCTGGTATAACAATGTATAGAGGGGGCATCCCCCCAAAAGACATACATTTATCACATGAAATGATAGTGAACCCCGTGTGAAACATCAAATGGTTGTTCTACTCAGTGTGATTGACAGGAGAGATGATCAGAGGGCCAGAGTTTTTACCACCATCCTTAAGACCAGTACTAAATAATGGGTTGAGTTTCTCTTTGAAGCAGCAGCCAGTGAAGGAGTAGATCAGAGCTGCAGCATCAACATCATAAAAGGAGACCAGACCCTCCTCATAATCCACAAACACCCCCACCTTCTGAGGCTGAGACTTCAGAGAGAGACGGACTGCAGGACCAGCACAAGCTGAGTACTGATTTCCATTCCTCAACACTATCAGCCAGTAACCATTCTGAGGAGACGCTGTGATCTGTCCCTTCCTGTTGATCGACTCTCTGGCCACTCTGGCATTTCTCCTCCAGAATATATGTAATCATAGCCTCTGATCTACCAGTCACTTAAATGACTGAAGCATGTGGATATTAGCTGCTTGTTAGTTATTCAAAGAGAAGGACCACATGGATGTTAGCCTCTGCAGACCATTTACATGCACAGAAACCTATAGAACACTACAGGAAAGGGAAAAACCCTAAAAGAATAAGAGGGCTTCTTAAAAAATCTCCCTGAGAGGAATTCCTGAGGTTTTGAGTTTATACCTGATGTTGAAACATTGTCAATTATCAGCTTTTGTTATATTTAACAAAGTAATAAAGAAAGTAAAATACGATCTAAAATGCAGGAACAGAGCAACTTCATCCTCAGAGGATAAAGAGGGTCTGCACCCCGAACACAGCTCACATTCCCACTATGTAGAAGAAAGAAACCAGTCTACTAATCCTACCCATACATTCTGTTAGACATGATCTAAACATTCCCACCACCACACCATAAAACCTCCCAGTCCTTAGCCATTTGCAAATCCACCTTTTGCCCTCTGAAATGTAAAACCTAAACACATATATATATATATTTATATATTTATATCTGTTAAAGAAATATAACAAAAAATGCAATTTAACAGAGTAAAAGGCAATCAGAGTACAAGACATATGATGATGAATGATTATATGATAATTTGACACAACACTGCTTTAAAAAGACAAACCGCAGTAACTACAGTGAAGTTGAGAAAGAAAGGGTTAAAAGTGAACGGCTGCTGACCAAAGTGTATAACAGTTAAATAAGTTGTGCAATGTAAATGTCGTGCCCTTACAGACTACACAAAAAGAAACCACCCAAACAATCTGAGCTAGGCTAGTTAGCTGTTAGCTATGGAATGCCATTTAATAGCGCCTTTACGGTAATCGCTGTACAAGAGTAAAATAATGCATGTTTTTTTCTGCTTTATTTGCAATACAAGTCATTTGTACCATAAGTTCTTAATAAAACTGACACTGTTTGACTCAGTCCTAGTTTGACTGCTACAATAAAATGAAGTAGGCTACTTTTACTGTGTACTTTTTGGGTAATACTCTCTCAAAGTCCCTGAGAACAAACTCATGCCACTTCTGCTATATTTGATGAGATAAAATGATTTGTATCCATAAGTTCTTAATAAAATTGGTAGTGTTGGACTCAGTACTTGTTAGACTACTACCACAAATACAATGAAGTAGGCCTACTTTTATTGTGTACTTGTTGAGTAATACTCTGTCAAACTCCCTTCCAGAGTACAATCATGCATGTTTTTAGCTATCTTTGATGAGAGATAAAATGATATTTTGCCATAAGTTCTTAATACAATTGGGACTGTTGGACTCAGTACTACTTGGACTACTCCCACAAGTACAATAAAGTATTTTTACTGTGTACTTCTTGAGTAATCCTTTGTCAAACTCCCCTCCTGAGTACAATAATTAATGTATTCTGCTATATTTGATGAGGGATAAAATGATTTTTTGCAACAAGTTCTACATGAAATTGATACTGTTGGAGTCAGTACTACTTGGACTACTCCCACAAGTACAATCAAGTGTTTAAGTAATCCCCTGTCAAACTCCCCTCCTGAGTAGAATAATGCATGTTTTCTGCTATATTTAATAAGCGTTAAAAGCGTTCACAATACTGGGAGGCTGTGGCTCAGTGGATAGTGTGCTGGACTTCGAATCAGGGGAGGACACTTCACCCCAAATTGCTCCTGTGGGGATTGTCCACAGTACTGAATGTATGTAAGTCGCTTTGGATAAAAGCGACATGTAATGTAATGTAATGTACAGATAATGTTAGACAGAGTATTTTAAGAGGATAAGGTAGACCGATGACATCAACACTAGATCCACTAGATCAGTACTCCAGCAGCAGCATTGTTACCCCTTGGAAAGTCTTTAGAGACTATCCTGGATAGCTGTTCACAACCTTCCTTCAGCACAGTGACACACCCCTGTCACTCTTGTTGGCCTCTTATGATGCTGCTGAAGTCCTTCTACTGCACCTTTTTGACTCCAATACAGGCATTTGTATATGTTTGGAGAAATTACACAATAAATGGCCCAGATGTGTACACATCGAAATCTTGTAGTGCAGGAAGAAATACACACTGGCTAAGCCTGCAGGTGATATAGGCTTTGTTTTGCAATATTTATTCAAAGGTCACTTCTTATTTAAATAAATACCTGAAATATAGATATTATCTCTTATCAAAGATAGCAGAATACATGAAAGAATGTACTCAGGACAGGAGTTTGACCTAGTATTACTCAAAAAGTACACAGTAAAAGTACTTGATTGTACTTGTGGTAGTAGTCCAAGTAGTACTGAGTCCAACAGTATCAATTTAACTAAGAACTTTTGGCAAAATACCATTTTATCTCTCACCAAAGATAGCTAAAAACATGCATTATTGTACTTGGGAAGGGAGTTTGACAGAGTATTACTCAAAAAGTACACAATAAAAGTAGGCCTACTTCATTGTATTTGTGGTAGTAGTCTAACAAGTACTGAGTCCAACAGTACCAATTTTATTAAGAACTTATGGCTAAAAAATATTTGATCTCTCATCAAATATAGCAGAAGTGGCATGCTTTTGTTCTCAGGAGGGGACTTTGAGAGAGTATTACCCAAAAAGTACACAGTAAAAGTAGCCTACTTCATTTTATTGTAGCAGTCAAACTAGGACTGAGTCAAACGGTGTCAGTTTTATTAAGAACTTAAGGTACAAATGACTTGTATTGCAAATAAAGCAGAAAAAAACATGCATTATTTTATTCTTGTACAGCGATTACCGTAAAGGCGCTATTAATTGCGCACTCAAAAATGAATAGCTGCTGATTTGACCAAGCGAACGCGAGAGACGGCTGAGTTGACCGCAGTTATGCAACAGCAACCGAAGCTGAACTGATTATCTTGACTACTTGTTGCTATCCTATTGTGGCATAAGCCGTTTTCTACAGGCACATTTTACCTTTTCATTATGATTCTACGTGATAGTCGGACATGACAACCTGTGCAGCCCATGTATTGATTCCATCTGATAGCTGCTATGTGCCTGCTCTCCACAATGATCAATAACAGTGAACGGATGGTCAAAGTAAGATACAAATAAACAGAATCACAGAAGCCTGGTAGGCAAGGCAAGGCAAGGCAGGCAAGTTTATTTATATAGCACCTTTCAACACAAGGTAATTCAAAGTGCTTTACAAAAATGGAAGACATTTAAAAATGGCATTTAAAATCAGTCATTAAAAGGAAAGATAACAAAATAAACATTAAAAGAAAAAAACACATGGATAAAAGTTAAAAGCCACAGTGCAGCCCAAGATGTGAACAGTTCAATTAAAAGCAGCGGCAAAAAGAAAAGGTCTTCAGCCTGGATTTAAAAGTAGTAAGAGTTGCAGCGGACCTGCAGGTTTCTGGGAGTTTGTTCCAGATATTCGGAGCATAATAACTGAATGCTGCTTTACCATGTTTAGTTCTGACTCTGGGGACAGAAAGCTGACCAGTCCCTGAAGACCTGAGGGTTCTGGATGGTTCATAATTTAGCAGTAGGTCAGACATGTATTTTGGGCCTAAACCATTCAAAGCTTTATAAACCAGCAACAATATTTTGAAATCTATTCTTTGACACACAGGAAGCCAGTGTAAAGACTTCAGAACAGGAGTGATGTGATCCACTTTCTTAGTGTTAGTGAGGACTCGAGCAGCGGCGTTCTGAATTAGCTGCAGCTTTCTAATAGATTTTTTAGTGAGGCCTGTAAAGACACCATTGCAGTAGTCGAGTCTACTGAAGATAAGATAAAAGCATGGACAAGTTTTTCCAAATCCTGCTGTGACATTAGTCCTTTAATCCTAGATATGTTCTTTAGGTGATAGTAGGCTGATTTAGTAACTGTTTTAATGTGACTGTTGAAACTCAGGTCAGAGTCCATGACTACACCTAGATTTCTGGCTTTATCTGTTGTTTTGAACATTGCAGACTGAAGCTCAGCGCTAACTTTTATACGTTCTGCCTTGGCTCCAAAAACCATTACCTCAGTTTTATCTTTGTTTAATTGGAGAAAGTTCTGACACATCCAGTCATTGATTTGTTCAATGCACTTACTCAGTGTTTGAATTGGAGCATAATCTCCTGGTGAAATTGTTACGTAAATTTGTGTCATCCGCATAGCTATGGTAACTTATTTTGTTGTTTTTCATTATCTGAGCCAGTGGTAGCATGTAGATGTTAAAGAGAAGAGGCCCCAAGATGGAGCCTTGAGGTACCCCACATGTCATATTTGTCAACTCAGATGTGTATTTACCTATAGAAATAAAGTTTTTTCTGTCCTTTAAGTAGGACTCAAACCAATTTAGAACTGTTGCCGAAAGTCCCACCCAGTTTTCTAGTCGGTCTAGTAATATGTTGTGGTCAACAGTGTCAAATGCAGCACTGAGATCTAATAATACTAACACTGAAGTTCTGCCACTGTCTGTGTTTAAGTGGATGTCATTGAAGACCTTTACAAGAGCAGTCTCAGTGCTGTGGTTTGGACGAAATCCTGACTGGAACACATCCAAACAGTTATTTAAATGCAAGAAGTTACTCAACTGTTGAAATACTACTTTTTCAATGATTTTACCTATAAATGGCAGGTTTGATATTGGCCTGTAATTGTTCATTACTGAGGCATCTAGATTATTCTTTTTTAAGAGCGGTTTAATGACTGCAGTTTTCAGGGCCTCTGGAAAAATACCTGAGTGAAGAGATGTGTTTACTATATGAAGTAGATCTGAGGCCATGCAAGGAAAACATCTTTGAAAAATCCTGTTGGAATAATATCAAGGCAGCAGGAGGAGGATTTCAGAAGTTGAATAATGTCCTCTAAGTTTTTACCATTAATCTGATGGAATTGTGTCATGGTGTTTGAATTGATATTAGGTGGACATAGGGACAAAACATTTGCTGTACCTGATGTAGAGGCACTGACTGCTTGTCTAATTTTCTGAATTTTGTCAGTGAAGAAGGAGGCAAAATCATTGCACGCCCTGGTGGATAGAAATTCAGAGGCTACTGACACTGGGGGGTTAGTTAGTCTGTCGACGGTAGCAAACAAGGCACGTGTGTTGTTTTTGTTTTTGGTAATGATGTCAGAGAAGAAAGACTGTCGTGCGTTTTTCAATTCCAAATTATAAAGGCCAAGTCTCTCTTTATAGATTTCAAAGTAAACCTGGAGATTTGTTTTTCGCCACCTACGTTCAGCTTTTCGACACTCTCTTTTTTCTGTTCTCACGGTCATGGCCTTTCTCCATGGAGATATTTTCTTGCTAATCACTTCCTTTACCTTAGTTGGAGCAATGGTATCTATAACATTTTTAATTTTTGAATTAAAATGATCTACTAGCTCATTTACTGAGATGTTAGCAGGGGCAAGTGTGGATGAGAAATTATGAGTAAACATTTCCCTAGTATTTTCAGTTAAATATCGCTTTGTGGTTACCTCTTTCTGAACATTTTTGTGAACAGAAATAGAGCTCTCAAAGAAAACACAGGAATGATCAGAGAGTGCAACATCAGTCACCACAACCTTTGAGATATTCAGACCCTTTGAGATAATTAAGTCCAGAGTGTGCCCCTTATTGTGCGTGGGCTCCGCCACATGCTGAGTCAGTCCATAGTTATCAAGAACACAAAACAGTTCTTTAGCCCCTCTGTCCTGGGGGTTGTCAACATGGATGTTTAAAATCACCAACAATGACTAAACGGTCAAAGTCAATACACACTATAGACAGCAGTTCAGTAAAATCATCAAAAAAGCTTGCACAGTATTTGGGTGGTCTATAGATATTTAGGAACAGAGCTCGAGAGGAGCATTTCAGCTGAAGGGCCACATATTCAAAAGAAGCAAAGTCCCCATAAGATGTCTTCCTGCATTGAATGGAATCATTGAACAAAATAGCAACTCCACCCCCTTTCTTATGCATTCTTTCCTGACTCATAAAACTAAAGTTGGGAGGGGTTGATTCGATAAGAACAGCTGCACTGTTATTTTGTTCAATCCAAGTTTCCGTTAAAAACATAAATCGAGATTGTGCTCAGTGATAAAATCATTGATTAAAAATGTTTTTCCTGCCAAAGACCTGACATTTAATAAAGCTAGTTTAAGTTTGTTAAATACACTATCAGTAAAAAAATGTGTGACAAGCTGTGGCTGACATGGAATCACTGCTAAATTTGATAACCTCACACAAACGTTTGAGCACTTCCTGTTTCTAAGCTGATTTACCGCTCTTAATCTATTACCTATCAACACAGATATCGGCAAAGCTACTGGCAGGCAGGCCCCGGCATGTACTGGAAAGAGTTGAGAGTGCCATATGCCCTTGAGCCTGGACCCAGCACATATCAGTAAAAGTTTGTTGCGTTTTGTACACACACATCCTTATCAGGCTTCGGAGACTGCAGATGCTTTCTTGAAGGGATGGGAGGTGGTTGACATAGGCACAGTGATGAAGACGGGGGAGAATGGTGCGCGTCTCTGCTTCGGTGATTTTGGTGGGCGTCGTGAGGGCGGGGGTAAAGGACATGCTGCCAACCCTGCATCTCGCCTTCATGCGGTCATCGAACTCCAGGGGGGAGGGCGAGGGTGAAAGGGTGAGCGGAGAGTAGAGAGAGCTGGGAGATGAATGAAGAGTATCCTCCAAGGCGTTGACAGGGGGGGTGACGGGCAGTGGAGACTCCTCCATTTGTGTCATAGGTCTCCCATAATCAGAACATTCCTCAGGCGGGTGCAGTGATACTTCTTCAGGGTTTTCTGCGCAATGTGTTGTGTCTTTCTCCTGTTTTGATTCCTCTTGCCGCTTGTCCTTGGCAGAGGGAACAGATTGCTGACGCAGGCAGTTGAATATGTTAGAGATAAACAATTTCACTCCTGACTTGTTCAGGCAAACTCCATCTGCCTTAAAAAGATGTCTGCGATCCCAGAAAAAGTTAAAATTGTCAATAAAATGGACAGAATGGTCAGTGCAGGCAGCTGAAAGCCACATGTTCAATGCAAACAGTCTGCTGAATCTCTCCACTCCTCTTCTGACTGGCGGTTAGAGGGCCACTGATGAACACCTCCGCATTTAGAGAGCTGACAGTTTCCAACAGACATTTAAAGTCTTCTTTCAGCGCTTCTGACTGTTGTTTCACAACATCATTTGTTCCAATATGTAGTACCACATTCTTCACAGTCGGATGTTCAGCCCCAATATGCAGGATCTTCTCAGCCAAGTCGGAGACCATATCCTTGGGAAAACAGAGTACTTTGGTGTTGTTCTTACTACACAGACCTTTTACATCTCTTACAGCAGAATCACCCACAATCAGAGTTTCAGGCCCAGCCGTTAGCTTTCCCTCTAGCCTTTTACTTTTGGAGTAGCTATTGGTCCTTACCCTGCTGTGTGAAGAGGACGGGTTATCCAGGTCATCAGAAAGAGATCTCCGGTTCTCGGTCAGCGGAGCGTATCTGTTCTGGATTGGCAAACTTGGTGGTTTAGGAGGATTGTTTGTAGTTCTCCCTTTAGCAGCTGTCCACGGCTGTTTCCTAGTATGAATAGGGGTTGAAGAGGCACTCTTCCTGGGTGATAACAATGCAGGCCAGCCGGTCGCATCACAGATTTCAGAGCGCTGGGCTCTGCCTGTTATTCGTCCTCCCAAATCCCATGGAAATGATTTACTCTTAGGCTTTGCACCCAGAGAGTTCCAGGGAGGACTACCACTTGTAGATTTATTACCCAGTACACAGCCCTCCTGTTCCTTGGAAACCTTGTAGCTGCTAACTAGCTGTGAGTTAGCATACCCTTTTCCATTATCTTGCAACACTAGTAAAGTGGTGTTATTCCCACAACATAGTCCATTCACTTCCACGTTAACTTCCAACCGTTGCATTTTCATTTCCAACACAGCCATCTTCTGTTGAAGTTTGTGGAAGTCATCTGTAGAGAACGGAGGCATTTTGCTACCAACTAGCTTAAGCTAAATAGCATGCAGTAGCCTACCAGGCTTTAGCTGTTGCTAGGCCACGCTACTGTAAGACTGAGGTCGTCGTAAAAATGTTGAAATATGGCTGAAACCCTCCGTCTATTTACGATGAATAACTGTCCCAGTGATAAGTTAATGTCCAGGAGCCGCTGCTCGAAGTTTTCAGAGAATAAGAATAGGAAAATCAGCATAAAAAGTAAGCAGAGGCAAGAGCAAGCAGAAAAGCGTCTGCACTGTAAGAAAGATAAGAGTCTAGGGTTAGTGTTGCCTGACTTTATAAAGTGTGTTTGTTTATAAGTGTGTGGTTGCGTTCTAGTCACTTTGCTCAGCGCTACTGCTTGTTACAACTTTCATTTTCCGTACTCGCCATAAACTGTTATTATGGCTCAGGTTAATCTCGCCCCCTTCCGACGTGAGCGTGGTTCTTGGTTCTTGCCGGGCAGCCAAGTGGGGTCAGCTAAGAACCGGTGTTCGGTGTTTAGAGCCGGCTCCGCTGCGGCTGAAACAGGAAGAACCAGAGCTAAATCAGGCTGAGTGTGAAACAAGCCTATTGAGTCAGTGTTGCGGTGCTGTTGCTTTGGTCTGGATCTGTGAGCTAACCACGCCCCGTCATTTGCATATAAGAAATGGAAATGTGTCATTATGAAATACAAGTCCCCTGAAATAAATAAATGTGTCATTATGAAATACAAGTCTCTTGAAATAAATAAATGTGTCATTATGAAATAACAGTCTCTTGAAATAAATAAATGTCTCATTATGAAATAAAAGTCTCTTGAAATAAATAAATGTGTCATTATGAAATAACAGTCTCTTGAATAAATAATGTGTCATTATGAAATACAAGTCCCCTGAAATAAATAAATGTGTCATTATGAAATAAAAGTCTCTTGAAATAAATAAATGTGTCATTATGAAATAACAGTCTCTTGAAATAAATAAATGTCTCATTATGAAATACAAGTCTCTTGAAATAAATAAATGTGTCATTATGAAATAACAGTCTCTTGAAATAAATAAATGTGTCATTATGAAATACAAGTCTCTTGAAATAAATAAATGTGTCATTATGAAATACAAGTCCCCTGAAATAAATAAATGTGTCATTATGAAATAAAAGTCTCTTGAAATAAATAAATGTGTCATTATGAAATAACAGTCTCTTGAAATAAATAAATGTCTCATTATGAAATAAAAGTCTCTTGAAATAAATAAATGTGTCATTATGAAATAAAAGTCCCATGAAATAAATGAATGTGTATTTAAATGTACATGTATACATATTTATTGCCTCATTTATTTATTTCAGAATTTATTTCATAGGCATATTTATATATATATATGTATTTATTTATTTATTTAATTTTGGCTTAAATGGCATTCCATACTCACTAAGTTTCACTTTTCGTTTCTGTGAAGTTGAAGCTCTCCTGTTTCAGTGCTCCTCCTCCTCAGTGTAGCTCTGTGAGTGAGGGTGTATCACTCTCTGGGGAGGACATTAACTCAGATTTGTAACAAGAGGAGTTTTGACATTATGATTACCATGTTTTTGTTTTAAACGAGAAAAAGTTACGATGGAAAACTTTTGTCACAAATAGGCCTCTGTGATTTTGAGGTTTTACAATAAAACACCTCTTTAAAATAACTAAACGCAGATAAATAGAGGTCTGTAAATTAAGTAAAAGTGTCTCAATCAGAGAGTAGCAGGTCTAAATTACCTTCCACCACTTGAATATCAATAGTGTCTGAGAAAACACATGATAATGTACATATACTGTGTATATACATCAATATATACATGATGTATTATCATCACTTTTATTTTTATTCATGACTTTGTAAATCTCAAGTTTGAACACGTAGGAAACAAGTCTGGTTTATTCCACCGATGTATGCATGTACTTCGTTTTATTATAAGTTCAATGAAACAGTTATTTATGAAAAGCGTGCATCAGGCTGCAGTGGGTTAGTTCCTCCACAAGAGGGCGGCCTCAGCTCTCTCTCATTTTCTACAGACTCTGGTTTTGGGTTCATATCATCTTCTCAAACACAACTAAACTGCACATCTTTACTTTCAATCATTTACATCCATTTGGGAACCATATCACTTCCACAAGACCTTTACATCATGCATTAATAAACAGTTTGACCAACTTCTGCAGGTCCATATTAAGAGAAGATAAGATAAGATGAGATGGACCTTTATTAATCCCCGTGGGGAAACTCAGTAGTTTAACAGCAACAGGGTAAGAATGAAAAACAGGAGATTCACACAGATGAATACGATTAAGGATAAAAATGTAAAATGATAAAATAACTATAAAATAAGAAATGAATTCAAATGAACATATACACATGGGTACATATTATTTACATGTGTGTGAAAACAGTGTGTATTTTATGTCCAGTAATTGTGCCATTGTAGAACTTGTTTTATATATAGTTGGTATACTATTTTTTGAATACTTTTATTATAAAATCTATTTTTTGGGAATAGGGAGTACATTAATCCTTGGTTTTTCTCTGGTAAGAAATATACATTCAGTCTTTTTGTATTTGTTTTATTTTACAATTATTGCTAAAATGAGTTAAACATTTCACTGTGCACATGTTTGAAATACTTCAGCAGCGTGTAAGAGCCATTTGACAATGTGTGCCCGACAATAGTAGAGAAACCACCCCCCCCCTAAAAAACCCCACCCTCCAAGGATGTGGAGCTAATGTCACCCCATCGGACCACAAACGGTGTAACTGTGTGTGTTGATGGATCCATAACATTGTGCGACCTGTTTCCATACTCAATCAATAAAGTACTTCTTATCATACATTGTGGGGACTCCAAACACTGGGTAGTCATAATAGAAACTAATTTAATACATACTTTTTTTGTAATATTGAATGTACCGTCTAATGACACCCTTTAAAGGATATGAGAGTGTGTGTGTGTGTGTGTGTGTGTGTGTGTGTGTGTGTGTGTGTGTGCGTGTGTGTGTGTGTGTGTGCGTTCTCTCAGCTCTGCAACGCCACCCCCCACGAGCTGGAGCCCATCGTGGGTCAGGCTGCAGCTCAGCAAATCCACAGCTTCTTCCACAAACCCACTGCTGCTGGAACCTGAGCTCTCAGAGTCTGGGGTCTGATTTTCTGGTTGTTTGCTTAGTAAGGACATATGAAGCTCATTTTCAGGTTCATATATGTATTTAGTGTCTCTGCTGTGACGTGTTTCTAGGCTTTAATGTTCAAAAAGGTCTTATTTCATGTTAAACCCCAATATAATTCAACATGAACCCTCCTTTATTGTAAGATCACACGATAAATAATATAATACAACTGCTACCCTGCTGCTAATTTTGTTTATTAGATTCTTTTCATTTAAACCTGTTTAACTATGGTTCTAGCCTTGAATGACCCTTTACTGTGATCAAACCAGCCTAATGGGGTCCTATATTATGGTCATTTTCAGGTTCATATATGTATTTGGTGGCTCCACTGTGACATGTTTCCATGCTTTAATGTTCAAAAAGCTCTTCGTTCTTCCCAGTCTTCTCTTATTGGTTAGCTGGCCGGCTCTGTTGTGATTTGGCAACGGCTTAGGTATGTCCCGCCCCTTATCACGTACAATGTGTTGGAGCACAAATTTAGATGCAACAAAAACCTATACAACACACTGCAGGGAAGGCAAACCCCAAAGAGCATAATAGGGTCTCCATGAAGTTTGTGATTTCAGAATGAGCTTGAAACTAAAAAACAGGCAAAACACACATTAAAGACAATCTAGATACTATCACTAATTACACTTAGATCTCATTGTGCTCCTTTGTTCCTGTAAACTGTTTCAGCAGACTGTCCAGTTATTATACACAGCGACATGATCATACACTACCTACCATCTCAGATTTAAAAGGGTATTTGAGTTCTCTGAGAATAGCTGATGGGGTTTTTAATCAGATGTTGTCATGAACACATTAACTGCTTTTTTTACTTGATTCCAAATAAATACAATAAAGTTTAATCAGAATGTATTTTTATTTCTTAAAAGAAAAGATACAATTAAAAAACTTTTGTGTTTTTCAAAAAATGCTGTTTTGCTAAATATTCATTTAAACAAGGATAAGACAAATACTGTTGTCTCTGAAACATAGACATTCATGAAAGTACAAACGCTTGTATGTCGTACGTTGGATTTTACAGTCCTGAAGGAAGTTGATACAGTTTAAAAGATTTTAAGAGATCATTTGAATCATCGCAGTTGATTGGTTTCATGTTGTTTGTAACAATGTGACACATCAAAGAAAAAAACATTAACAGAAAAGAAAATAATGTATTTTTTATAAAAAATCTGGTATAACAATGTATAGAGGGGGCATCCCCCCAAAAGACATACATTTATCACATGAAATGATAGCGAACCCCGTGTGAAACATCAAATGGTTGTTCTACTCAGTGTGATTGACAGGAGAGATGATCAGAGGGCCAGAGTTTTTACCACCATAGTTAGGACAAGGACTAAATAATGGGTTGAGTTTCTCTTTGAAGCAGCAGCCAGTGAAGGAGTAGATCAGAGCTGCAGCATCAACATCATAAAAGGAGACCAGACCCTCCTCATAATCCACAAACACCCCCACCTTCTGAGGCTGAGACTTCAGAGAGAGACGGACTGCAGGACCAGCACAAGCTTTGTACTCATTTTCATTCCTCAACACTATCACCCAGTAACCTTTCTGAGGAGACAGTGAGATCTGTCCCTTCCTGTTGATCGACTCTCTGGCCACTCCTAAATACCACTCAGTCTTCCCTTTAACCTGAACCTCGCAATAAAATCTTCCTGAAGAGAAACTCTGCTTTGCTAAGACACTAGCACAAGAATCAAATCTCTCTGGATTGTCTGGGAGATTCTTTCTCACATCACCATGTTTAACTTGTTTTCCATCATCAGACAGGATGAGATAGGGTTGTGCTGTATCAGGATCAAGAGTCACCTCCACCTCATACTGCTGGACCCTCTTCAGCTCCACCTCAGAGAGCAGCTTCTTCATCTGTTTACTGAGCGTCTCCTCCAGCTGAGTCCCAGCTCTCACCACAGTCCCCTCACATGAAGGTGGACGGACCCTGACTTCTGTCCAGTTCTTGGTGGGTGGAGCAGCGTTCAGGGACGTGAAGCTTTGGAGGAGGTGGAGCTGACCTTCAGAGCGTGAGAGCTGCTCCACCTCAGAGCTTCTCTTCTTCAGCTCAGAGATTTCCTGTTCCAGCTCTTTGATGAAGCCTTCAGCCTGTTCCTCTGTCTCTCTCTGCTTCTCTTTGATCGTGTCGATGACCTCGGCCTGGCTTCTCTCAGCAGACTCCTTCAGAGCGGTGAAGACCTGAACACCATCTGCTATCTCTCTGTCTGCTCCTTCCTTACTGAGCCATTCATCTCCTGAATCTTCAGTCGTCTCTTCTGGATCATCTGCTGAATTTCAGCCTCTGTCTTCCCCAGCTCAGCCTTCTTTCCTTCATATCCTTCTTTCAGAGGAACAACATCATGTGTCTTGTGGTCTGAAACAGTGCAGAGCATGCAGACACACACCTGGTCGGTCTTACAGAACAGCTCCAGCAGTTTATCGTGCTTCACACACATCCTGCTTCCCAGGTTCTCCTCAGGGTCGATCAGCTGATGTTTCTTCAGGCCTGCCCTTGTCAGGTGAGGCTCCAGGTGAGTCTCACAGTAGGACTCCAGACACACCAGGCAGGACTTCAGGGCCTTCAGTCTGGTTCCAGTGCAGGCGTCACAGGGAACTTCTCCTGGTTTGACAACGTGTTGCTCTGAGCGGCTGCTGCTGGCTTTCTGTTGAGCTGACTGTCTGAACTGAGCAGCCATCTCAGAGATGAAAGTGTTGACCAGCAGCTCAGGCTTTATGTTGAATACCTCTTTGCAGTTGGGACACTGACTCGGGACTTTAGTATCCCAGTGTTCAGAGATGCAGGCTTTACAGAAGTTGTGTCCACATGATGTGCTGACTGGATCAGTGAACACATCCAGACAGATGGAGCACAGAAACTGATCTTCAGTCAGCAGACAGCTGGCAGCAGACATGTCTGTAAGAACAAACAAGGTTTTAACTAAATGTAGTAGAGAATACGGTATGCATACTGGATGTAAAAAGCTGACACGAAAGTTCACGGCTTGCTTTAAGAGTTAAATACTATCCTTAATGTGTTAAACATGTAGATCATTTTACAGTGTGATTAAATGTCCTGCTATAACTCTGTGACCCATAAACAACACATGACCACAACTCAATTATATTATTTGAAAAGCCTAATCCATCAGAATATATGTAATCATAGCCTCTGATCCCTCTGATCTACCAGTCACTTAAAAGACTGAAGCATGTGGCTATTAGCTGCTTGTTAGTTATTCAAAGAGAAGGACCACATGGATGTTAGCCTCTGCAGACCATTTACATGCACAGAAACCTATAGAACACTACAGGAAAGGGAAAAACCATAAAAGAATAATAGGGCTTCTTAAAAAAATGGCCTTGAGAGGAATTCCTGAGGTTTTGAGTTTATACCTGATGTTGAAACATTGTCAATTATCAGCTTTGCTGCTTGTGGTAGAAATTCTAATTCCCTTCAGAGAAACTGATAAATGAGTCATGTAGAAAGTTTGTCTTTTGTTGTATTTAACAAAGTAAAATACGATCTAAAATGCAGGAACAGAGCAACTTCATCCTCAGAGGATAAAGAGGGTCTAATCCTACCCATAAATTCTGTTAGACATTATATAAACATTCCCACCACCACACCATAAAACCTCCCAGTCCTTAGCCATTTGCAAATCCACCTTTTGCCCTCTGAAATGTAAAACCTAAACATCAGCGACGTGCAGTCAGGGGAGTCAGAGCCTCACCTGTCATACTCCAATGTAACGGAAAAACAACTAAAGAAAAACTAAATAGTAATAATAATAAAATGTCTCCACTGATCTGTGTTGTAAGTGTGATTTCTGTATGATTCCAATCGCTTTTTATAGTCAAAATCAGCAAATTTGCCGAGCTCCGCTACAACTACATGGGAGCGATGAGGAGTGAGGCAGGGACGAGCTCTGCCTCACGTAAGCCCACAGTAACTGGCTGGAGCGCGGGCACTAATGTAGGGCGGGCACTTATTTTGTGAGCGCGCTCAAGCCCGTTACTGTGGGGTAAGGTGAGGCACAGATGAGCTCTGCCTCACCTCAGAATGCGTCACCCCACAGAAACTGGCTGGAAAGCGGGCACTAAGCGCATGCCTGTTACCATCTCACTGCAGGTCACCAATGTAATGTTTGTAGATCCCTTTACTACATTTATCCTCGCCATCCATAGTCTCTAAATAACTTATTTCACGTATATATGATATTTAGGCCCGCTGGTCTCATCATACGACGGCAATGAAAAAAGCACCAGGAGAGGCAGTCATAACCTCTGAAGGGGGCGCACGTGAGCCCACAGGTTCTTGTTGCTACTGTAATTCTACGCAGAGACGGTAGACGCAAACAACAAACTAGACTTTTGAAACTAGAGGAAGATAAGGAGGACTTTTACAAAAAAGTAATGGAGATTGTTGTCCAGAAGGATAGCATGGACTTCATCTTCAAGTCAAGGTAAGACACGACGCTGAAGTTGGCTTCCGATTCAGAGCTTCCGATTCGGCAGTTAAGGGGAAAGTTAAGGGAAATGTAATTTACAGCGCTGAGCGAACAATCCTCCGTGTTTGAACCTCTTAAATCGATGCATAGCCGATTTATTTGGACTGGATTATCCCAGAGAGGCTAAACATTCTTTATAACACAGTTTCAGATTTGTGAAACCTTAATTCTATTTGTGAAAATACAAAAAAGAGAGAGATTTCAGTGCTTTTTTGCATCCTGGCCACATTAGACCAGGTCCTGATCTAAAAATCTAAAAATGTTTGGTTTTTGTGACCAGTTGGACTCATTAAGGCCATTGTTTCCCTTCATAAGTGCAACTACGGAAGTGGATTGGAGTCTTTCAGAGCCTGTCACAGTTCCAGATCATACCAGTGTAAAGCTATATGTACATTAGTAATCATAGATTTTCTATGTCAAAAAAAGTATAAACAGCATGCAACAATATCAAAACTTGCTAAACATGCTCACTTTATTATATTTGTGTTGCAAAGGTCATGCCACAGTCTGATAAGCATAACTTGTTTAAGAATTCAAAATGCAGCCCCCACTTCAATCAATAAAGCATTCCAAATATATATATCATGTGCAGTGCTCATTAGTAGCCATCATCCCATGCAGTTTAAATATACTGGGACCCCAGCAAGGCAGCGTTACACTGGTGAGTACATGTGAAAGGATTTCAGGAGCCTTTTGCTTTATTTACATTATTTTAGTGGTTTGAGTAAGACTACTTTTTAGAAATTCTAACAATGTATTTTTGAAAATGTATGAAACTAAAAAAAGTCTCCATACCTGTTAAATAACAAACTAACTTTCTACAAATAAATTCAAGATGTTTTTTAAGATAGACTATATACATGTTCTGAAGCCACTGTGGCCTCAGGATGCTTCCAACACAACATTCAATAGCTTTAGCCAACGAGCTGCTGGGTCAGGTGAGGCTGCAGCAGCTCTGTGCCCTGATGTGAGCTATCATCTGTCTTTTGGAGTATGTGGTGTTCTAAGGCTCTGTGCCTGTTAGCATGTTAGCCTAGCTCCTGCTGGGTGACAGACCCTGCAGTTTGTGATGGACTCTTACCGCTGATGCACTGGCAGAAAGAACATAATTGCGAGGCCTGGTCTCCTGAAAAGCAGGTGCAGCCTACAAACAAGAGCAGGGAGGAGGAGACACATGTTGGCACAGTCATGCATTACAATCATAAAGCAGAACAACAAAAACAGTTGGCCAAAAGCAAAGCTGGATCATTTATTAATTGCTGTTAAAGCATAAACAGTTAGAATGCTTTAGTACGTTTTGCTTGAACTTTAATAAAATGATCCTGTGAGGATAATAAGTTAATTTGAAGCAGACTCAGGGTCAGGGTTGGGGAAAAATAGGACCCAAATGCAGTAAAAGGACTAAAAGTTCAGGTAACAAAAAGCGAGCTTTATTTCCCAAAGCTGAATGACAAAAGAAAACAAGGAACAACTTAACATTCCAAAACCGGGGGAGTACGAGGAAGGATCAGGACAAAAAACCTCAGGAACAAACATGTAGCGTGACAGGTAGCATGGACAAGAGCAAAGAGACTAACAGGTATCATAGACGAGAAACGACGACGAACAGACATGGAGCACAGGGAAGACAAGACAATGCGAAAAAAGCACTGAAATCTCCCTTTTTTGTATTTTCACAAATAGAATTAAGGTTTCACAAATCTGAAACCGTGTTATAAAGAATGTTTAGCCTCTCTGGGATAATCCAGTCCAAATAAATCGGCTATGCAGCGATTTAAGAGGTTCAAACGCGGAGGATTGTTCGCTCAGCGCTGTAAATTAAATTTCCCTTAACTGCCGAATCGGAAGCTCTGAATCGGAAGCCAACTTCAGCGTCGTAGGTAAGACCACAATTGTAATGAACATGGGATCTTACTAAGAAAGAACAATCCAATATTTAGATTTTGGGTATCCTTTTGTTGAACGGTCTGTTTAAAATGAATCGAAGCATCAAACTAAAAAAGCTTTTGAAAATAACCGATTATTTCGATTAAGGTCAAAATATAATATTTGTAAATCTGACTGTGAAAGAGTCAGTGCCTCACCAGCCATGAACCTCACCGCACGTCACTGCTATATATATATATATATATATATATATATATATATATATATATGTATTTGCATGGCCTAATACCATAATTATTGTCTCCCCTTTAGACAACATAACCATCTCAAGTTATTCACTCACAGTATGAGGGGTTTGTAGCCCCACAGTTAGCTGCAGTCTAACGGTATTACATATATTTGCCTTGAGTAACATTAAGGACATGTTTGGGTTTTGTGTAGCCTTATAGTCTCCAGTCACACAGGGCCTGCCACTAACTTAGCATTGGACTGAGAAACTGTTTTGTTGACAGTCGATGTGCACATCAGGCTACAATATAGAAAGAAATGTGGCTCATAATGTTCGCTCACTTACTTTCTGCTTCGTCATTCTATACCATACGGGGGGTTCTGAATAAATCATTGATTTTAGCACATTTCGCTGCCTTTTTTTGTTGCAGGATGGGGGTCCATCCTTCCACAATAATTAACCTTGTCGTCAGTTTCAGTCGGTCCAGTCCACACTAATGTAAACAGCAGCGCGCTAGTCTCGTGAGAAACGGAGAGTGGAACAACCAATCACGTCTTCATTATTCTCCTGAAATTTAAATGTGCACATTCGCCAGTCTGACAGGTGCGTGGTTCTCACTGCGCCTCATACCGGTGCAACTTTGAACACCTTCAATATATGCCGCATTAATGGATTTGGCCTGCAGTCACCGCATCTGGGCTGAATTAAACACGTATTATTTTAGTCCTGTGTTTTTATTAGAGGCCATGTCAGCAGGCCACATCATATTATGCCAGCGTTGCGTTCACAAGACATACAAGCCACAAACTGGCAATCGAAACATGCCACAACCTGAGGGACAGTGAAAGAGACACACAGACACACACCTTGAGGGAGGGAGGGACAGCTGATCGCCGTGCAGCAATCAGCTGTTCCCGAGCAGAGAGAGAGAGAGAGAGAGAGAGAGAGCTGCTAGACACAACTCTTATTAATCCCCGTACCGGACAATTGTTATTTGTTCCAAATCGGAACCGGATTTCGGTTCCCGACCCTCATCACATCCCCAGCCACAGCCATGGTCTTAGCCGGTCTTGACATAAAATCTCGAGTCCTATAGGTCCGATACAGAGACAATACGAAACCAAATGCAGTCGATTCCGAGACAAGACCAATACCGTTAAAAAGTGGTCTGGAGACCGGTCTCGAGTACAACACCAGCAAATATTCTCATACTAATGATTATTAATTATTATTACCCTCTCTTCTGATACCAATACTGTGCCGATGAGAAAGTGTACCTGGAACACTCTCCAAACTACTGTAGGAGCGGAATCATTAGAAATATATAATATAGGATAATGCTATACAATGCTAACGGAGGCGAGACGTACGTTATTCACGCGCTTATCCACACGTACGTTATTCACGCGCATATCCACACGTACGTTATCAACACGCATATCTAAGATAGCGCTTTCTAAGCTACGCCGCCGCTAAGTGAGCGCATACTTTGAGCACACCTATGGTACGTCGCCGTGACGTCTGACGTCGTCGTGACGTCGCCTGTATTCTACGTCAACCCATTCAAAATTGATGGAGGCGTTGGCGCACGTTGACACGTCAGTTCTCCCCCGCTCAGTTAGCTTAGTTATCTGTTCTTTGGCACAAATCACACCTCATACTCGCTCACTCTCGCTCTACCATACTCACACACACACACACACACACACATGCACGCGCCACACCCCTCTCTCTCTTAAAGGGACAGCGATCTCATCTCACTCTGCATGACCCTAATATCATAACACTACCCCCACTCTGGATGGCAATTGCACGCAATTCTAATCCAGCACAGTAAATTACATGACCCTTGCCTAAAATGTATACCGATAAACATTCACATTTGCATTCAGTCCATCTACAAGTGGGCGATAGCAGGGCCGGACTGGGACAATAAAAGTCAGGCCGGGAATTATGCACCCAGCCAGGCCACTACCAGTTTTTTCTGCCATTTTGTTGGATTTATTTGTCAATATTTACAGCGGTGCTGCCCATAGTGATAGCCCTATAGTTTAAATCTACTACCCAATAATAAACATATGGACATGGGCTACTATTTTTAAAAATGTGCAAATGCATATGGGAACCTATCCATGTGAACATATTTTGGGGGTGGACCTCAAATCCTCTAGGTGGGTCCGGGGGCATGCTCCCCTGGTAAGATCTTTTATTTATTTTGGAGTTAAATGCATCCATCTGGTGCACTTTGAGGGGGAAATAAAGAGACTAGATCTATGGAAACACCCATATGAAACATCTAAAGTTGTTATCCTGACCTAACCTATGATACATGATAAAATATGTCTTGATTATATTTTGTATTGTTCTGAATCTTCAAAGTTACTAAACTTATCAAATAAATGTAGCGCAGTATAAAGTACACTGAATGGGAGTGGAGCAGTACATTACTTAAGTAAATGTACTTTGTTACTGTGTACCGCTGTTCATTGTTCAAGATTGAAATGTAAATTTGCAAGACGGTTTCTGCCCCTCTGTTCACATGTAGCCTTTCATACGTGATGGTGGCTCCTTCTCCCATTATCTTCCACAATCTGTCTAGAAGTATGATTTTAGCATCTGAATAGAGCCATCACAATTTGTCTACAATGTGCCTCTCACACTTGACCACACCCCGAACTAATGGCACACACATTCAGGGTATTGTTTTGTGATGAATGTGT
This sequence comes from Trematomus bernacchii, assembly GCF_902827165.1. Lineage (NCBI taxonomy): Eukaryota > Metazoa > Chordata > Actinopteri > Perciformes > Nototheniidae > Trematomus > Trematomus bernacchii. The sequence goes on along the minus strand of NW_022987575.1, from coordinate 328,733 downwards.
GGCGGTGTGGTGCTCGTATAAAATGCTCTGTTTGCTGACAACGCCACCTGGGGGAGTTTCGCCCCCAGGAAATTACTAAAACTAAAGTTATCCAATTTAATAAAGCCAATCAGGTTCGTTTGAACACCACAGGCAGAGACAGTGTAAAGGATATTACCACAATGGTTATTTTATTTATACATAATTACATTTCTAATAATAAACAATATAATTTCCTAAAGGTTCTCCAGGGAGGAGGGAGAAGGACAGTGCTGGGGCTTACCAAGGCGGCAATTAACAAAACGGGGAGGAAGGGGTCAAATCAAAATCACCCGTGACACTGACTGCACACCAAACAAAACGGACACGTGAAGAACACCACCACCAGGGATTGGGTTTGCCGCCTCAAGCCCACAGCACCTGTCCGGCACAAGAGAAACAGTTAAAAATCAGCAAGATTATAAAACTCGGTTGGAGAAAGATAAACAAAAGGAAAACAAATAAAAATAAACCTAATCTAAATAAACGTAAACAACAAACATGAGTAAACTAATTAAACCAAACGTTAACAAAAGAAAAGAAAATCACACAATTAACAAAATACTATAAATGTACTCAAAACATTAGATGCACAAAACAAACAGATAATCAAAATGAATCAACTAAAACAATAAGTGTCCTTGCTATTCCGTGATCTCAAAACGGCCCTGGTGACAGTCCAACACGGAGTAGTCAGGGCCTGTCAATTTCATGACGCCACAGCTCGGTGCGAAAGCTCGCCGAGCCAAAACAGCAGGAAGGGGGAGGGGGGGATGATGACCAGAGGTGGGGAGAGTGGTTACGGCGCCCCAACTTTTACAGCTAGGTACTGCCACAGAGCCCACCAGGAAGGGAAAATGTTTACGGCACCCCTGGAAAGAGGTTTAAAATGACGTGTGAATACTTAAGTTTATTAAATGAAAAGTTATCTATGGGGGAACTCATACATACCAGCCTGTGTGGCCAGTCGCAGCCACAGAGCCCACAAGGAAGGGAGAGAGAGACTGAGTAGTGTCAAGCCGGGTGTTGCTTCTGCCCAGGGCCGGCCCTAGACTTTTGGGGGCCCTAAGCGAGCTTTGGCTTGGGGGCCCCCCTCACTCTAGCGCGTTCTCACTTCACACAACACGGAACCAACTTTTGTCTTATGATGTTAGCATAAGCACACATATTGTATAAATAAGCATGTAAACACCGTGGACCTAACCTCCTCTAGGGGGGTCCTCACCTCCTCTAAGGGGGTCCTCACCTCCTCTAGGGGGGTCCGGGGGCATGCTCCCCCGGGAAGATTGTTTTTAAAATATTGAAGTTAAAAGCATCAATCTGGTGCACTTCGAGAGCAAAGTTAAGAGATCTATGGATACATCTCTCAACACCATATGAAACAGAACTGTAAGCAGATTTTTTCTTTATGGATATTTTACAAATCACTTAAACTGTATTCTTGTTTTGTCATATAGTATTTCATAACTGTTTTTCATCTATTCTCTCTGGCTGTCCATCTCATAATGTTCACATAGAAACTAGCTGTCAATAGGAATACCATTCAGAAGAATTATAATTTCTTGCAAATATCTGTCACAAAAAGAGGTTGCACATTTAAATCTCAACTCAATCAATAAAGTACTTCTTATCTTACTTCTTATCATACATTGTGGGGACTCCAAACACTGGGTAGTCATAATAGAAACCAATTTAATACATACTTTTTTTGTAATATTGAATGTACCGTCTAATGACACCCTTTAAAGGATATGAGTGTGAGTGTGTGTGTGTGTGTGTGCGTTCTCTCAGCTCTGCAACGCCGCCCCCCACGAGCTGTAGGGCTGTAGTTTGTGGGAGATTGTAGCCTCTGCAGACCATTTACATGCAACAAAAACCTATACAACACACTGCAGGGAAGGCAAACCCCAAAAAGCATAATAGGGTCTCGATGAAGTTTGTCTGTCTCTCTCTGCTTCTCTTTGATCGTGACGATGAGCTCGGCCTGGCTTCTCTCAACAAACTCCTTCAGAGCGGTGAAGACCTGAACACCATCTGCTATCTTTCCTTCATATCCTTCTTTCAGAGGAACAACATCATGTGTCTTGTGGTCTGAAACAGTGCAGAGCATGCAGACACACACCTGGTCGGTCTTACAGAACAGCTCCAGCAGTTTATCGTGCTTCACACACATCCTGCCTTCCAGGTTCTCCTCAGGGTCGATCAGCTGATGTTTCTTCAGGCCTGGCCTTGTCAGGTGAGGCTCCAGGTGAGTCTCACAGTAGGACTCCAGACACACCAGGCAGGACTTCAGGGCCTTCAGTCTGGTTCCAGTGCAGGCGTCACAGGGAACTTCTCCTGGTTTGACAACGTGTTGCTCTGAGCGGCTGCTGCTGGCTTTCTGTTGAGCTGACTGTCTGAACTGAGCAGCCATCTCAGAGATGAAAGTGTTCACGCGCAGTTCAGGCTTTATGTTGAACACCTCTTTGCAGTTGGGACACTGACTCGGGACATTTCTATCCCAGTGTTCAGAGATGCAGGCTTTACAGAAGTTGTGTCCACATGGTGTGCTGACTGGATCAGTGAACACATCCAGACAGATGGAGCACAGAAACTGATCTTCAGTCAGCAGACAGCTGGCAGCAGACATGTCTGTAAGAACAAACAAGGTTTTAACAAAATGTAGTAGAGAATACGGTATGCATAGTGGATGTAAAAAGCTGACACTAAAGTTCACTGCTTGCTTTAAAAGTTAAATACTATCCTTAATGTGTTAAACATGTAGATCGTTTTACAGTTTGATGAAATGTGCTGCTATAACTCTGTGGCCCATAAACAACACATGGCCACTGTTTGTTCTGTCACAGTAAAGTCTATGGACTCATTAAACGGACTCTGCATGTCGCAATGCTCTCAATTACATTATTTGAAAAGCCCAATCCATCAGAATATATGTAATCATAGCCTCTGATCTACCAGTCACTTAAATGACTGAAGCATGTGGCTATTAGCTGCTTGTTAGTTATTCAAAGAGAAGGACCACATGGATGTTAGCCTCTGCAGACCATGTACATGCACAGAAACCTATAGAACACTACAGGAAAGGGAAAAACCCTAAAAGAATAAGAGGGCTTCTTAAAAAATCTCCCTGAGAGGAATTCCTGAGGTTTTGAGTTTATACCTGATGTTGAAACATTGTCAATTATCAGCTTTTGTTATATTTAACAAAGTAATAAAGAAAGTAAAATACGATCTAAAATGCAGGAACAGAGCAACTTCATCCTCAGAGGATAAAGAGGGTCTGCACCCCGAACACAGCTCACATTCCCACTACGTAGAAGAAAGAAAACAGTCTACTAATCCTACCCATACATTCTGTTAGACATGATCTAAACATTCCCACCACCACACCATAAAACCTCCCAGTCCTTAGCCATTTGCAAATCCACCTTTTGCCCTCTGAAATGTAAAACCTAAACACATATATATATATATATATATATATATATATATATATATATATATATATATATATTTATATATATATATATATATATATATATATATATATATATTTATATATATATTTATATATATATATATATATATATATATATTTATATATTTATATATTTATATCTGTTAAAGAAATATAACTAAAAATGCAATTTAACAGAGCAAAAGGCAATCATAGTATAAGACATATATATGATGATGAATGATTATATGATAATTTGACACAACACTGCTTTTCAAAGACAGACAGCAGTAACTACAGTGAAGTTGAGAAAGAAAGGGTTATAAGTGAACGGCTGCTGACCAAAGTATATAACAGTTAAATAAGTTGTACAATGTAAATGTCGTGCCCTTACAGACTACACAAAAAGAGACCTCCCAAATAATCTGAGCTAGGCTAGTTAGCTGTTAGCAGGCCTGGGCTAACTGCTGTTCCGGTTCTTTGTCTCATGTTTAGTGAGTCGTTGTGTCTCTGTAGTGCACTCACCAGTGTTTGCAGAGGTTCTGCTGTGTTGTTGAGAAGAAGCTGCTGGATTCAGTTGTTTCTTCAGAGAAACAGAGACGCTGTCTGGACCGCAGCTCTGCTCACACTAAGTTTCACTTTCGCTTCTGTGAAGTTGAAGCTCTCCTGTTTCAGTGCTCCTCCTCAGTGTAGCTCTGTGAGTGAGGGTGTATCACTATCTGGGGAGGACATTAACTCAGATTTGTAACAAGAGGAGTTTTGACATTATGTTTACCATGTTTTTGTTTTAAACGAGAAAAAGTTACGATGGAAAACTTTTGTCACAAATAGGCCTCACTGTGATTTTGAGGTTTTACAATAAAACACCTCTTTAAAATAACTAAAAGCAGATAAATAGAGGTCTGTAAATGAAGTAAAAGTGTCTCAATCAGAGAGTAGCAGGTCTAAATTACCTTCCACCACTTGAATATCAATAGTGTCTGAGAAAACACATGATAATGTACATATACTGTGTACATACATGATGTATTATCATCACTTTTATTTTCATTCATGACTTTGTAAATCTCAAGTTTGAACAAGTAGGAAACAAGTCTGGTTTATTCCACCGATGTATGCATGTACTTCGTTTTATTATAAGTTCAATGAAACAGTTATTTATGAAAAGCGTGCATCAGGCTGCAGTGGGTTAGTTCCTCCACAAGAGGGCGGCCTCAGCTCTCTCTCATTTTCTACAGACTCTGGTTTTGGGTTCATATCATCTTCTCAAACACAACTAAACTGCACATCTTTACTTTCAATCATTTACATCCATTTGGGAACCATATCACTTCCACAAGACCTTTACATCATGCATTAATAAACAGTTTGACCAACTTCTGCAGGTCCATATTAAGATGAGATAAGATAAGACAAGATGGACCTTTATTAATCCCCGTGGGGAAACTCAGTAGTTTAACAGCAACAGGGTAAGAATGAAAAACAGGAGATTCACACAGATGAATACGATTAAGGATAAAAATGTAAAATGATAAAATAACTATAAAATAAGAAATGAATTCAAATGAACATATACACATGGGTACATATTATTTACATGTGTGTGTGAAAACAGTGTGTATTTTATGTCCACAAATTGTGCCATTGTAGAACTTGTTTTATATATAGTTGGTATACTATTTTTTGAATACTGTTATTATAAAATCTATTTTTTGGGAATAGGGAGTACATTAATCCTTGGTTTTTCTCTGGTAAGAAATATACATTCAGTCTTTTTGTATTTGTTTTATTTTACAATTATTGCTAAAATGAGTTAAACATTTCACTGTGCACATGTTTGAAATACTTCAGCAGCGTGTAAGAGCCATTTGACAATGTGTGCCCGACAATAGTAGAGAAACCACCCCCCCCCTAAAAAACCCCACCCTCCAAGGATGTGGAGCTAATGTCACCCCATCGGACCACAAACGGTGTAACTGTGTGTGTTGATGGATCCATAACATTGTGCGACCTGTTTCCATACTCAATCAATAAAGTACTTCTTATCATACATTGTGGGGACTCCAAACACTGGGTAGTCATAATAGAAACCAATTTAATACATACTTTTTTTGTAATATTGAATGTACCGTCTAATGACACCCTTTAAAGGATATGAGAGTGTGTGTGTGTGTGTGTGTGTGTGTGCGTGTGTGTGTGTGTGTGTGCGTTCTCTCAGCTCTGCAACGCCACCCCCCACGAGCTGGAGCCCATCGTGGGTCAGGCTGCAGCTCAGCAAATCCACAGCTTCTTCCACAAACCCACTGCTGCTGGAACCTGAGCTCTCAGAGTCTGGGGTCTGATTTTCTGGTTGTTTGCTTAGTAAGGACATATGAAGCTCATTTTCAGGTTCATATATGTATTTAGTGCCTCTGCTGTGACCAGTGGCGACTGGTCATTAGGGGCAGGTGGGGCACAGCCCCACCTAGTGTCAGCAGAAAGTATTACAAATAATGATTACAAAAATGCAAAAAAATAAATAAAAAAATATATAAAATATATTTTAAGATCATGTTTAATCATCTGATTCGTCTGTACATTGCTGTTTTAGTCTGTGTTCTTCTAATTAGTGTGTCTACAGTCACAGTGTGTGCCTATTGAGCTGTTTAGAGCCATGTGGGACAAAACCTGATTATGCCCCTTCCTCTCGCTGTGAAGTCAACGGTGACTGTAAAAACTACACTGCGCATGCTCAGAGTATTTTGTAATGAAATGTGTGTGGCAAAAAAATAATGACCAGAGGGGCACGTAGCTACCATCCCCACCATACGTCTTCTCAAATCATTCAGAGCTGATTGGCTGTAAGTACGTGTGCCGCGAAAAGTGTGGTGTGTGAAGAGGAGACGAGAGAGCTGCAGTGACGCGTCCTAAAACCAGGAAGTAAGCTGCGCATGGCTTCCCTCGACAAAAAAGCAATGAGATTTCTCCAGAGGATTTTAGAAAATAGCTGGAAATAAGATCTGTGGGAAACGTACCTGTTAGATAAATGCACGTTTTGATCAGCCGGATAACATCCACATGTCTACCCTACTTTTATAATTTTTTTATCATAAATCTATGGATTAGATTTATGATAGACTTTTGAAACTACAAGAACATAAGGAGGACTTTTACAAAAAAGTTATAGACATTTTTGTCCAGAAGGATAGGCAAATGGACTTCATCTTCAAGTCAAGGTAAGACCGCAATTTGATTGAAAATGGGATCTTACTAAGAGAGAACAATTCAATATTTAAATGATAAAATTACATTTTTTGGGTATCCTTTTGTTGAACTGTCTGTTTAAAATTAATCGAAGCATCAGACAAAAAAAGCTTTTGAAAATAATATTATATTTTGGTTTAGGTCAAAATATAATATTTGTAAACCTGAAGAGTCAGTGCCAGTGCCTCACCAGCCATGAACCTCACTGCACATCACTGCAGAAGCTTATATATAGACATCTACGTTTTTTGTGCCCCACCACTTTTGTACATATAAAAACGCCACTGGCTGTGACGTGTTTCTAGGCTTTAATGTTCAAAAAGGTCTTATTTCATGTTAAACCCCAATATAATTCAACATGAACCCTCCTTTATTGTAAGATCACACGATAAATAATATAATACAACTGCTACCCTGCTGCTAATTTTGTTTATTAGATTCTTTTCATTTAAACCTGTTTAACTATGGTTCTAGCCTTGAATGACCCTTTACTGTGATCAAACCAGCCTAATGGGGTCCTATATTATGGTCATTTTCAGGTTCATATATGTATTTGGTGGCTCCACTGTGACATGTTTCCATGCTTTAATGTTCAAAAAGCTCTTCATTCTTCCCAGTCTTCTCTTATTGGTTAGCTGGCCGGCTCTGTTGTGATTTGGCAACGGCTTAGGTATGTCCCGCCCCTTATCACGTACAATGTGTTGGAGCGCAAATTTACATGCAACAAAAACCTATATAACACACTGCAGGGAAGGCAAACCTCAAAAAGCATAATAGGGTCTCCATGAAGTTTGTGATTTCAGAATGAGGTTGAAACTAAAAAACAGGCAAAAAACACATCAAAGACAATCTAGATACTATCACTAATTACACTTAGATCTCATTGTGCTCCTTTGTTACTGTAAACTGTTTCAGCAGACTGTCCAGTTATTATACACAGCAACATGATCATACACTACCTACCATCTCAGATTTAAAAGGGTATTTGAGTTCTCTGAGAATAGCTGATGGGGTTTTTCAGATGTCATAAACACATGAACTGCTTTTTTCACTTGATTCCAAATAAATACAATAAAGTTTAATCAGAATGTATTTTTATTTCTTAAAAGAAAAGAATACAATTAAAAAACTTTTGTGTTTTTCAAAAAATGCTGTTTTGCTAAATATTCATTTAAACAAGGATAAGACAAATACTGTTGTCTCTGAAACATAGACATTCATGAAAGTACAAACGCTTGTATGTCGTACGTTGGATTTTACAACAAGTACACAATAAAAGTAGGCCTACTTCATTGTATTTGTGGTAGTAGTCTAACAAGTACTGAGTCCAACAGCACCAATTTTATTAAGAACTTATGGCTAAAAAATATTTGATCTCTCATCAAATATAGCAGAAGTGGCATGCTTTTGTTCTCAGGAGGGGACTTTGAGAGAGTATTACCCAAAAAGTACACAGTAAAAGTAGCCTACTTCATTTTATTGTAGCAGTCAAACTAGGACTGAGTCAAACGGTGTCAGTTTTATTAAGAACTTATGGTACAAATGACTTGTATTGCAAATAAAGCAGAAAAAAACATGCATTATTTTACTCTTGTACAGCGATTACCGTAAAGGCGCTATTAATTGCGCACTCAAAAATGAATAGCTGCTGATTTGACCAAGCGAACGCGAGAGACGGCTGAGTTGACCGCAGTTATGCAACAGCAACCGAAGCTAAACTGACTATCTTGACTACTTGTTGCTATCCTATTGTGGCATCAGCCGTTTTCTAAAGGCACATTTTACCTTTTCATTATGATTCTACTTGTGATAGTCGGACATGACAACCTATGCAGCCCATGTATTGATTCCATCTGATAGCTGCTATAATACAAAACAAAACTTCTGCCTGCTCTCCACAATGATCAATAACAGCGAACGGATGGTCAAAGTAAGATACAAATAAACAGAATCACACGAAGCCTGGTTAATGTTGCCTGACTTTATAAAGTGTGCTTGTTTATAAGTGTGTGGTTGCGTTCTAGTCACTTTGCTCAGCGCTACTGCTTGTTACAACTTTCATTTTCCGTACTCGCTATAAACTGTTATTATGGCTCAGGTTAATCTCGCACCCTTCCGACGTGAGCGTGGTTCTTGGTTCTTGCCGGGCAGCCAAGTGGGGTCAGCTAAGAACCGGTGTTCAGTGTTTAGAGCCGGCTCCGCTGCGGCTGAAACAGGAAGAACCAGAGCTAAATCAGGCTGAGTGTGAAACATATGGAATGCCATTTAAGCCAAAATTAAATAAATAAATAAATACATAAATAAATACATAAATAAATACATATATATAAATATGCCTATGAAATACATTCTGAAATAAATAAATGAGGCAATAAATATGTATACATGTACATTTAAATACACATTTATTTATTTCATGACACATTTATTTATTTCAAGAGACTTTTATTTCATAATGAGACATTTATTTATTTCAAGAGACTGTTATTTCATAATGACACATTTATTTATTTCAAGAGACTTGTATTTCATAATGACACATTTATTTATTTCAGGGGACTTGTATTTCATAATGACACATTTATTTATTTCAAGAGACTTGTATTTCATAATGACACATTTATTTATTTCAGGGGACTTGTATTTCATAATGACACATTTCCATTTCTTATATGCAAATGACGGGGCGTGGTTAGCTCACAGATCCAGACCAAAGCAACAGCACCGCAACACTGACTCAATAGCTCTTGTTTCACACTCAGCCTGATTTAGCTCTGGTTCTTCCTGTTTCAGCCGCAGCGGAGCTGGGGTAGCACTAGTGTGGGCTAGCCTAAGAGCAGATACTTTTTCAATAAAAAATGTAAGAAACTTATCGCAGAGAGTAGTCGATGGGACAATAGAAGAAACATCACAGGGATTAATGATAGAGTTGAGGACATTAAAAAGAACCTGAGGTTTATGGCTGTTTTTGGAGATTAACAGAGAAATGTGCTCTGTTTTGGCTGCTTTGACTGCCGTCTGGTAGTCGGAGAAGCAAGCACGAAGGATTTCTAGGGAGACATGGAGTTTATCCTTTTTCCATTTTCTCTCTGCACGCCTGCAAGCGCGTCTGAGAGCACGAGTACAGTCATTGAGCCACGGCTCTGATAGAACTTTGGTGCGTCTAAGCGTAAAAGGAGCAACAGAATCCAGTATTAATGTGCATGTCGAGTCAAACATGGAGATAAGCTCATCAGCATTAAAAGCACAGTTCACCTCTAATTTACAGATTGGAGAAGTATTAAAAACATCAGAGAACTGTGAGGCAGTCAAGGGGTTAATCGAACGCAGACGACGCGATCACTTCCACAAGACCTTTACATCATGCATTAATAAACAGTTTGACCAACTTCTGCAGGTCCATATTAAGAGAAGATAAGATAAGATAAGATAAGATGGACCTTTATTAATCCCCGTGGGGAAACTGAGTAGTTTAATGGCGCGTTTCCACTACAGCCCGCAGCCCGGTTTAAGAGGGCTGTGACGTCAGCGGCCCGTTTGTGGTTGCGTTTCCACTTGGCCTAGTACCGGCCGGCGGGTCCTAATTCACAGTTTTTCTGGCCTCATAAAATCGTGGGGCCAGGGCCAAAGACAACCGGGCTGAGTTTGTGACGTCAACGCTCTCGGCTGCTGATTGGTCGGAGAGAATCGTCACAATCTGCGCGCTAGATAATCCATTTTTACAAACAGCATTTTTGTTAACAGAGGAGCTACAACAATGGCAAAGAAAAGCACACCATGGTCGGTCGAGGAAGTGACGACGTCCATTATATTGCAGATGATAAGGTCCAGCGGGTGCTCGACGGGACAACTCGCAATATCAAAGTCTTTTGATAAGACAAATACTGTCGTCTCTGAAACATAGACATTCATGAAAGTACAAACGCGTGAATGTCTTACGTTGGATTTTACAGTCCTGAAGGCAGTTGATACAGTTTAAAAGATTTTAAGAGATCATTTGAATCAAAGAAAAACATTAACAGAAAAGAAAATATACTTTTAATAAAAATCTGGTATAACAATGTATAGAGGGGGCATCCCCCCAAAAGACATACATTTATCACATGAAATTATAGCGAACCCCGTGTGAAACATCAAATGGTTGTTCTACTCGGTGTGATTGACAGGAGAGATGATCAGAGGGGCAGAGTTTTTACCACCATCGTTAAGACCAGTACTAAATAATGGGTAGAGTTTCTCTTTGAAGCAGCAGCCAGTGAAGGAGTAGATCAGAGCTGCAGCATCAACATCATAAAAGGAGACCAGACCCTCCTCATAATCCACAAACACCCCCACCTTCTCAGGCTGAGACTTCAGAGAGAGACGGACTGAAGGATCAGCACAAGCTATGTACTCATTTCCATTCATCAACCCTATCGTCCAGTAACCATTCTGAGGAGAAGGTGTGATCTGTCCCTTCCTGTTGATCGACTCTCTGGCCACTCCTAAATACCACTTAGTCTTTCCTTTAACCTGAACCTCGCAATAAAATCTTCCTGAAGAGAAACTCTGCTTTGCTAAAACACAAGAACACAAATCAAATCTCTCCGGATTGTCTGGGAGATTCTTTCTCACATCACCATGTTTAACTTGTTTTCCATCATCAGACAGGATGAGGTTGGGATATGCTGTATCAGGATCAAGAGTCACCTCCACCTCATACTGCTGGACCCTCTTCAGCTCCACCTCAGAGAGCAGTTTCTTCATCTGTTTACTGAGCGTCTCCTCCAGCTGAGTCACAGCTCTCCTCACAGTCCCCTCATATGAAGGACGGACCCTGACTTCTGTCCAGTTCTTGGTGGGTGGAGCAGCGTTCAGGGACGTGAAGCTTTGGAGGAGGTGGAGCTGGTCTTCAGAGCGTGAGAGCTGCTCCACCTCAGAGCTTCTCTTCTTCAGCTCAGAGATTTCCTGTTCCAGCTCTTTGATGAAGCCTTCAGCCTGTTCCTCTGTCTCTCTCTGCTTCTCTTTGATGGTGTCGATGAGCTCGGCCTGGCTTCTCTCAACAGACTCCTTCAGAGCGGTGAAGACCTGAACACCATCTGCTATCTCTCTGTCTGCTCCTTCCTTACTGAGCGATTCATCTCCTGAATCTTCAGTCGTCTCTTCTGGATCATCTGCTGAATTTCAGCCTCTGTCTTCCCCAGCTCAGCCTTCTTTCCTTCATATCCTTCTTTCAGAGGAACAACATCATGTGTCTTGTGGTCTGAAACACTGCAGAGCATGCAGACACACACCTGGTCGGTCTGACAGAACAGCTCCAGCAGTTTATCGTGCTTCACACACATCCTGCCTTCCAGGTTCTCTACAGGGTCGATCAGCTGATGTTTCTTCAGGCCTGGCCTTGTCAGGTGAGGCTCCAGGTGAGTCTCACAGTAGGACTCCAGACACACCAGGCAGGACTTCAGGGCCTTCAGTCTGGTTCCAGTGCAGGCGTCACAGGGAACTTCTCCTGGTTTGACAACTTGTTGCTCTGAGCTGCTGCTGCTGGCTTTCTGTTGAGCTGACTGTCTGAACTGAGCAGCCATCTCAGAGATGAAAGTGTTGACCCGCAGCTCAGGCTTTATGTTGAACACCTCTTTGCAGTTGGGACACTGACACTGGACATTTCTATCCCAGTGTTCAGAGATGCAGGCTTTACAGAAGTTGTGTCCACATGATGTGCTGACTGGATCAGTGAACACATCCAGACAGATGGAGCACAGAAACTGATCTTCAGTCAGCAGACTGCTGGCAGCAGACATGTCTGTAAGAACAAACAAGGTTTTAACAAAATGTAGTAGAGAATACGGTATGCATAGTGGATGTAAAAAGCTGACACTAAAGTTCACTGCTTGCTTTAAAAGTTAAATACTATCCTTAATGTGTTAAACATGTAGACCGTTTTACAGTTTGATGAAATGTGCTGCTATAACTCTGTGGCCCATAAACAACACATGACCACTGTTTGTTCTGTCACAGTAAAGTCTATGGACTCATTAAACGGACTCTGCATGTCGCAATGCTCTCAATTACATTATTTGAAAAGCCTAATCCATCAGAATATATGTAATCATAGCCTCTGATCCCTGCCTGCTACCAGTCACTTAAATGACTGAAGCATGTGGCTATTAGCTGCTTGTTAGTTATTCAAAGAGAAGGACCACATGGATGTAATGGCGCGTTTCCACTACAGCGCGGAGCACGGTTTAAGAGGGCTGTGACGTCAGCGGCCCGTCTTTGGTTGCGTTTCCACTTGGCCTAGTACCGGCCGGCGGGTCCTAATTCACAGTTTTTCTGGCCTCATAAAATCGCGGGTCTAGGGCCAGAGACAACGAGGCTGAGTCGGGCTGAGTATGCTAAACTAGAGAGAGCATCGCTGGCAAGGGGGCTACAACTACAACAAGATGAACATATTTGACCGTGATTTAATTGTAATACACGTTTCAAAATGATGCCGAAGTAACAACATACTGATACCGGTTAGTAAAAACCATGAATTAATGCTTTGTCAAGTCTGCAGACAGACGGCAGGCGAAAAACCTTTTAAAATGCGTGTGTTCTAAATGGAGATTGGCTAAGCTAACGCAGTATATGCTCCGACCGTCCACACTCACAACAACGGCCTATACAGACATAAATAAAGCAGCGACTGTATTCACCATGACACAGGCAGTCTGTGGTTTGTACTTGTTTAACTTTTGTCTAGTTTCTGAACATATATGAGGAGCTGTGAGCTCTGAGTGCTAACAGCTAACGGCTGTGTTGTTTTTCTGGGGTTCTCTGAAGATCACGTCACGGCTCCGCCTACACTGCGTTACTATAGATACTACCCCAGTTCCTAAACTGTAATGGAAATGCGCCATAAAGTGAGCCAGTCCTAACGAGGCCCAGCCATACCGAGCGGGGCCGAGCGAGGCCGTGTAGTGGAAACACGCCATTAGCCTCTGCAGACCATTTACATGCACAGAAACCTATAGAACACTACAGGAAAGGGAAAAACCCTAAAAGCACAAGTGGGCTTCTTAAAAAATCTCCCTGAGAGGAATTCCTGAGGTTTTGAGTTTATACCTGATGTTGAAACATTGTAAATTATCAGCTTTTGTTATATTTAACAAAGTAATAAAGAAAGTAAAATACGATCTAAAATGCAGGAACAGAGCAACTTCATCCTCAGAGGATAAAGAGGGTCTGCACCCCGAACACAGCTCACATTCCCACTATGTAGAAGAAAGAAACCAGTCTACTAATCCTACCCATACATTCTGTTAGACATGATCTAAACATTCCCACCACCACACCATAAAACCTCCCAGTCCTTAGCCATTTGCAAATCCACCTTTTGCCCTCTGAAATGTAAAACCTAAACACACATATATATATATATATATCTGTTAAAGAAATATAACTAAAAATGCAATTTAACAGAGCAAAAGGCAATCAGAGTACAAGACATATGATCATGGGCGTCGCAGCCATTATATGAGGGTGGGACAAGTCCCCCCCACTTTTTCAAATGATTAGTTTAGACCCCCCCACTTTTACTATGCGGAAAGTCCGTGAATCGGTCTATCCACTCGCCGCACTTTGTAGAGCGCTGTGTCAGTGCTTCACTATCAAATGAAATCCATTCCACTTGCTTATTGAGAGAATGCCCAAATCAATGAAACTCCGTACCATGTTTTCACTGCTACTTTCTACCAAGGCAGATTCTCACATAGCGCGCGCATGTTCAAGGAGTGTTGTCATAGTTGGACAGCTCAGGGGCCTCATTTATAACGCCTTGCGTAGGATTGACGTAGGAAGGTTGCTTACGTAGTACAAAGCACAAAAATAGGTACATAAATTGTCAGCCATTTTCCGATTCACAAAACATTGCGTACCGGCGAGGGAAGTGCGTACGGCACTCCCTACGCCTGTTTCCCTTGATAAATCACAATCGACTCGTAACGCCCATATTTGCCTATAAATAGTCAAAGAAACGCCCATTCATTCATTCATTTTGACTGACTGCATGAAGAAGATCGCAGGAAATGACGACAGAACAGCTAAAAAAGACATCTCACACCGTGTCAGATTTTGGTTATTGTGGGGAGGTCGAGATAAATCATATTGTTTGGTGGATGCAGTTTGAACCAGAGTAGCAGCATGGAGGTCGGATCGTCACCAAAATAAATAAATAAGTGGTCCGAAAAAAGTTAATGACAAAAAAAATACACATAACCTTCCTCAGGCAGTGTGTTTGTACCGGGGACAGGAGACCCCCCCTTGATGAGAAACTGTAAGAAATGATCGGGGAATCCCTCCGGAGTGGAGTCATGACGACTGGATCTGAATTATTTTGTTGTATTTGGTGGTTTGTGTTCCAGCTTTCGATCAGCAACTATATATCCATAATCCACCAGTTAAAGGAAATACAACTAATGTGTTGTGTTATATTAGCTGTACAATTTACCACATATGGTGTTCTTAGTTTCCATACCTCCTGTGTTTTACGAGCGACTTATCAAGTCTTGGCAAACGGCATAAAACACGATTAAACATGATAGTATATAAAACCATGCTCGTATCTTCAACCTATAGAAATGCAAAACGGCGTCAGTTTAGACGTAATTCTGTCCTCCTGCTTACCGCATCATTTATGAGAAAACATTTCATAACATTAACACAACATATTCGAGGTGGTTTTAAATAACATATCCGTATTTATTTATTTCTCCAAGTTATGTTTTTGTGTGCACTGAGGAGTCTCAAACAGGCGTTTGTTTAATCATTTTTAGATTGGCTTTAATCAATGTTTGAAAATGAATTCTTCATATTTGATAAATGAGAGGTAACATTTTATTTATGGTATTATTTCCACATATTTCTCTCCATTCTTCCTTCTGCCAACGGTGTTGCAGTTTCTCGTCTCTCCCGTTGTTGTGCTTAGTGCATACGCATGGGTTAGAGTTTGCGTGGAGGACAGCACCTTTTCCCGTCAAGTTAGTATTTTATAAATCGCAAACATTGCGTAGAAACTGGCGTACGCCATTTTTTGAGCGTATATCCCTTTATAAATGAGGCCCCTGATCTGTTGTATGAAGCGATGCCGGTAGCGGAGGTAAGGCACACACACCAAATGTTCAGGAAATGGTTAATACAGCGAAAATCAAAGCTGACGATCTCTTGGTTCGATATGTTTTCTCCCCCAGACAACATGGACATACGAACATTTTTTTCAAAGAAGAGGAAAGTAAGTCATCAGCTGGTAGCAGTTAATCAGTTAACAGTGATGGCGGCGTCTCACTTCTGGAGAGGAGTTTCGTCTTTATGTCATGATAGAGATACAAATACTGAATAGTTTAGATGAGAAAAGGCATCGAAATGCCAGGTTACTAGTATTTATCATGTAAACAGGGAACATGAATAACCCGATCTCTCTGTGCTCATGTAAACACCATATCCTCAATATGATCATAACCGGGATAATACTCATAAACGGCTTACTGATGTCCATGTAGAGACGCAGTCAGTGTGTTTTACTGGAGCCTCAGTTCGATAAGAGATTCTTTTCTGAGTTCTTTAACTTAGGTACTCTCTCTCAAAATGGTAATGTGTATTATGTTTTAATTATACTTCTTATCATTCAGAAGCTTTTTGTGTGTGTTTATGTTTTACTGAGTGCTTATAGGCTATTTCCATCCCAGTATTCAGTTAACTATTTATTTTCTGTGCACATTACATAGACTAGCTAATATTCTACCTACTGCTTGGGACTTTGAGTCTTCAAAATGTCCAATGTCACAGACTGGGACTTACTTTAGAGTCAGTTGTATTTACATTCAGTATGACTTGTTATGATTCAATGTGAAAGAGTATACTGCTCAATAAATAATTATCACTTCACCACCTCTCTTGACATCTAGGCACTTGAGCGTGAGTCAGAGGCAGAATACAGGGACAGTGGAGAGAGGTCCATTGCTGAGGTGAGTGATGAAAGGGAAATGACAGTTGAGAGTAAATTGTGATGTGGACTCTCATCCCAGGATTTTAAGGAAATCAGTGGGGATATTGAACAGGAAACATTTCAGTCAAGGGGCATCATATGACCAATATAGACAGAAGAGCAACATTTATTTGAACATTTAAGTCAATGATACCATTCCTAGGTGAACTTAACATCCGTATGGAGTCAGATCAGTCTCAATATTAATAAATGCTCACAGAAGGATTCACAAATGTATTTTGCGATTTATATATAAATGACTCTCCACAACAATATCTCTCAATGCACTCACAAATAATTATTGTTGTATATAAATGTACAAAAAATGGGCATTTAAACTGCTTTTTATTAATTAAAAGACAGCTCTGAATTAATAATCAAATATGTTTCCTTTCTTTACTACTGGATGAAATTACAAAATGTACCCATCATTTCCCTCATGCTAGTATAGCCACATAAAAGAATCAAACCACCTGTTAAAATGCACCAGAATACAGGAAATCTATATTTTTTTTCGGCTAGTTAGCTGTTAGCAGGCCTGGGCTAACTGCTGTTCCGGTTCTTTGTCTCATGTTTAGTGAGTCGTTGTGTCTCTGTAGTGCACTCACCAGTGTTTGCAGAGGTTCTGCTGTGTTGTTGAGAAGAAGCTGCTGGATTCAGTTGTTTCTTCAGAGAAACAGAGACGCTGTCTGGACCGCAGCTCTGCTCACACTAAGTTTCACTTTCGCTTCTGTGAAGTTGAAGCTCTCCTGTTTCAGTGCTCCTCCTCTCAGTGTAGCTCTGTGAGTGAGGGTGTATCACTCTCTGGGGAGGACATTAACGCAGCTTTGTAACAAGAGGAGGTTTGACATTATGTTTACCATGTTTTTGTTTTAAACGAGAAAAAGTTACGATGGAAAACTTTTGTCACAAATAGGCCTCTGTGATTTTGAGGTTTTACAATAAAACACCTCTTTAAAATAACTAAACGCAGATAAATAGAGGTCTGTAAATTAAGTAAAAGTGTCTCAATCAGAGAGTAGCAGGTCTAAATTACCTTCCACCACTTGAATATCAATAGTGTCTGAGAAAACACATGATAATGTACATATACTGTGCACATACATGATGTATTATCATCACTTTTATTTTCATTCATGACTTTGAAAATCTCAAGTTTGAACACGTAGGAAACAAGTCTGGTTTATTCCACCGATGTATGCATGTACTTCGTTTTATTATAAGTTCAATGAAACAGTTATTTATGAAAAGCGTGCATCAGGCTGCAGTGGGTTAGTTCCTCCACAAGAGGGCGGCCTCAGCTCTCTCTCATTTTCTACAGACTCTGGTTTTGGGTTCATATCATCTTCTCAAACACAACTAAACTGCACATCTTTACTTTCAATCATTTACATCCATTTGGGAACCATATCACTTCCACAAGACCTTTACATCATGCATTAATAAACAGTTTGACCAACTTCTGCAGGTCCATATTAAGAGAAGATAAGATAAAATAAGATGGACCTTTATTAATCCCCGTGGGGAAACTCAGTAGTTTAACAGCAACAGGGTAAGAATGAAAAACAGGAGATTCACACAGATGAATACGATTAAGGATAAAAATGTAAAATGATAAAATAACTATAAAATAAGAAATTAATTCAAATGAACATATACACATGGGTACATATTATTTACATGTGTGTGAAAACAGTGTGTATTTTATGTCCACAAATTGTGCCATTGTAGAACTTGTTTTATATATAGTTGGTATACTATTTTTTGAATACTTTTATTATAAAATCTATTTTTTGGGAATAGGGAGTACATTAATCCTTGGTTTTCCTCTGGTAAGAAATATAGAAGATTTTAAGGCCATTCAGTCTTTTTGTATTTGTTTTATTTTACAATTATTGCTAAAATGAGTTAAACATTTCACTGTGCACATGTTTGAAATACTTCAGCAGCGTGTAAGAGCCATTTGACAATGTGTGCCCGACAATAGTAGAGAAACCACCCCCCCCCTAAAAAACCCCACCCTCCAAGGATGTGGAGCTAATGTCACCCCATCGGACCACAAACGGTGTAACTGTGTGTGTTGATGGATCCATAACATTGTGCGACCTGTTTCCATACTCAATCAATAAAGTACTTCTTATCGTACTTCTTAATATACTCAATCAATAAAGTACTTCTTATCGTACTTCTTAATATACTCAATCAATAAAGTACTTCTTATCATACATTGTGGGGACTCCAAACACTGGGTAGTCATAATAGAAACCAATTTAATACATACTTTTTTTGTAATATTGAATGTACTGTCTAATGACACCCTTTAAAGCAGGGGTGTCAAACTCAAGGCCCGGGGGCCAAATCCGGCCCGCGACTTCATTTTATGTGGCCCCGCAAGAGCTTGCAAAGAATATAATACGTTTATTATACGGTTACATGCCGCTTTACAGAAGCAGGTTGCCCATAAACTACATGTCCCACAATGCATCTGGTTTTGTGACATGCACACTGAAGAGACTTGCAATTATTTGCCCTGGACTTCTGCTTTCAGATGTAGTTGGTAGTTAATTACTAAGTTATTATCCTATCCGATAATAATACAATTCAGAGGCAATAGTGTAATATAATACATTATTTTATATATATATATATTATATATTTATATTTATATAGTTACAACCGGCCCTTTGAGTGTAAGCATAATGCTAATGTGGCCCGCGATGAAATTTAGTTTGACACCCCTGCTTTAAAGGATATGAGTGTGTGTGTGTGTGTGTGTGTGTGTGTGTGTGTGTGTGTGTGTGTGTGTGTGTGTGTGTGTGTGTGTGTGTGTGTGTGTGTGTGTGTGTGTGTGTGTGTGTGTGTGTGTGTGTGTGTGTGTGTGTGTGTGTGTGTGTGTGTGTGTGTGTGTGTGCGTTCTCTCAGCTCTGCAACGCCGCCCCCCACGAGCTGGAGCCCATCGTGGGTCAGGCTGCAGCTCAGCAAATCCACAGCTTCTTCCACAAACCCACTGCTGCTGGAACCTGAGCTCTCTGAGTCTGGGGTCTGATTTTCTGGTGTTTTGCTCAGTAAGGACATATGAAGCTCATTTTCAGGTTCACATATGTATTTAGTGCCTCTGCTGTGACGTGTTTCTAGGCTTTAATGTTCAAAAAGGTCTTATTTCATGTTAAACCCCAATATAATTCAACATGAACCCTCCTTTATTGTAAGATCACACGATAAATAATATAATACAACTGCTACCCTGCTGCTAATTTTGTTTATTAGATTCTTTTCATTTAAACCTGTTTAACTATGGTTCTAGCCTTGAATGACCCTTTACTGTGATCAAACCAGCCTAATGGGGTCCTATATTATGGTCATTTTCAGGTTCATATATGTATTTGGTGGCTCCACTGTGACATGTTTCCATGCTTTAATGTTCAAAAAGCTCTTCATTCTTCCCAGTCTTCTCTTATTGGTTAGCTGGCCGGCTCTGTTGTGATTTGGCAACGGCTTAGGTATGTCCCGCCCCTTATCACGTACAATGTGTTGGAGCGCAAATTTACATGCAACAAAAACCTATACAACACACTGCAGGGAAGGCAAACCCCAAAAAGCATAATAGGGTCTCCATGAAGTTTGTGATTTCAGAATGAGCTTGGAACTAAAAACCAGGCAAAAAACGCATTAAAGACAATCTAGATACTATCACTAATTACACTTAGATCTCATTGTGCTCCTTTGTTCCTGTAAACTGTTTCAGCAGACTGTCCAGTTATTATACACAGCGACATGATCATACACTACCTACCATCTCAGATTTAAAAGGGTATTTGAGTTCTCTGAGAATAGCTGATGGGGTTTTTAATCAGATGTTGTCATAAACACATGAACTGCTTTTTTTACTTGATTCCAAATAAATACAATAAAGTTTAATCAGAATGTATTTTTATTTCTTAAAAGAAAAGAATACAATTAAAAAACTTTTGTGTTTTTCAAAAAATGCTGTTTTGCTAAATATTCATTTAAACAAGGATAAGACAAATACTGTTGTCTCTGAAACATAGACATTCATGAAAGTACAAACGCTTGTATGTCGTACGTTGGATTTTACAGTCCTGAAGGAAGTTGATACAGTTTAAAATATTTTAAGAGATTATTTGAATCATCGCAGTTAATTGGTTTCATGTTGTTTGTAACAATGTGACACATCAAAGAAAAACATTAACAGAAAAGAAAATATACTTTTAATAAAAATCTGGTATAACAATGTATAGAGGGGGCATCCCCCCAAAAGACATACATTTATCACATGAAATGATAGCGAACCCCGTGTGAAACATCAAATGGTTGTTCTACTCAGTGTGATTGACAGGAGAGATGATCAGAGGGGCAGAGTTTTTACCACCATCGTTAAGACCAGTACTAAATAATGGGTAGAGTTTCTCTTTGAAGCAGCAGCCAGTGAAGGAGTAGATCAGAGCTGCAGCATCAACATCATAAAAGGAGACCAGACCCTCCTCATAATCCACAAACACCCCCACCTTCTCAGGAAGAGACTTCAGAGAGAGACAGACTGCATGACCAGCACAAGCTGAGTACTTATTTCCATTCCTCAACACTATCACCCAGTAACCTTTCTGAGGAGACAGTGTGATCTGTCCCTTCCTGTTGATCGACTCTCTGGCCACTCCTAAATACCACCCAGTCTTCCCTTTAACCTGAACCTCATAATAAAATCTTCCTGAAGAGAAACTCTGCTTTGCTAAAACACTAGCACAAGAATCAAATCTCTCTGGATTGTCTGGGAGATTCTTGCTCACATCACCATGTGTAACTTGTTTTCCATCATCAGACAGGATGAGTTTGGGATGTGCTGTATCAGGATCAAGAGTCACCTCCACCTCATACTGCTGGACCCTCTTCAGCTCCACCTCAAGCAGCTTCTTCATCTGTTTACTGAGCGTCTCCTCCAGCTGAGTCACAGCTCTCCTCACAGTCCCCTCATATGAAGGACGGACCCTGACTTCTGTCCAGTTCTTGGTGGGTGGAGCAGCGTTCAGGGACGTGAAGCTTTGGAGGAGGTGGAGCTGGTCTTCAGAGCGTGACAGCTGCTCCACCTCAGAGCTTCTCTTCTTCAGCTCAGAGATTTCCTGTTCCAGCTCTTTGATGAAGCCTTCAGCCTGTTCCTCTTTCTCCCTCTGCTTCTCTTTGATGGTGTCGATGAGCTCGGCCTGGCTTCTCTCAACAGACTCCTTCAGAGCGGTGAAGACCTGAACACCATCTGCTATCTCTCTGTCTGCTCCTTCCTTACTGAGCTCCACTGAGCGATTCATCTCCTGAATCTTCAGTCGTCTCTTCTGGATCATCAGCTGAATTTCAGCCTCTGTCTTCCCCAGCTCAGCCTTCTTCCCTTCATATCCTTCTTTCAGAGGAACAACATCATGTGTCTTGTGCTCTGAAACAGTGCAGAGCATGCAGACACACACCTGGTCGGTCTTACAGAACAGCTCCAGCAGTTTATCGTGCTTCACACACATCCTGCCTTCCAGGTTCTCCACAGGGTCGATCAGCTGATGTTTCTTCAGGCCTGGCCTTGTCAGGTGAGGCTCCAGGTGAGTCTCACAGTAGGACTCCAGACACACCAGGCAGGACTTCAGGGCCTTCAGTCTGGTTCCAGTGCAGACGTCACAGGGTACTTCTCCTGGTTTGACAACGTGTTGCTCTGAGCTGCTGCTGCTGGCTTTCTGTTGAGCTGACTGTCTGAACTGAGCAGCCATCTCAGAGATGAAAGTGTTGACCCGCAGTTCAGGCTTTATGTTGAACACCTCTTTGCAGTTGGGACACTTACTCGGGACATTTCTATCCCAGTGTTCAGAGATGCAGGCTTTACAGAAGTTGTGTCCACATGGTGTGCTGACTGGATCAGTGAACACATCCAGACAGATGGAGCACAGAAACTGATCTTCAGTCAGCAGACAGCTGGCAGCAGACATGTCTGTAAGAACAAACAAGGTTTTAACAAAATGTAGTAGAGAATACGGTATGCATACTGGATGTAAAAAGCTGACACGAAAGTTCACGGCTTGCTTTAAAAGTTAAATACTATCCTTAAAGTGTTAAACATGTAGATATTTGTACAGTTTGAATAAATGTCCTGCTATAACTCTGTGGCCCATAAACAACACATGACCACAACTCAATTATATTATTTGAAAAGCCTAATCCATCAGAATATATGTAATCATAGCCTCTGATCCCTCTGATCTACCAGTCACTTAAATGACTGAAGCATGTGGCTATTAGCTGCTTGTTAGTTATTCAAAGAGAAGGACCACATGGATGTTAGCCTCTGCAGACCATTTACATGCACAGAAACCTATAGAACACTACAGGAAAGGGAAAAACCCTAAAAGCATAAGAGGGCTTCTTAAAAAATCTCCCTGAGAGGAATTCCTGAGGTTTTGAGTTTATACCTGATGTTGAAACATTGTCAATTATCAGCTTTGCTGCTTGTGGTAGAAATTCTAATTCCCTTCAGAGAAACTGATAAATGAGTCATGCAGAAAGTTTGTCTTTTGTTGTATTTAACAAAGTAATAAAGAAAGTAAAATACGATCTAAAATGCAGGAACAGAGCAACTTCAACCTCAGAGGATAAAGAGGGTCTGCACCTATCTAAACATTCCCACCACCACACCATAAAACCTCCCAGTCCTTAGCCATTTGCAAATCCACCTTTTGCCCTCTGAAATGTAAAACCTAAACTCATATATATATATATATATATATATATATATATATATTTATATCTGTTAAAGAAATATAACTAAAAATGCAATTTAATAGAGCAAAATGCAATCAGAGTACAAGACATATGATGATGAATGATTATATGATACTTTGACAACACTGCTTTAAAAAGACAGACAGCAGTAACTAGAGTGAAGTTGAGAAAGAAAGGGCTATAAGTTAACGGCTGCTGACCAAAGTGTATAACAGTGAAATAAGTTGTACAATGTAAATGTCGCTGGCATTTCTCCTCCTTGAAAGACTACGGAGCGATAGGGTCTGCAAATTAGTTTATTTTGGGGATTGCCAACCGTGCTGGCCTGCTTAACTCCAAAGAACGTCGTGAGGCTCGGCTCCAGAGGAGGCACGGTCGGAAAACCCCTATCCGTAAATCCCTCCACCCTCGTGAGGGGAGCGTATGTGGATATCGGAGCCCTCAGTGTCCTGGGGTTCCCCGCGCCCCCTCCTGGTACTTCCTAATGGGTGGGAAGCGTGGCCAGATCGGGTCTCTCTTGACCCTCTGTGCCTTGGAGAACACCCCGGACATGTCATCCCAGTGCTTCTGCTACTACGGAGTGCTGAAGAAAAGTGGGAGCAGATTGCCGGGCCTACTTCCTATTTATACGGAAGTGAGGCCGTAGGTGGGGCCCACGGCATAGGTGGGCGTGGATTAAGTCTGTCAGTGCTGCGCATGCACAGTGGGATTACCCAATAGTGATAGCCTTAGAGGGCGAAGCCTTACGGCCCGTCCACACAGCGGCTTTGGAAGCTTCTGCCCATTCACTTTGAATGGGGTGACGTCACTTTTCGCCGAACTGCATTGTGGGAAGCAGAGCGGAGCTTTCCTGGCGTTTCAGGCTGCAAAAGTTGAGCAATGTTCAACTTTTGAAGCTTCTGAAGCTTTCGGTGGAAGCATCAGCCAATCAAATCATATGCCGGTACAAGCTCTAGCCAATCAAACTGCTGCTTGTGTGTCAGGGGCGGGAGATTCATGTGATTGGTTGTTGGTCGAGCTTCAGACACGCCCGCCGGCAAGCTTTTTCCAAAGCCGCTGTGTGGACGGGCCGTTATACGAAATAGAACAGATACTTTCAGCATTATCGGAGCACGAAGTGGAAGCTTGGATGAAACACAGCGGACTTCTAAACAATGAACACCCGCAACTTAGAAGACATAAAGTTGGGTTTTATGCGTTCTAATATTGCAATGCAAACCCATGATGTAATGACAGTAATTAAGAATAATTTAGTCATTGAATAATCATTTCAGTAGATTTAATCAAACAAAACATGAACATATTGGACATGGCCTCAAGACTGTAACCTCTTCACATTCTGTTGAAATAGTCAATTACTAGCCATATCTTACACATTGCTGTTTTGAATCATTAATATGTGGATGACAGTTGAACTGGATAATTTAACATGTATGCCACCTGCTGGAAAGAAGACGTATCGCTCTGTTGGCGTCGTTTGGACAACAAAAAAAGAGTTAAACTCTCATTTCATAAAGAATCTTTGAGTACAGACCACATCCTGCACACAATCCAACAGCACATTTTTGGTCTAGCATCACTTTACAAAACGTTTGCATTAAGACACTAAGACTAGCTGGTCCATTGTAAAGGTCAGTCCACCTTAAATGAGCAGTGGGTGATCAGCAGGTGAAAGGCAGGACACGGGAACTTGGTCCTGAGGAGATGTAACGATTATTAAACAAGAAAGTTGTCGAGTCAAGGGGTCAAAGAAATGAACATTTGTGATTATTAGCGAATCGGTTACAGGTGGGTGAAATCAGGCTTAGGGAGTAACTCAAACCAAAACTAAGGAGCTCATTGTTGATTTCAGGAGGACAAAAAAGGAAGTCCATCTCCCCTCCACAGAGAAGCAGTGGAGAGCGTGGAGGACCTACGGTTCCTTGGAGTCAACATCTCCAATCATTTAACTTGGACCTCAAACCTGGTGAAAAAGGCACAGCAGAGACTGTTTTTCCTGAGGAAACTGAGACAGGCCAGGCTTCCACAAAAACTTTTTTTTCCACAACTTTTCCACAAAAACTCCACTTTTGTAGATGTTGCCAAGGTTGGCAACATCTACAAAAGTCGACTGCAGAAGAAAGCCAGCAGTATCATCAGAGACATCACACACCCCGGCCACTCACTGTTCGAACCGCTGCCGTCCGGCAGATGGTTCAGGTCAATAAAATCACGCACCAACAGACTGAAGAACAGCTTCTTTCCCAGAGCTGTGGCCTCCATCACTCCCATCCCTGTCCAACCACAAAACCCACTATAACTTTGAACATGCACACATAAACACACTACCTCCCATCAAAGACTGCAGCCAAAGATATCATGTTATTTATTTGTATATTTATTAAGTATCAAATTGTAGCTTTTCTTTATTAAATAATCTTAAAAAATGTATTTTAACATTCTGGTAAAGTGCATTTAATGATGACCCTGATTATTGCTACTATCTCTGCTTTATCACTGCTTTTATGGATGTGTTCTTATTTATGTACTGCAGTGAGAGAAGCCAACTGAATTTCGTTACACTGATGTGTGATGACAATAAAGATATTCTATTCTAACGTATCACATGTAACGGCATTAGGTCATCAGGATACAAAATAGGCAAATGTGTTCCCTTACAGTTACAGAAGCAAAAACAATCAGATAACAGGTATATTTATGTAAAAGAGCGCTCATTAACAGGATAGCAATGATACAAAACATTTACAAATAAAGAACAATACATCAAATCACCCTATATCTGTATATGGAAACTTGGAGCCCTCAATCCACAATGAAATGGTTCATCAACAGTCAGTGGTTAACGTATACATCAGAAAATCAGTATGACAAAAACATTAAACATATTGTCCACTTATGTTGATAAAGATAGAGTTTGTTTAAAGCTCCCATGTCATGCTTTTCCGGTTATTACCCGTCCCCTTGTGTGTTATGAAGGTTTTTATGCATGTAAACGGTGTGCAGAGTCAAAACCCTCAAAGTACACCCTGTAGCGAGTAAAACTCTAACACAGAAAATACCTCCCCAAAACGCCTCGTTGGAGATACGTCACTGCCCATTTGAGTCTTCCATTTAGTTCCGGGTACGGCATGATGTCATGCGGTACCCGGAACGAAATGGACCAATCCCGAAGAGCTATGGCCACACCCAGCGGCGCTGGCCGCACCCTCTGCCAGCCTAACATTTACTGTTGGAAGCTCTGGTTCAGTTCACAATCGATCCAGTCATGCCAATGCCAAGGACCTGTTTCCTGAAATGTGAGGAGAAATCTGAGCTGTTTGTCCTACCGACGGAAGAACCACGACGAAGTCAGTGGTTGAAATTTATTTTTAACACTGTTCCTTCAGAGGTTCGAAGAGCCGGCATTTCACAGACGAAAGCTTCCAAAACATTGCCCAGTTTGAGGCCGGATATGCACAGCATTTGAAACTGAAGGACGATGCTATTCCTAGTTTGTTTGGACCGTTTGGAGCAGGGGAAGATTCGGGTACACAACCTGTAAGTTTGCATTGTTATTTGTGTATTTATCAAACAAGGTATCTACCACGACTGTTTAAATGTGTAAACATGTTTCGGACTGCTAAGCCAGTGCTAACTGTGCTAACTAAGTTGCTAGCGTTTCCATATCAACTCTAATATCAGCAGATGGCCTTACATACATGTATCTCATAGCAGGAGAATGTCTGCATTCACACATGAAATACTCATAGACAGTATACTCCGGGTGATTTGCCGTACGGTCAGTCACGAAACGTAATTACATTATAGCTGGCGTAGCGTGTATGCTACCGAGCTAAACAACAAGGCTACTAAGAGCTAGACATGAGTTTGCTCGGAAAAACATTTTTTTTATGCCAGCTACAATGAATGTAGCAGACTACCCATATAAGATTGCAATTGTAAACATGTGCTTGATAGCCTAATATGAACCACTATCTGTTGTTCATAGTATAGTATAGCATATTGAACAACTGAACAACTAGCAAACGTAGATTAGCATTGCAATCCAGCTGGCAAGCTGACGAACATCAAACAACTAAGTTTATTTCACACTTCCAGCAGAGACAACGGGGAAATCCCCTCTCTTTGTCCGCTCACAGACCCCCAAAGGACTGTACATTACAGTTAGCTTTCCTCCGACGCTGATAGCATGTATAGCTATCGAGGCTAGCTATACATGCTAGCGGGAAACATTGTATGACCGAACGTAGCAGACTACCCGAATAAGATTGCAATTATAAACACGTTATTGCTAGCCTAATATGAACCACTAGCTTTTGTTCATAGTAGTTTTATTACACTCCATTATAGTTGCCGTTCCTCCGAGCTAACGTTCATATCGTGTTTGCTATCAAGGTAAACAAGAAAGCTAGGTTAGCATATTAGCTGGCAAGGTTAATGTGTTGATTATATAGAAACATTGTATGACCGAACGTAGCAGAATACCCGTATAAGATTGCAATTATAAACACGTTATTGCTAACCTAATATGAACCACTAGCTTTTGTTCATAGTAGTTTTATTACTCTACATTATAGTTGCCGTTCCTCCGAGCTAGCGTTCATATCCTGTTAGCTACCAAAGTAAACAAAGCTAGGTTAGCATATTAGCTGGCAAGCTTACTCCATACTCCTACCACAACTACTACTAACGAATCCAAAACAACTAAGTTTCTCTAATATTTTGTGATTTGCATTTGATTTCGTCCAGCCAGATCCTGCCGGACAATACATGACGGGACTACCACACTGATGCATCGTCCTAAAAAGCCCTGCGAAAGGCAAGATGCCGACAACGGGGAGGAATTGATGATATACCGTGTATATATGTATATTTATATTAAGTTTAATGGAAATACTTAGTAGGCCTATCCTTTCTTCCCTGAATTATTTGCTCCTATAACATATCATTCATATATAGCAAACCATGATTTGATTTCTCATCAAACAGTAATAGTTTATTACAGGTAAAAATAACTTACTCTTTGTTATGACCGGCTCGTAGGCCACAACGGAAAGACAAGGAGACATACACAAGTTTACAAAACCACGGCACATTTATTGTGGTAAATGCAGAGATAGGTGGTCGAGGGGAGAGGATCGCCGAGTTCGTCCTTCTGCAGCCGCTTTGGAGAGAGACAGGGGCCGCCGTGTGACTCCGGGCAGCTGGGCTTAATAGCACCTCGGCTCCGGCCAGGTGTCCGTGATCGCGCTGATTAGCTTCTTCAGCTCCACCCCATCGTAAGACCTGCAACACACCTGCACAAAGGCCCTGGGGCCGTCACACTCTTCTATAACAACAGTTGTAGGTACAGTTCAGTTAGTTAGCGTATCAAATATACGGCTGTACCGACGCCATTATAAGACTGATGTTCTGAGAACGAGCCGAAAAAAGCACTGTTAGACATGGGCGGAGACTCTCTGGTGGTTGACTAATCAGAACAGAGTGGACGAGCTGACCAATCGGAGCACACAAGGCTCACAGGGAGGGGGGGGGCAAGAGCTCCAACGAGTCGTTTAGTGGAGAGAGTGAATACTGCTGAATACACATACTTTACAGAGATGCTGTATGCGAAACCAATGTGAGTTTGGAAAATTGCACAGTATAAATCTATTGTAGTATACCTCAACAATGTAATTATGATCAGTGGAAATGGCCATGACATGGGCCCTTTAAGTCTTATATGAATGTTGTGCAACAATGTTGATCCAGTCAGGCAGATTTTTCTCATGTGTGAACTGTCATAAGACTTATTCATTGTCCTCTCCATCAGCTTCTGTGTGTTCAGCTGAGCTGCTGATTGGAGGCTCTGCCTCTCTGTTATCCTCAGTTTGAATTTCATTAAGCTTTGAGGACTGACGACCAACACACTTGTGTCTTTTGAAACACTTACGCCATTTAAATCTTTTGTCACAAACATTGCAGCTGTATATTTCCTCTCCTGTGTGGACTCTCATGTGTTCCTTTAAACTTCCACTCCGTGAAAAGGCTTTCTTACAGACTGAGCAGCTGTATGGTTTCTCTCCTGTGTGGACTCTCATGTGTTCCTTTAAACTTCCACTCCGTGAAAAAGCTTTCTTACAGACTGAGCAGCTGTATATTTCCTCTCCTGTGTGGACTCTCATGTGTTCCTTTAAACTTCCACTCCGTGAAAAGGCTTTCTTACAGACTGAGCAGCTGTATATTTCCTCTCCTGTGTGAATTCTCATGTGTTTTTTTAAACTTCCACTCTCTGAAAAAGCTTCCTTACAGACTGAGCAGCTATGTGGTTTCTCTCCTGTGTGGATTCTCATGTGTGTATTTAAATTTCCACTCAGGGAAAAAGCTTTCTTACAGACTGAGCAGCTGAATGGTTTCTTTTCAGCACTACGTCGTGGATCACTGACAGATTCATGTCTAATTTTCAGTGAGTTTGAGCCTGATGCAGGTTCTCTGGTCTCCTTCCAATCAGCACTGTCTTCAGTGTCAGGTTCAGAAGAGTCTCCAGTGTCAGGTTCAGAAGAGTCTTCAGTGTCAGGTTCAGAAGAGTCTCCAGTGTCGTCCTCAGTCTTTGGTTGTAAACTGCTCTCTGGATCTGAGTTCCTGGCTGGTTCTGGTCCTCGACAGTCATCTCCATCAGCTTCTGTTTCCATGTGTTCAGTTTGTCTTTGATGAGGCTGTGAGGACTGAGGTTTCTCTTCATCATCTTCACTCTTCACAGGGTCAGGAGTGAAAGTGGACTCGGTGATATCAGCCTCCTCCAGCTCCTGAAGCTGCTCTCCCTCCTGACTGCTCCTGAGTTCCTCCTGTTCCTCTTTAATGTGTGGGGGGGGCTCTGGGTCCTCCTGGTCCAGACTGGTGCTCCACTCCTGCTGGTCAGGGAGAACCTCTTCTTTAACCACCACCAGCTGCTGGACGTCTGCAGGAAACAGGAAACACACAGTCAGAGAAAACTGTTAAGTGTTAGCATTTAAAAATCTAATCACCATTAAAACGGGAGACATTTTTCAGCCCCAATATTGCCTTTGTTTTTATACTTTAATATTATCTTTCTTAGTCCCACCTATTGTGTATTTTTGTTGGCTCAATTCACCTCATGCCCATTCCACTTCCAGTTAAAAATGAAAAGGGGTTATTTCTTCTGGTTTAGCACTAGCTGCAATGTAAACAATGCATTTTATTTGGGATCGTTCACAGCTACACTACGCCTATAGAATGGTAATACTAAAAATATATTGTAGGGCCATACCTATACAAAACATGACTGTGAAATGTGTTTGCTTAAAGTGGACCTATCATGCTATATTATAATAATATAGTGTAGGACCATACCAAAGGCATATTTATACTTTTTGTTTTTCAAAATACCGAACAGATCATGCATTTTAGCCATGCCTCATTTCGCTCAAATTGCACTTTTTTTACCCCTGTTTTTGCAAGGGCAGATTCTGTGAGAACAGCACCACCTACAGGCCTGGCATATGTACTACAGCGTCTCCAGCGCTTTCGAACGGCAATGGCCGTGGCTGTCTCCTCCTGATTGGTGGAGTTGGCCTAATAGTCGTAGCGCCACTTTCCTGACGTCAGGACAGTGTTCAAATCTGGATCAGTTTTTATCAGATCCGTTGCAGCCCCTTTTTTAGAGATTTGGGTATGGAGGAAAATAGAGAGGGTTGTGTTTTCTGACACTTGGTGGGTTCCCTGGAACACCGGGGACACATATTCATGTATAAAAGACGTACAAAAGTGCATTTTGCATGATAGGTCCCCTTTAAGTACCTCAATATAAGTACAGTACTTGAGTAAATCTACTAACTACTACCACCACCAATGCTCATTATTTCACAGTGGCACAGGATCATCTGCCAATACAAGCACTTTTGTTCATGTTTAATCCATAATAATATATAAAATTATAGTTGGATCTTTTTGTCTTGTTATTATTAGCAGAGAAAATGTAATGTTTGTACAACTATATACAATTAATTCTACCAATCTCGGTGGGAACCTGATTAGGGGGGGCTCGAAAATATTTCCAATTACACAAGGGGGGCCTGACTGAAAACGGTTGGGAACTACTGAGCTAGACGACTGTATACGGAAACGATAGGTTTGGACGTGGCACGTGTGCCGGAGACGATAGGTTGGGACGTGTGCCGGTGACGATAGGTTGGGACGTGTTACGTGTGCCGGAGAAGATAGGTTGGGACGTGTGCCGGTGACGATAGGTTGGGACTTGTCACGTGTGCCGGAGATGATAGATTGGGACGTGTCACATGTGCCGCATTTCACCAATGACGTCATAGGAGCCAAATCCTGGATCTGCTAGTTTGCATCCCCGTTTTTTGTGGGTAAGGAGGAAAAGAGAGAGGGTTGTATTTTCTGAATATTTGAGAGTCTCCTTACACACCATGGACACATATTTATGTATAAAAGACATCAAAAAGTGCATTTTGCATACTAGGTCCCCTTTAAAGTGGACCTATCATGCTATATTAAAATGATATATTGTAGGGCCATACCTATATAAGGTATATTTATACGTTTCTGTTTTCAAAATACCAAACAGATCATGCATTTTAGCCATGCCTCATTTCGCTCTATGTGCTGTTTGCTGTCTACGGGTCTGATTCTGCTGACCACGCCCCCCTGCAGGAGAGGGGAGACGTGCTCTGATCAGCTGCTGGGCTGTCAGAAGAGGGGGAGAAAAAGAGATCTCCGTCCTCCGTCCTCCGTGTTTTATTATATAGAGTCGTTATTCATTTGTTTTAAAGCTCAATAAATAACAAAGAAGACCTTTGACCGGCACTTTTCTAATTTTGTCCGGAAGATTTAAACTTTAACGGACATCTTGACCGGCGAAACAAACTGAAACTGAAACTCTGCCGCACGGTCCCCTCGTTCCTTGGAAGAGGCGGAGAGGTGGGTGTTTTTCATCTGCTGGTGGACTAACTGGAGAGAATTACAGTGCTTGCCTCGACTAGAGAATAAACAGAAGGGTAACCATGGTAACTATGGGCGGGAAGTCTTCTTCGCTGCTTTTGTGGCAGACTACAGCGCCACTTACAGGCCTGGCATATGTACTACAGCGTCTCCAACGCTTTCGAGCGGCAATGGCCGGCCGTGGCCCAACCCCACATTCCCCTGATAGGTGGAGAGTTGGCCCAATAGCCGTAGCGCCACCGTCCTGACGTCAGGACAGTGTTCAAATCTGGATCAGTTTTTATCAGATCCGTTGCAGCCCCTTTTTTAGAGATTTGGGTATGGAGGAAAATAGAGAGGGTTGTGTTTTCTGACACTTGGTGAGTTCCCTGGAACACCGGGGACACATATTCATGTATAAAAGACGTACAAAAGTGCATTTTGCATGATAGGTCCCCTTTAAGTAAAAGTACTTAAAAGTATTCTCAGAAACATGTACAGCACCTTCTTATGTAAAAGTAATGATACTGCAATAAAATGTTCCCTGTCAGTGTTTGATTTATGATGTATGGAACCCGCAATCTGAATACACCCAAAATGTAATTTTGTATTTCTTGTCTCAAGATGAAAAAATAAATACATACATTTAACAATGAATTAATCATTAAAAAATACATTTATAATGGGGAACATTAAAAAAGAAGAGAGATGAATAGTGGAACAACTGCAAAAGGAAACATATTTTCTACATTTATTTTGTATATTACTTTTTGGTCAATATAATTGCATGATAATTCACTTATTAATTCCTTATAATGTAATGTATTCACTTGTCTTTAAATCAAATAAATTATTTTTCAGCTTAAAAAAGAGTTGAAAGTGTTAATAAAATGAGAGCATTTTGGGCGGGCCTTAGACTGCTGCAGTGCTCACATGAACCAACACAGAACATAAGTGGGGGGGGACAGAAACATGGAGAAAGGTACCAAACTCTTACATGAACATTTGTAATCTGTTCCAGGCGTTGAGATTGACAAGGAATATTTTAAATGCTACTCTGTAAGGGAATAGGCCTACTAGTGTTAAAATAACCTTATTCGTTTAAAATAAAAGTGCGCAAAAAACACATTTTGAATTCATTATTGAATTGTGTGCATAACAATGCAATTCATCCCAGAAATTCCTTTGATTAATCATGATTCAAATGTTTAATCGTTACCAAAGACTTTAACGTGTTACCAAAGAGTTTAAAGCAACTTTTTTCACAGAGGGCCACATACAGAAAACTAGAGAATGCAATTCCTGAAGAAATTGCTAGTGGGAATGCTTTATGCTGAAAAGCTGACGCTAAACTGCTATGCTGAAATGTAATGTGTAAGAAGAAAGTGAAGAATTTAGATTGAAATGATACATGAACAGAGGGGGCTTGAATGTGTGATAAGAGAAGAAAAGAAAGTAAAAAGGCTTGGAAAAGCAGCAGAATATTTGAACTGCAAACTTTTGAACTAACTTGATGGTGAATGATCTGTCGCCATGGCATTTGATGACACCCCATAATACGCTTAGATGTGTTGATGGCTGCATCGTTACCAGGGGCGGGCCGGAACGGGCCGTCGTCAGGGGGCCGCAGAAAGCAGGGTCGCTGTGTTGCGACGTGGGGAAAGGCGTGAATATCCTGGTGGTCCCCAGCAGGGAGGAGCGCCACCTGGCCGCAGGCGAAGGCACAGCGGCGGCGGGTACGAAGTCCTCGGGAGGAAGGAGCCGTGTCCCCGGGAGGAGGGAGCCGTGGACAGGGGAGAGGCCAGACGGGGCGCCGGCCGAAGCCGCCGTCGAGGCGAACCGTGAGCCGAACCGTGAGCCGCGGTTAGAGGAGAGGCCAGGCAGGGTCCCGAAGCGCGCCACCCACGGGCCGATGAAGGCATGGGCGACGTCCGAAACCGCCGAGGCGAGGGAAGAGGCCAGACAGGGTCCAGAAGCGCGCCACCCACGGGCCGAAGAAGGCATGGGCGACGTCCGAAGCCGCCGTCGAGGTGGTGAAAAAGCGAGAGGGTCCACACGAGGCCGACCAGACATGGTCGAACCTCCTCTCAGGCACCAGAAAAAGCTCAAAAGGGTCATCCTGTCCACGATCAAAAACAGGTGGGCAAAATTGTGAGAGGATCCACACGAGGCCGACCAGACGTGATCGAACCTCCTCTCCGGCACCACAAAAAAAAAACAGTCGGATGTCGATAGCCGCTAGCTGCTAGTCGTTAGCTGTCGTCGTCAGCCGTTGGTAGCTGCTAGCCGTCAGCTGTCGTGGCTAGCTGTCGTTAGCCGTCAGCTGCTAGCCGTTAGCTGTCGTGGCTAGCCGTTCTCGACGGCCGTTAGTCGCTGTCGTCGTCGGCCCCGGAGCCTCTGCCAGGCGGCGTGCCCCCACCAGGGAAGGTGCTGCAGCGTGTAGTGGCAAGCACCTCAGGGGTAAATCGCCGGGCGGCCAGGAAGAACCGGCTAGCTTCGTCGGCCAAAGCGCGGGGCCCAACACTAGCCGTGTTAGCTAGCGCAGCCTGGACATGCAGCCGCATGTCCCGAAGAAACAGCTCCACGAGGTAGAAGTCGGGTTCCTCCATACCTAGCAGGTCGCGGGAATGGCGAGCGACGTCCTCAGCCATTCCGTGGGGCGCACCGAGCCTCAGTCTGTGTGCACGTGGCAGCCACGGACGTCTCCAAGAATCTCCGGCATTTCGAGAAAAGCTGCGCTTTTTGCCGTGTTCGGTTCAGTCTCGGATCCTTCGCGAGACTTATGTCAGGGTCACCAATGTAGTGCCGAGAGATAGGAGTCGGAGGCGGTGCATCGAAGGTGCAAATGGGTACTTTAATGAGCGACAGAAATGGACATGTTGTCGGGTCGCAGCCCAGGAAGAGAAGAGAAAGCGAAAGGGAGGAGGACACAGTATATACCCCGGAGGTACAGTAAGCATTAGTGTCCGTGCGGAACAATACCCACAACCTGTTCCTTGATTGAATTATGTAACCCCGTTAATTAGTGATCACTACAATACATCTATTGATAATTCAAAACGACCATTATCTCTCTAACTGTGTGTGACCCATCTCAGTGACATACATAATTTAGCTTAGCGTATGATCTGTAATGAATATCAGAAATACGCTGTATTAAACATTCTGCTATGGAAGGGTGCAGTGTCAAAAGTTCATAATGTGTGTGCTTCTTCATGATTGTGAAACTAGCTAGAGGAAGTGACATGTACCAAGAGTTCAAGGTGTGTGTGCTGGCAATGTGTTGTTGTGAAATGAAGATTAAAGTAACCTGTAGTCTGTTTCTATATAACATTACAAAGACTGATTCTTATTATTACATTATTTGCTTATTATGCTCATTGTATGTGCTGTGACTAAAGTAACCTGTGTTCCCAGTGTCCAGCTATGAGTTTGCTTAAACATATGTGTGTGCTTAATTACACTGGTTCCTCTTTAGTAGCAGTCTGCATAACAGGAAGCTAGACATTTGAAGAAATGGAACATCACTATTTGGACACAGCGGGTCAAACATCGGTTATGTGCAAACTTGAACACGACTCACGCGCCAACCAACATCTCCTTGTAAGGAGATGGCGCGAACCAGACGGAGTCAACGGCTGCTGACTCATTGCCTCGGGTCCGCCCAGGATGAGCTACGACCAATCATATTTAGCGGGGAGGAGCAACCGACACAACTCCTCCCTCCCTTATTGTATAAACACTGTATGATTCTTGCAATCGGGGCTCACTCTTAGCTCACTGTCCTGATAACGTGTATCACACAGGAGCATTAGCTGAGTCCGGAACGTTTCGTGATCTGTACTGTTGCTTTTACCATTAAATCAGCTTACTATTTTAACTGTATCCTTCTCCGGTGTTAAGTTCTTATTCTACTGCAGACTCCTCTCCCATCAACGAACGGCGCGGAGCTCGAGTATACCTTCACACCGCCTGACTCTAGGTGGCGCTCCAATAATATATATATATGTAACCGGTGTGGTTAAGTGGTCTCTGCGTTGTGTTGATAATGGACGAGACCCGAGCCAGCGTAAAGTTAAGACGATCTCTGTTTAATGACTGACAGATAAAAACGATCAGTTTTACATCAGTTTCCCTCAGTGACTCCTCTCACGTGCAACGTTTACAAAAAGGGCTCGTACCTGACAGATAAAAACGATCAGTTTTACATCAGTTTCCCTCAGTGACTCCTCTCATGTGCAATGTTTACAAAAAGGGCAGAGGAAACGGGAGGGACACAATATATAGGGTGGAAAGTCCTCACAACAATGAACTCCTGAGCACAGCGACCACACTTCAGAGGTTCCGCCCACTGATCTCCGTCCTTGCCAGGTATTTAACATTCAATAAAATGAAGAACACAGAATAAAATAATATAAAACACAGAATTTGTGTGATTATACAAAATTAAATTAAATAAACCCCACTGCATATTTACATCTGTTACACTTATACATATAAATATATATACATCTATTATACGTTTTAGTTACTTGTGGGCTACTTAACATGAATAATCACAGTTACTATCCTTTTACTCCATCACATTTCAAAAAGAAATAGGCTATTGTTATTTTAACTCCACCACAGTAATCCATCATCAGCTTTACTTTTTAGATAAAGATCTCACAATTGATCATAACTCAAAATACATATATTTGTATATATTACCAAGTGGTTTCATGTACAACCCACACAAGTATCATGCTAAATTAAGCTCTGTTGCTTTGGTATCACTAGATCCTGTTACAGCGTAATATAAAAGTACATAACGATTGATGTGTAAATTAGCATAATTACTAGCTAGCCACTAGCTGCTAACTGCCACGGCCGCCTCGTGAATATCATAATCCATAATATAACAATCCAGTACCATGCTGTCATGAACGCGCGGGGCTGTTACGTGTACAAAGATGCTGTACATAGATGCTAATGTATACCCCTGTAATTATGTTGTGATATCCTTTTTGTTTTCTGTTTGTTTTTATATGTGTAACTCAATGTACCGCAGGTCTCCCTTGTAAAAGAGATCGTTGATCTCAATGGGATTTTTAACCTGGATAAATAAAGGCTACAAACAAACAAACAAACAAATTGACGTGCAGAATGTGAACGAGCCTTTTGGGGGGCGTGGTTGAAGTTGCGCATGCTCTATGACTGCACATACGGGTACTTCTCATGCATGATGGGTAATCTGTGACGTTACGCTCTCTCAAAAGTTGGGCCATTTTATCTTCATGCGCCAATAGAGTGGCAAAGTCACGCCCATCTACTTCCGCCCCATGGGACCTTATTTCGGAAAAATAATGTATTGAAGTCAATGGAGAGAGAAAACTTATCTTTCGATCCCGTTTGAATTGTGCCATTAATTACACATATGATGTTTGTCAATCTTAAAAAATAATTTCCATGTGAAAAAAGTCACAGTTTGTCGTAAAACTATTACGAGAAAGTACGCAACGAGAAAGACTACAAATCCCAGAGTCGCGTAAGTGATGTCACAATTGTTTCCCTCCACTAAGAGATAGCTAAGATCAGCGCCATATAGATAGAATCTATCTATATGGTGCTGGCTAAGATAAGATAACTTTAACAAGATGCCAGGTTGTTCATACCAGCAATGGGTCTTGCTCGTTCTTTCGCTTCCTGTCTGATGAAAGGACCAGGAGTCTCTGGATCAAGCTAGCTAGTAGCTAGCACGTTAGTTAGCATTACAGCCTTGTCATTTGTATTAGCCTTAACATGAAGTAACATTAAGTAACCCAAAATGTTAAACAGTAAGAGTAGTAGTAATATTTCGTGAACCCTTTGAAGAGTACTGTCACACCGGTGTGATCATTCTATAATACACAATTTAAGCCCGGGGGAGTAACGCTAATGCTAGCGATCTTCTCTACTTCATGCTATCTGCACAAATGGTTGACATTAAACATTAAAAAGACCAGGCAGTTCAGAGAGAATCAAAGGAAGGCAGGCAGGCAGCTTTGCATGACTTTCTTCAGGATGTGTTTCATTGTGGTGATAGTGAGGGTAGTCAATCGTTTTAGTGACGGCTATCTTGGTGACGTGTGTTGTTGACCAGAGAAGTAGTTCATTGAGCGTTTCACACAAACAAATGTGTTAATTCACAGTTTTACGACACATTTTTATTTTTTTGACTTGCAAAATTATCTTTTAAATTGACAAACATCATATGTGAAATTCGTGGCACAATTCAAACGGGATCGAAACATAATCTTTCTCTCTCCATTGACTTCAATACATAATTTTTCCTAAATAAGGTCCCATGGAGGTCCACCGGAAGGGGAGGGACTTCGCCACTCTATGAGCAGCTCTCGTAGGAATAAATGAGGCCCCGCCTCCCACGCTGTATCCAGTTCTTATTATACATCCATTGTAGTCACACTGGGTCCAGGTGGCGTCTCGTCGCTACGGTTCTCTCTCTCTGTGTTCCTGAGAAAGCTCCAGCACTACTGATCCATCTAGTGATGGCGAGATGAAGCCTTATGAAGCTTTGAAGCTTTTCAGCCAATTGGTTCGCAAAAGGGTTCATCTCATGAGGCTTCATCATGGGCTTCATTTGAACACAAACCCCCCCTGTTGGTCAAAGTGTGTAAAACAGGCAGATTTGACATCTCAATAGTGTACTCTATCTCATACCGAGTTCCCAATGAGTAAAGCCTTAGAATAACTCTTAACAACGAACATAAAATCATATTTTCATGTTAACAATATTGTTTTTATTCCAGTTGAATGATTGTGATTGAAAAGCCTAAGGAGGCTGGTAAACATTGCAAAGAGGGATTTGTATTCCTTAATAATATTCATAAACGTAACCATGTTGTAGCCTGAGAAAGGCTAAACCATATCAAAGAATACATTTATTAACTACATTATCTCATTTAGCTGTATCTATTTATACTTATGACATGTTCCGACCTCTATATAAGTGAGGGTCTGAGCTCTTTTAATTCCATCGTGTCACCAGCGGACCCGGGTACAGGAGGGGTAATATGGTTCTTATTATACATCCATGGGTATTATGAGCGTTGTGGTTCAACGGTTCAACCGATCTGAATCACTTTCTGAAGCAGTCACGTGGTATCGACAGGCAGCGAGGCTTCGTTTGTCATCGATGACGTCACTGGCCCAAAACGATACAAGCCTCGATACATGCTTCACAAAAAGCTTCGGGGATTACTCGACACACGCTCCGAAGCCTCGGCGCAATACGTAACATCACTAGATCCATCATCTGTGTGTTTGGATAAACCTCCGAATGGACTGTGTGCTCTTTTTTCTGGAGTGTTTACCTCGGTCTATAGGAGCTAGTTTAGCATGCTAGCTGGAAACACGTTGGCAACACTAGTCAGATTGAGAGTTTGATGGAGAGAAAGAAACAGTGTGTTTAACGGAGTTTGCAGGAAAAGGTGATCTAAGAAACATGAGTAAAGTCCAAATGCTGCTGTCGTTGAAGAAGCAGCGACTCACTGCTGAAGAGATATTTGCTCTGTTTGAAAAAACGATTGCAGAGCTCGAGGAGGAGCTGTCTCGTTCAAAAGAGGAGAACAAGAGACTCCAGAAACTACTGGACGCTGTTTTACAGCCTCAGCTTCGGATACACAGAACAGGTCTGTTCCCTTTACTCTTAATTAATACTTTAAACCAGGGGTGTCCAAACTACGGCCCGGGGGCCGGCCCTCAACTAATTCAAAAAGTATTTGGGGAAATATGGCCCACAAA
This sequence comes from Trematomus bernacchii, assembly GCF_902827165.1. NCBI lineage: Eukaryota > Metazoa > Chordata > Actinopteri > Perciformes > Nototheniidae > Trematomus > Trematomus bernacchii. Next base: position 288,522 of record NW_022987575.1, on the reverse strand, counting down.
TGAAACGTGTGCTTTTCTCATATTGTACTAATTACGTATGTACAACCATATTACACACTAGTATTCATGTGATTTTAATGGATGAGCTCCCAACAAGATAAATGAAACCCGATAGAGAGCTGTGATGTAGGCTGTTTTTTTTCTTAAAGCATATTAAAGGTAGGGTAGGTAAGTTTGAGAAACCGGCTCGAGATCATGGATGTATAATAGAGTGGCGAAGTCACGCCCACTTACTTCCGGGTAATGGGACCTTATTTCGGAAAAATTATGCATTGAAGTCAATGGGGAGAGAAAACTTATCTTTCGATCCCATTTGAATTGTGCCATGAATTACACATATGATGTTTGTCAATCTTAAAAAATCATTTCCATGTCAAAAAAGTCACAGTTTGTCGTAAAACTGTTGAAATATAAGACTATGAAAAATACGTAACTAGAAAGACTACAAATCCCAGAGTCGCGTAAGTGATGTCACAATTGTTTTCCTCCAGCATTCAGATACCTAAGATCAGCGCAATATAGATATAATCTATCTATATGGCCCTGGCTAAGATAAAATAACTTTAACAAGATGCCTGTGTGCTTAGTACCACGTTGTTATTATACCAGCAATGGGTCTTGCTCGTTCTTTTGCTTCCCGTCTGGTGAAAGGACCAGGAGTGGCTTGATCAAGTTAGCTACCTAGCTAGTAGCTAGCACGTTAGTTAGCATTACAGCCTTGTCATTTTTATTAGCCTTAACATGAAGTAACATTAAGTAACCCAAAATGTTAAACAGTAAGAGTAGTAGTCATATTTCGTGAACCCTTTGAATAGTACTGTCACCGGTGTGATCATTCTATAATACACCATTTAAGCCCGGGGGAGAAATGCTAACGCTAACGTTAGCATCGGCGATCTTCTCTACTTCATGCTATCTGCACAAATGGTTGACATTAAACATTAAAACGACCAGGCAGTTCAGAGAGAATCAAAGGAAGGCAGGCAGGCAGCTTTGCATGACATTCTTCAGGACGTGTTTCATTGTGGTGATAGTGAGGATAGTCAATCGTTGTGTTGACAAGACAGTAGTGACGGCCATCTTGGTGACGTGTGTTGTTGACCAGAGATGTAGTTCATTGAGCGTTTCACACAAACAAATGTGTTACTTCACAGTTTTACGACACATTTTTTTTTTTTTGACTTGCAAAATTATCTTTTAAATTGACAAACATCATATGTGTAATTCGTGGCACAATTCAAACGGGATCGAAAGATAATCTTTCTCTCTCCATTGACTTCAATGCATAACTTTTCCGATATAAGGTCCCATGGGGCTCAACCGGAAGGGGAGGGACTTCGCCACTCTATAAGAACTGGATACAGCGTGGGAGGCGGGGCCTCATTCATTCCTATGAGAGTTGCTCATTCGCGCATGATGATAAAATTGCCCAACTTTTGAGAGAGCGAAACGTCACAGATTACCCGGCATGCCTGAGAAGTACCCGTATGTGCGCTCATAGCGCATGCGCAACTTTAACCATGCCCCCCAAAATGCCAATATGGTCTAGCTGCGGCCGCGGCCAGTACACGACACTACACGACACGCCCACCTGACACGACACTACGGTGGCTGAGAGACATTACCGTACATGGCAGATTAAAAGCTAATTGACGACACTTATTATTATTGAGATCGTACATGGCAGATTAAAAACGAATTGCAAATGTTATTGTAGCATTTTAAGCAACTATTAGGCAAATAAATTAATAACCTAGTCTATCCGTTTGAGACACAACAGTATAACTTTCAACCCAAATCATTTTGTCAACAAACGGTGGTTTAGTAAACTTTTTTTTAATATATAAAATAGGTATTAATGAGATAATCGATTGATTATGTTTGTCTAACACATGTATTTTATACATAAATGTAGATATTTGTGAACATCTAAATATAGTTGTTAAAGGTTTTAAAATATACATAATCACATCATGGGGTCATTAAGGAACAAATTAGGAGGGCCAGTCAGGCCACTAATGAGCTCAATCATTCACATGTATTATTATTACTTTATAAATTAAAAGTACTAGGGGTCTATTACAAAACCTTTGAAGGAATCGCATCAATTAAAATAAATGTATGGCAAGTATGATCAAATTAACATAATGTCAAGATATAGCCAATAGACAATCAACATGCTTTGAATATAAAGGAAGAAGAACAATAAACAGATGAACATTTAGGTTTTATGTGTAAATTGTGAACAAACCATCTTAATACATCTGGCAGTCTAAGACAGCAAACTAAGCTTCTTTAACTGCTGCTAGAACACAGTTTTACCATGGGGTATTTCTAACAAGACCAAAAAGATATACAAGGCTTCCAAAACAGAAGAAACCAACTCAATACAGTATTTTAATTTCCTTCAAAACGACAAAAGCACTAATAAAAACCAAATAACAATAACATAAAGGAAAAGTAATTGAAGTGGTTGCCTGTTGTAAATACCTTGGTATCTGGCTTGATGATTGTCTCTTCTCTTGCGTTCGGTCATACCCCCCTTCCCATACTATTATCGGTCAAAATTGGCCGGTGTGTTTTGCACAGTATTTCTGGAACCCCTTTTCCCATTTTGATGGTTGACATCTCATTTGAACAGTCAAAGCCAGAATGACAGCAGGGGTGAATTTCATTTTATAATTTTGCAATAAGTCAAAGATATGTTTACTGTATATTATAAAAATGCTTGTCATGTAGGCATACTGGAGATGGGAAGGCTTTAGTCAGTGTTGTAGCTGAGATTCTTACCGTTCCAATGATGTATTAATAATAACTTGGATTTATATAGCGCCTTTCATGAGACCCAAGGTCGCTTTAAAAAGAACAGGAGTAGAAACAAACATAACAAAAGGCAGTCAGACGAACAGTTAGACAGACAAAACAAATAGATTTGGGGCCAAAGACCTTGGCAGACTTGAGGGCCCTTTTGAAGGCGTCAAGCGTGGGGATGTTGCAGATCTCCGCAGGGAGAGCGTTCCAGAGAGTGGGGGCTGCCATACTGAAGGCTCTGTCCCCGAAGGATCGCAGGTTGGTGCGGGGGGCCAGAGTCTGAAGACCGCAGGTTCTGGGGTAGGGCATGTGGGAATTGTATTGATTTGATACAAGCAAGCCAGTGTTTCATTGTGTACTTTCAACTACAGTATATGGTCCGGCAAGTTCTGCATTCACTGTGATGAATATACAATAAGACACTGATACCGTTTTCCTCAATGAACATTTATTGAACAGAACATCATGTGGAAAATCAGAGGGGCACTATTCAAGCTGGTCTGCTTAAAAAAAAAAAAAAAACCTTTTAAATTGATCCCAACAGTAAAATCAACATGATTTTAAATAAAAATGTAAGCAGCCAGGATTGACCTGCAGGAGGTTAAAGCCTATTTAAAAACTCCTCGGAATCCAAAGCTCTTCGGAATCTTTCACTGGAGTCCTTTAGCCTTTGGTGCGCTTCCTCACTCATGTTCTTGGTGAGGTAATGAGAACAAAGTTCCAGAGCACATTTTGTGTCTTGATATCTTGTTGAAAAAAAAAAAAGTTTAACTCCATCTGATTCAGCCAGCTCTACCCTTTTGGTTGACATGTTATGCACAAAACAACCTCTAGATGTCACTGTGGTTCGAACAGAAAGCCCTTCAGCTAGTTTAAATCTTTATATATACAGTCTATGGTTTAAATGTCAGGCCTACAGCATGGCCACAAACCCCATCTAAAAACAGAGGCCTGATTGCATCCACTTGGGTTACTTGGCTCTACCCAATAACTATATATCATTTAACTTTAAACCACACTTAAAATAATAATATAATTATACATATGTGCATGTCAGTATAGCAGCTAATACATGTTTTTTTTTTAAACATTCAAATGTGAAATACACCTTCAATGAATATTTAAAACTTACACAAAATCAGATTCTTGTAAAAATGCGAGTACATGCATTGTTCCATCTGTCAAGCTAAAATATATACATATATCTTAGCTCTTAGCTTGACATGCTAACTGAACGAGCATGTTCAGTTAGCATATATGCTAACTGAACGTCGAGCATGTCAAGCTAAGAGCTAAGATATATATATGTATTCCATTCCTTTACATTTAATATTTAAAATACAAATTAGCAAAATAAACACAATTACACTGCGCTAAACAGCCACATCGACAAACAAACGAGAACCTAAATAGTATGTAATTATATCTAAAACCACAATACGTTAATTACCTGTACTCGGTGCGCCATATTGTTTGTCTGTTCTCTGTAAACCTCATGTCTCCTTAAATATCCTTGCGTCAGCGTCAGTGTCGTCAATTCGCTTTTAATCTGCCATGTACGGTAATGTCTCTCAGCCACCGTAGTGTCGTGTCAGGTGGGCGTGTCGTGTAGGGGGCGTGTTGTGTAGTGTCGTGTACTGGCCGCGGCCGCAGCTAGACCCTTCTCCAAAATGCTCGTTCACATCAAGCACGTCAATTTGCGTCCACGTAACAGCACCGCACGTTCATGACAGCATGGTAATGGATTGTTATTATGATAGATTTGATATTAACGAGGCGGCAGTTAGCAGCTAGCGGTTAGCTAGTAATTATGCTAATTTACACATCAATCGTTATGTACTTTTATATTACGCTGTAACAGGATCTAGTGATATCCAAGCAACAGAGCTTCATTTAGTATGAAATAATTATTGCACTGTATATGTATATATATATATATATATATATATATATATATATATATATATATTACTATAATGCATGGTAATGGATTATTACCATATAATCCATCACATGGATACATGTGTGTGTTTATATATATATATATATATATATATATATATATATGTGTGTTTATATATATATATGTGTTGATATATATATATATATATGTGTATATATATATATGTATGTATGTATGTATGTATGTATATGTATGTATATATGTATATCTCTCTGTGTCTCTTATGTGTCTCTCTCTTCTGTCTGTATCTCTTCTCTGTCTCTCTGTCTGTCTCTCTCTCTGTCTCTCTGTCTGTCCTCTCTCTGTCTCCTGTCTGTCTGTCTTCTCTGTCTCTCCTCTCTTCTCTCTGTCGTATCTCTCTTCTGTCTCTCTCTGTCTGTCTCTCTGTCTGTCTCTGTCTCTCTGTCTGTCTCTGTCTCATCTCTGTCTGTCTCTCTGTCTGTCTATCTCATGTGTCTCTCTCTGTGTCTCTGTGTCTCTCTGTCTCTCTCTGCTCTCTCTGTGTCTCTCTGTCTCTCTCTTGTGTCTCTCTGTCTCTCTCTCTTCTCTCTCTCTGTGTCTCTCTGCTCTCTCTGTGTCTCCCTGTCTCTCTGTCTGTATTCTCTCTCTTGTCTCTCTCTCTGTCCTCTCTCTCTGTCTTCTCTCTCCTCTCTGTCTCTCTCTCTCTCTGTCTCTCTCTATCTCTGTCTTCTCTCTCTGTCTCTCTGTCCATCTTCTCCCCTTCTCATCTCTCTCGTCTCTCTCGTCTCATCTCTCTCTGTCGATCGTCTCGTGTCCGTCTCTCTGTCTCTCTATGTCTCTACTCTGCCTCTCTGTTGTCTCTCTGTCCTCTCCTGTCCTCTCTCTCTCTCTCTCTGTCTCTCGTCTTACTCTGTCTGTCCTCTTCTCTGTTTTCATCTTGCTCTCCTCTTTCTCTGGTCCTCTCTAACTGTCTCTCTCTCTCTCTCTCTGTGTCTCTTCACCTGTCTACTCTCTACTTTGTCTCTCGCTGTCGCTCTCTCTCCTGTCGCTCTCTCTCTTGTGTCTCTCTCTGTCTCTTTCTGTAGTCCTCTCTCTGATCGTCTCTCTCCCGTTCTCTCTCTCTCTGTGTCTCCCTTATTCTCATCGTCTGTTCTATCTCTATCTCTCTCTCTCTGTCTCTGCTCTCTCTGTGTCTCTCTCCTGCTCTCTCTCTCTCTCCACTCTTTCTGTCTGTCTCTTCTTCTCTGTCTCTCGCTCTCTCTCTCTCTCTCCCTCTCCACTCTCTCTCTCTCTCCTCTGTCTCTCTCTCCTCTCCCTCTCTCCCTCTCTATCCTCTGTCCCCTCTCTCATCGCCGATACTCCCATCTCTGCCTCTCTCTCTCTCTGTCTCGCGTCTCTCCCTCTCCCTCCTCTCTATCTCTATGTATATATATATACATATATTTAAGAATCTATCTATATGGCGCTGGCTAAGATAAGATAACTTTAACAAGATGCCTGTGTGCTTAGTACCAGGTTGTTATTATACCAGCAATGGGTCTTGCTCGTTCTTTTGCTTCCCGTCTGATGAAAGGACCAGGAGTGGCTTGATCAAGTTAGGTACCTAGCTAGTAGCTAGCACGTTAGTTAGCATTACAGCCTTGTCATTTTTATTAGCCGTAACATTAAGTAACCCAAAATGTTAAACGGTAAGAGTAGTAGTCATATTTTGTGAACCCTTTGAAGAGTACTGTCACCGGTGTGATCATTCTATAATACACAATTTAAGCCCGGGGGAGAAATGCTAATGCTAACGCTAGCATCGGCGATCTTTTCTACTTCATGCTATCTGCACAAATGGTTGAAATTAAAAAGACCAGGCAGTTCAGAGAGAATCAAAGGAAGGCAGGCAGGCAGCTTTGCATGACATTCTTCTGGACGTGTTTCATTGTGGTGATAGTGAGGGTAGTCAATCGTTTTGTTGACAAGACAGTAGTGACGGCCATCTTGGTGACGTGTGTTGTTGACCAGAGATGTAGTTCATTGAGCGTTTCACACAAACAAATGTGTTACTTCACAGTTTTACGACACATTTTTTTTTTTTTACTTGCAAAATTATCTTTTAAATTGACAAACATCATATGTGTAATTCGTGGCACAATTAAAACGGGATCGAAAGATAATCTTTCTCTCTCCATTGACTTCAATACATAATTTTTCCGAAATAAGGTCCCATGGAGGTTCACCGGAAGGGGAGGGACTTCGCCACTTTATGGTAGGGGAAACACTGAAACTAGTGACTTGCTCAATTCATTTGTGAGGGACCTGTGAAGAACAGGACAACAGCTGCACTACTGGTATTTTGTATACCAGCAATTGAGGGTGGACAAGTTTACTACCACTTAAGTTTCAAATAATTGTGTTAATTACTGATTGTAAAGCATTTGAACATTCTTTTGTGTCACATGTTCATTATTAACTTGATGTATAACTGTATAGTATCTTAATTATTTAAAATATAAGGTGACTAAAAATGGCAACCATATTTTCAGTTTTGGCAACCACTTTTAAAAGTTAGCGTTGAGCCCTGCCTTTAGTCACTTTACAGATCTGGATTAATGATGTGAAATATGATCAACTCTTAAATCAGACTTTAGTTACACCTGGAGTAAATTCACAAGCTACCCTGCAGTATACTACTTTTACTTAAGTACTTCTGAGCAGGGCGGCACTGGGACAATAATGGCGCATTTCCACTACAGCGCGGTTTAAGCGTGCCGAGCATGGCCCGTTTTTGGTTGCGTTTCCACTTGGCGTAGTACCGGCTAGCGGGTACTATTTCACAGTTTTTCTGGCCCCATAAAATCGAGGTTCATAGCGGGCCAACAACCAGGCTGAGTCGGGCAGAGTATGCTAAACTAGAGAGAGAATCGCTGGCAATGGGGCTACAACTACAACAAAATGAACATATTTGACCGTGATTTAATTGTAATACACGTATCAAAATGATGCCGAAGTAACAACATACTGATACCAGTTAGTAAAAACCATGAATTAATGCTTTGACAAGTCTGCAGACAGACGGCAGGCGAAAAACCTTTTAAAATGCGTGTTTTCTGAATGGAGATCTGCTAAGCTAACGCAGTATATGTTCCGACCGTCCACACTCACAACGGCCTACAGACATAAATAAACCAGCGACTGTATTCACCATGACACAGGCAGTCTGTGGTTTGTACTTGTTTACATTTGGCTAGTTTCTGAACAGATATGAGGAGCTGTGAGCTTGAGTGCTAACAGCTAACGGCTGATGTTGTTTTTCTGTGGTTCGCATTGAAGATGACGTCACAGCTCCGCCTACACTGCGTTACTATAGTTACTGCCCCAGCTACTAAACTGTAATGGAAACGCAGCATAAAGTGAGCCTGGCCTAACAAGGCCTAACTATGGCCTAACAAGGCCTAACTATAGCCTAAGCCGAGCGAGGCCCTGCTATGGAAATGCGCCATAAGTCAGGCCGGGAATTATACACCCAGCCAGGCCACTACCAGTTTTTCTTTGTGCCATTTTGCTGGATTTATTTGTGAATATTTACAGCGTTGCTGCCCATAGTGATAGCCCTATAGTTTAAATCTACTACCCAATAATAAACATATGGACAGGGGTTACTATTTAACCTGTTAAGCCAGAGAGACCCCGGTCCCGGGGCACTGCCGCAACATCTTGCAGGAAACAGTGTCTGAGGGCATGTTCATTTAATAAACTGTGAATGTTTTATATCCATGTAATGGGAAGAAACTCATCTAACTGATCATTTTTATTTATTTTTTCAAAAGAAAACCCACAATGCTAACACTGAGCCTCTCAATTAGCAACGAGCGAAAAATGCTAACGGATTACTGCACCGAAAATCACTCACAAAACCTTATTATTTATTTTTTCTCCACATTGTGAGGTGACACAGAATCGATGGGTACCCTCATTATAACTGAATTATACGGATTCGCGACGTTATAAACAAAAACAGACATCAAAACAGGTGACGCTAGGTAGCTAAAAATGCTAACAAGGTTACCTTAGCCGCGTTCACACCAAGTACTTTCCTGTACTTAGTTCCGGCACTAAGAGCCCCGGCGCTTTTAACCCCAGGGCACTTAGTACAGATCGCGTTCACACCGGAGTACTTTTCCCTGAGGGAAGATTACGCAAATGAGCTGCTGACGTCACTTCTTCTTCTTCTGCTTTGGCTTTACTGGCAAGTAGTTATACAAATGCTGTTTCAATCACATTAGTATGCATAAAAAGTGACAGGTCACACCTGCTATGTCCCGCCTCCTACTTATGCTAATTAGCCCCTTTGATATGCTAATGAGCCCCTTTGTTCGAGGTGTTATCACGTGTAGGTGTGATTTCACAGATAGGTGTGATATCCTTTGATGTGAGGGGGTGAGGTGTTGTAGCATGTAGGTGTGATATTCCCCATTGTAGTAGATCCTTTGTTGTGTAATCTAATTAGCCTTTGATGTCTGACCCTTTGTTGTCTATCCTTTGATGTGAGGGGTGAGGTGTTTGTAACATGTAGGTGTGATATTCCCCATTGTAGTAGATCCTTTTGTTGTGTAATCTAATTAGCCTTTGATGTCTGACCCCTTGATGTCTATCCTTTGGTGTGAGGTGTTTGTAACATGTAGGTGTGAATTCCCCTTGTAGTAGATCCTTTTGTTGTCTAATCTAATTAGCCTTTGATGTCTGTCCTTTGATGTAAGGGGATGAGGTGTTTGTAACATGTAGGTGTGATATCGCACCGGCGTGTTATAAGCCTTTGATGTCAATCTAATTAGCCCTTTGATGTATGTCCTTTGATCAGTGTTTGTAATTAGTGTTAAGGTAGTCTCTTTGAAGTTATGTGAGACTGTCTCGCACCCCGTCCTCCTCCCACCCCGTCCCCCCTCTCACCCCTCCCCCCTTCCTTTTGCTGTGATGTCAGAAGATAGAGATGGGGGTGGAGTTAGATAAAAAAGAAATCCGTGCAAACTAGATAAAAAGACAGTCATTTCCAATCACCAAGTCACCTAAACTTTCAAAAACGAAAATGGCAAAGAGACGCATCGATATGGGTTTAATCAGCGAGACGCCTGTGACAACTTACCGCCATCCGTCGGGAGCGCTAGTCAAGAAACGGGTGCAGTATCTATGCCGGGTTCAGACCCTCCGTCTGAGGCTCTTCATGAAAAATGGAGTCTGGATGTGTGAGACTGTCTCCCCTCACACCCCCTCCCCTCCCCCTGCCTGTCACCTCCTGATTTTGCTATCAGCCGTTAATTCTCATTCACTAAGTCACCTAAAACTTTTATTGTCCTCTCTAAATTAGATTAGTTTTTTAATATGATTTGTGTTAACTAAGGATGTTCTCTTAAGTTGTATGAACTAATGTTTAATTACTTTACTAACTACAACAAAGTCTCTCTGAGAGGAAAATAATAATTTAAAATATGTTAACGACCCCCTGATATTGTATTTTGTAATGTTTAATTACTTCACACAACTATTAATGAATCCCTATATGAAGTTACATGAGGCTACATTTACTGGTGTTGAGCCCTGGATGATGAAAATAATCTAAGTGTCATGTTAGGGGGACATTACGGAACTCAGGAGTCCGCCCTTGGAGGCTTGGAGAGCGGATAAAGAGAGGTGTATTTACTGGTGTTGAACCCTGGATGATGTAAATAGTCCAAGCGCCATGGTAGGGGGGCATTACGGAGCTCAGGAGTCCGCCCTTTGAGGCGTTGTTAACATTAATGCTTTTGTTTTTGTTACTAAGATACTTTTTTAGATACACTTTTGAAGTGAGCAACACTTTACAACTGGTAGAAAGTTAAGTACTTTGTATGGAATTGGGTTTTCTTTAGAGCTGTTTTCAGTGAGACAATGCAGTTTCTGATCATTTTAAGTTTCAAGTTTCAAGGCTTTATGGCATATGCCCATTAGCTACAGTGTAGATATGTCAATGAAAAACATAGGTCACAGGCTCCTCCAACAGTGCACATAAAACAGATAAAATACTGCAATAGAATGTTTTGATATGACAGATTTGTGCGTAATTCTCTCACAAAGGAACTGTAAGATACACGTTTATGTATGGAAAACTTTATAACTTGGTAAAATATTCATTCATTTGTAATGAATTGAGTTTTCTTCAAGAATCAAACTCTAAATGGAGAGTTTGTGATTTTAACACTGTTTCGATGAAACAATGCAGTTTTGATAACTTGACTTGACTAACATTACTTTTTTTAAATATATGTTTTTAGATGCTTTACTTTTGATTTCTTTCATGTTATTTTAACACATTACTTTTTTCATATTTTTCAACATACTGTGATATTTGTTTTTTGCTCTCCTTTTTCCATTACATTTTTGAATATACAGACATTCAACGCAATAAGTCCCACCCCAATTAGCAAATCATCCAAAACTAAGGACCCCCACTAAGACGAACAGATTTTCTTTAAGACTGTGACTCTTAAAGGCACTTTGGGATTTTAGTAAGACAATCCAGTTTTCTGGAAATAACTTAAATGATTTTCGTTTTTTCTCCTACAAAGATACTTATAGTTATACTTTAACGGATGCAAAACTTTATAACTTGGTAAAATATTCACTAATTTGTAATGAATTGAGATTCTTAAAGAATCAAACTCTAAATGGAGAGTTTGTGATTTTAACACTGTTTCGATAAAACAATGCCGTTTTGATAACTTGACTTGACTAACATTACTTTTTTAAATATATGTTTTGTTAGATGACTTTACTGATTTTTGCTTTTTTCTTCCTTGCTTTTGTTTGTGTTACTAGGATACCTTTAGATACACTTTGAAGTGTGCAACACTTTACAACTGATAGAATAGTACTTTGTAAGGAATTCGTTTTCTTGGTAGAATATAAAGTACTTTTGTAAGGAATTGGGTTTCTTAACAATCCTGCTCCACCATTAAATCACTTAATCTGCTACTTCCAGGCAAAAGCTTTAAAACTTGCATCGTGTATTAAGTCATGTCTTGGCAAAAATGAGAGTCCTGGGTGCTTTAAAACATTTCTTAGAACATTTTGATATATTCAAACACATAATGAACTGCAATGGCTCACTGCTGCATCAAATTTATTTTACACTGTTGTGAGGACAAGACTGTGAGACTCTCAGACCCTTTTGTTGTCAATCTAACTAGCCTTGATCTATAAAAAAGTCACCTACTACTTTTATTTGTCCTCTCTAAATTAGATTGAGGGTTTTTAAAATTCTGAAAAGGCGTGTTGTGAGGGGGAAAAACAGATGTATGTAGGCTGGTTGATAGTTGAAACAAATGTTTCCAGCATCCGTTTGTAACTTTTTAGGAATCTGACTATCTTTTAGAATTGCATCAAATGCTATAGCCACTTCTAAGATACGTTTTTTAAAATGTTTTTTCTCTCATCCTGCTATATTCCTTCCAGGGGAGGATCCCTGGGGATTGATCAGAGCAAAGAAAGGCTGTAAACACTGACACACTGACACACAAAACACTGAAATACTGAAACACTGAAAACAATGACATACAAAAACACAGAAACACAGAAACACAAAAACACTGAAACACTGAAACACAAAACACTGAAACACTGAAACACAAAACACTGAAACACTGAAAACACTGAAACACTGAAACACAGAAACACTGAACACTGACACACACAAACACAAAACACTGAAATACTGAAATACTGAAACACTGACACACTGAAACACTGACACACTGACACACTGACACACAAAACACTGAAACACTGAAACACTGAAAACAATGACATACAAAAACACAGAAACACAGAAACACAAAAACACTGAAACACTGAAACACAAAACACTGAAACACAAAACACTGAAACACTGAAAACACTGAAACACTGAAACACAGAAACACTGAAACACTGACACACACAAACACAAAACACTGAAACACTGAAATACTGAAATACTGAAACACTGACACACTGACACACTGAAACACTGACACACAAAACACTGACACACAAAACACTGACACACTGAAACACTGACACACAAAACACTGAAACACTGAAACACTGACACGCTGACACACAAAACACTGAAATACTGAAATACTGAAACACTGAAACACTGACACACTGAAACCCTGAAACACTGACACACAGACACACTGAAACACAAACACTGAAACACTGAAAACACTGAAACACTGAAACACAGAAATACAGAAACACTGACACACTGAAACACTGACACACAACACTGAAACACAGACACACTGACACACAAAACACTGAAACACTGAAACACTGAAACACTGACACACAAAACACTGAAACACTGAAACACAGAAACACTGAAACACTGAAACATTGAAACATTGAAACACAGAAAACTATTAAACAGCCCTGCTATATACTATGACCATTCTTTACTTATTTATAATATGGTTCAAATTGAGTAATTTGAGTTGTCTGATGCACTTGATACAATTTTACTTTTTAAAAATACTGATGTGTTTATTCAAAACCATTTCAACACACAATGTCATGACTTTTTCAAGATCTTTTTGTCAAACTATACTATGACTTTCTCTCATTTACTTTTTTTAGAGATACTATACTTACATTGCAGACAAACTATATAATATAATTCTTAACTACATACTATACTTGGACTTTTTCACGATACTTTTAACATACTATACTAGTACTTTTCAAAATAAATGTTCAGACATTCTATACTGTGACTCTTTAAAAAAAATGATATGTAGGAAATACTATACTATGATTTGAAGACAACAGTTTTTTAAAATGTAAAAACACTTTTTATTATTTGCAGAATTTCATATTTACAATTGATTGTTTTCACCCCATAGGAAGCAGTAGTACATTTATACTGATTGCAACATCCCCATGATCTTCTCCAACACAGAATCCTCCAGATGAAGGGGAATATTATAATGGAGTTTTTGCACTTCGGCCAAAGTATTCGTGTGTATGCTGTTTTTGACACAAAGATGCATTACATCTACAAACAGAGCATACAATGCGAGCACATGATACACTTTTGGTGTTTGTTTCATTTCTTCGGTAATGTTACAGAATGTTTCGGAAAATGAAGATTCCAGTACCACTTTAAAAGTTTCGTTTACAATTGTTTCCCAATGACCCGGAATAGTACTGCCAGAATGAACGATATCCAAAATGTCTTCTAGTTTACAAACTTCAGCCATTCTGTTTACACGGGGATCACTATTCATTATGTTTTCAATCGTCATCAACAACACACTTATTAAACAGGTATTGACTGCATTCTGATAGATATATACAGATTGTTTTCCATAGTAGTTACCCATTTTTATTTTACTTTAAAGAAAAGTCAAAGTATCAGAAAAAAAAAAATCCCCGGCTTCAATCAACCGCTGGTTATTAGTCTTCTTCCTATCCATCCAGCTCGGCATGGATCTTTTCAAGTCTCTCCTTGAGGCGTCTGCAGTTCTTGAGATTGTACAGAAAAACCTCCGAAGCGCCTTGGGTCCTCCATTCAGCCGTGTAAATGTTTTTTTTTTTATCATTAAGACTCTGGTCATTCACTGTAATGAAGTCGGCGAGCCAAAGACTTTTCATTAACGCGTTGTAATTGTTTCTGAAGAAATATTCTGGAATGTCATTCAGACATTCGTGTTGCCTCTGGCCGGGGTGACTGACTCGGCATCCATTGCAGATTTTTTCTCTGTACCGATGCAGCACCCTCTCCAGAATATCAACCAACTCCGATTTCACTATGTTCATAAACAGAGACGTCTTGGCCCCAGGAGTAACATCAGCAGCAGTAGTACTGCAAGATGTGGGTGTCCACAATGGTGGTGATGATAGGAGACAGGAGTTTGTTCCTGGCTGCAACTCGCCGGGGGAGACTTGGTTTTTCTCAGATCCCTGGCTAGTTTTCAACGGTCGTCTTAGTGGGGTCCTTCGTTTTAGATGATTTGCTGAGTGGGGGGTGGACTTATTGCGTTGAGTGGGGGGATTCATCTGTAGAATTGATAGTTTTTAGAACGTTCTTTAAGCGTTGTAGCTTTTTCATCTATCATTTTCAACCAAGCAGCAAGAGGTCAAATTTAAGAATAAGTAATAGTTTGTCACGATTTTACGGGGAAAAAGTCAGAGCGCGATGTCGCATCTTAAAGACAGCTTGAACTGGATAGATGGTTAGTCTTTTTTCAAACATACCATACGTTCTGCATGTTAGTATATTAGGCCAATCGGGTCAGGCCCTACTGCCCCACTCCCTCAATAGGGAAGTCACGCTTTGGGAAGAGGTGTTTAATTTCACAGATCTGACTTGATTGTTGTTGTGATGGCTGAAGGAAGAGGGACGGGGGAGGAAAATTCAGAGGGTGAAGAAGCAGAAAGATAACTTGTTTGTAAAACGGACAGCACGTCAGTTTCAGGAAAGATGACACCGGTTTTATGCATGACATGCCAAATATCCTGAAGCCCTACAGCAAAAGGTACAAGTATATTGTGTTGAAAATATCGCAAAAAGTCGTAATATTGTATAATGTATTAGTTGCATGTTGTATTTTGATAAAAATCACTGTGTAGTTTTTCAAAAATATAATGGAAAAAAGGAGAGAAAAACAAATATCACAGTATGTTGAAAAATATGAAAAAAGTAATGTTGTGTTAAAATAACATGAAAGAAATCAAAGTAAAGCATCTAAAAACATATATTTAAAAAAGTAATGTTAGTCAAGTCAAGTTATCAAAACGGCATTGTTTCATCGAAACAGTGTTAAAATCACAAACTCTCCATTTAGAGTTTGATTCTTTAAGAATCTCAATTCATTACAAATTAGTGAATATTTTACCAAGTTATAAAGTTTTGCATCCGTTAAAGTATAACTATAAGTATCTTTGTAGGAGAAAAAACGAAAATCATTTAAGTTATTTCCAGAAAACTGGATTGTCTTACTAAAATCCCAAAGTGCCTTTAAGAGTCACAGTCTTAAAGAAAATCTGTTCGTCTTAGTGGGGGTCCTTAGTTTTGGATGATTTGCTAATTGGGGTGGGACTTATTGCGTTGAATGTCTGTATATTCAAAAATGTAATGGAAAAAGGAGAGCAAAAAACAAATATCACAGTATGTTGAAAAATATGAAAAAAGTAATGTGTTAAAATAACATGAAAGAAATCAAAAGTAAAGCATCTAAAAACATATATTTAAAAAAAGTAATGTTAGTCAAGTCAAGTTATCAAAACTGCATTGTTTCATCGAAACAGTGTTAAAATCACAAAATTACGCACAAATCTGTCATATCAAAACATTCTATTGCAGTATTTTATCTGTTTTATGTGCACTGTTGGAGGAGCCTGTGACCTATGTTTTTCATTGACATATCTACACTGTAGCTAATGGGCATATGCCATAAAGCCTTGAAACTTGAAACTTAAAATGATCAGAAACTGCATTGTCTCACTGAAAACAGCTCTAAAGAAAACCCAATTCCATACAAAGTACTTAACTTTCTACCAGTTGTAAAGTGTTGCTCACTTCAAAAGTGTATCTAAAAAAGTATCTTAGTAACAAAAACAAAAGCATTAATGTTAACAACGCCTCAAAGGGCGGACTCCTGAGCTCCGTAATGCCCCCCTACCATGGCGCTTGGACTATTTACATCATCCAGGGTTCAACACCAGTAAATACACCTCTCTTTATCCGCTCTCCAAGCCTCCAAGGGCGGACTCCTGAGTTCCGTAATGTCCCCCCTAACATGACACTTAGATTATTTTCATCATTCAGGGCTCAACACCAGTAAATGTAGCCTCATGTAACTTCATATAGGGATTCATTAATAGTTGTGTGAAGTAATTAAACATTACAAAATACAATATCAGGGGGTCGTTAACATATTTTAAATTATTATTTTCCTCTCAGAGAGACTTTGTTGTAGTTAGTAAAGTAATTAAACATTAGTTCATACAACTTAAGAGAACATCCTTAGTTAACACAAATCATATTAAAAAACTAATCTAATTTAGAGAGGACAATAAAAGTTTTAGGTGACTTAGTGAATGAGAATTAACGGCTGATAGCAAAATCAGGAGGTGACAGGCAGGGGGAGGGGAGGGGGTGTGAGGGGAGACAGTCTCACACATCCAGACTCCATTTTTCATGAAGAGCCTCAGACGGAGGGTCTGAACCCGGCATAGATACTGCACCCGTTTCTTGACTAGCGCTCCCGACGGATGGCGGTAAGTTGTCACAGGCGTCTCGCTGATTAAACCCATATCGATGCGTCTCTTTGCCATTTTCGTTTTTGAAAGTTTAGGTGACTTGGTGATTGGAAATGACTGTCTTTTTATCTAGTTTGCACGGATTTCTTTTTTATCTAACTCCACCCCCATCTCTATCTTCTGACATCACAGCAAAAGGAAGGGGGGAGGGGTGAGAGGGGGGACGGGGGTGGGAGGAGGACGGGGTGCGAGACAGTCTCACATAACTTCAAAGAGACTACCTTAACACTAATTACAAACACTGATCAAAGGACATACATCAAAGGGCTAATTAGATTGACATCAAAGGCTTATAACACGCCGGTGCGATATCACACCTACATGTTACAAACACCTCATCCCCTTACATCAAAGGACAGACATCAAAGGCTAATTAGATTAGACAACAAAAGGATCTACTACAAGGGGAATTCACACCTACATGTTACAAACACCTCACACCAAAGGATAGACATCAAGGGGTCAGACATCAAAGGCTAATTAGATTACACAACAAAAGGATCTACTACAATGGGGAATATCACACCTACATGTTACAAACACCTCACCCCTCACATCAAAGGATAGACAACAAAGGGTCAGACATCAAAGGCTAATTAGATTACACAACAAAGGATCTACTACAATGGGGAATATCACACCTACATGCTACAACACCTCACCCCCTCACATCAAAGGATATCACACCTATCTGTGAAATCACACCTACACGCGATAACACCTCGAACAAAGGGGCTCATTAGCATATCAAAGGGGCTAATTAGCATAAGTAGGAGGCGGGACATAGCAGGTGTGACCTGTCACTTTTTATGCATACTAATGTGATTGAAACAGCATTTGTATAACTACTCTGGCAGGCCACAAACCACTTCACGGCGAGTACAGTAGGTGGCGGTATACACCTTAAAGTTGTTTGCGATCCGCTGCAAAACAAGAGAAGAAGAAGAAAAACTTCCCGCGTATACTGCGACGCCCACCCACTCGCTGTACATTAGGCGTCTGTTGTTTACCTTCCGACCTCAGACATGATGGAGATGGAGTCGACTGAAGTTGTGCTATTTGTGCTCATGTTATACAGCTTTGTAACTGAGTTAATGCAGCCTGAGCAACTTGCGTACAATAACAAAACAAGCCGAGCACGAGTGGTGGTGGAGAACGCTTTTGGCAGACTGAAGGGCAGGTGGCGGTGCTTGATGAAAAGAAACGACTGCAAGATGGACAAGATCACAATTCCAGGTGGCAGCATGTTGCATATTACATAACCTTTGTGAAAGTAATGAGTACAGGGACGAATGGACTGCCTTGCCGGCGACCCAGCTTTATGAGGCATCTGAACAGCGTGTAAATTGTAAACATTTTGACAATAAAGATGATCTTTTGATCTTTTGTTTCTCTTTACAACATTACAATAGTGTACAGTGTGGCAATATAATAACAATAAACTGTGCCAGGTGTGTTGTATGCACAGTAAATAGGCTCAGCAGCAAACCCACCGTTAGACCTTCCTGAGACCCACTGCATCCGTCTGCCATAAACATACATGTTAGTTTCGGCCCATAGTGGACTCCATTTTGTGTTGTGTAAAATGGGGGAGGGGGAATTAAAAGTTTGCAAATCCCCATGTCCTCCTCAGAGGACAATCATAAAAACATTTAGTTTTAAGTCAAATAATATTTAAAATGATATAAATTATCATATTTGTGTATGTGCCCCTGCCATTCCTCCACAAGGTTGCAACATTGATGATAAATAAATGACAAATAAAGCTTTGCCAGTTTATAACCGATGAAACATGATGGTATCAGAATAATCACTTACATGTGATGTATAGGATGCTACGGTCACTAAAGATAAAGTGTCAGGAGAAATAAGCAAGCTACATGATCTGTTTAACAGTAAATAGAAGTTCACATTTTTAATGTAAATAAAATAGAAGTTGTACATGTAAATTAACATTATCAATATAAAATAAAGTGTCAGTTGTATCAAGACTATATAATAACAATAATATAAAATGAACTGGTGAGCATCTTGTCCTCCGTTTCCTGGGCCTTGGTGAACAGCACCATCTGATCCCCGTGCATCGACTCTTTCACCACGGCACGCCGGTCCTCCAACGCCTGGGCGGTGGCAAAGAAATTCGCATCCCGTGTCCACTTTCCTAAAAGGGGAAAATAAGCAAGATACAAGATCTGTTTAGTCGCCATGTAGTTTTACAACATACTAGGAATGTTTTTTTGGTATTTTCACAAATAGAATTAAGGTTTCACAAATCTGAAACTGTGTTATAAAGAGTCTTTTGACTCTCTGGGATAATCCAGTCCAGATTTGATGAGTCTAGGTATAGTGGTTTTAGATCAGGACCTGGTCTAATGTGGCCAGGATGCGAAAAAGCACTAAAATCTCTCTTTTTTGTATTTTCACAAATAGAATTAAAGGTTTCACAAATCTGAAACTGTGTTTAAAGAATGTTTAGCCTCTCTGGGATAATCCAGTCCAAATAAATCGGCTATGCAGCGATTTAAGAGGTTCAAACACGGAGGATTGTTCCTTTTTGAAGAGTGCTTCATGTATGCTTGAACTTTGTTTAATGTTGTTGAGGCAAGTTAAACATAAAATATGATGAATATTATGAAATAAACATGATTGTGAACATCAGTTCGATGCGTAACGTTCTTTCAAGACAAAGTTACAGTGTGTGTACCTTTGCGTTTGGTTGCTGGTAAGGAGGATGACCAAGCGCTGTGATCTAGAATGCAAAGCTCGCTTGTTTCCAATCCCGAGAGTTGTCCATCCTCGCCTGAAACAGACGATTAGTGCCATGAGTTAGTGAAGCAAATTACAGAAACACTGCACAGTTATTCACAAGTCAAAACTTTTTCATAGCGGCCGAGAATATCTAGCTAGCTAGATGTAGCTAGCTCGGGGCCGGTGTTAGCCTATTCAGCCTAGCATGGCTAGCTTGATCTACTGAGCAAATAAAAGTACACCTGAGACCATTATTGTGCAGATTAAAACCCCAGTGCATGTAGTTGATTTTACCTTCGTCGTGGTAGTCATCGTTGGCCACTGAATCCGCCGTTTGTAGTCCTGAGTTTCTTTATTTTTAGCCGGCTGTGCACGATTCCCAGGTCGAGTGAAAGCTACTGAACTGGCTTCAGTAGCATTCCCTGGGTTGCGTCCTCGGCGTAGATCTCCAGAAGCGCCGACACCACCTCATCATTTCTTGATGCTTGCCATAACTGCTTTCAAAAACAAACCCAACGCTCCGTCGGTGCGTTGGGTGTTTGCAGAGCCAGGAAAAACAATGGCGTCTCCACACAACATTTTCACAGTTGTACGGGCGTGGTTTGCAATTCGCCCAGCCAATCAGCACTGGGGCACTTTTCGCCCACAGAAAAGTAAGCTCTCCCAGCGGGCTCTAAAAATGGGGGTAAAAGTACCCGAGATTAAGTACGATTTTTGGTGTGAACGCGACATAAGGGGTACTCACGGAACTAAACGCGAAAAGTACGGTGAAAAGTACTCCGGTGTGAACGCGGCTCTTGGCTCTGTAGTCTCTCCAAAGTGGTCTTCAATGGCATTAAAACGATAAAAACGCTGCTGAAGTTAATCCACAGGTTAATCCAATGTGTCTGTGTCCCTTTGAAATGATTTCTGATAATCCATGATCAATAAAACGGATAATCCATGCTATTCCGTTTCTAGATGTTCACACCAAAAAGAGTACCGAGTGCCGGGAACTTTTTCTCCCATTTTTAGCGCCTGCTGAGAGGTGGTACTATCCTGGGGAGAAAAAAGTACCAATTTCTGATTGGCTGGGCGAATTGCAAACCACGCCCCGTGAAACTCTGAACACTTTTTTGAAGCGGCCATTGTATTTGCTGGCAGTAGCATTATTAGCATTAGCATTAGCCCCGCGCACCAACGGAGAGAGAATAACTTATGGCAACACAAAAAAAAACAAGGGAGCGGTGGAGTGATGAAGAGGTGTCGGCGTTCTGATGATTTACTCTGAAGGCTTCAGTAAAAGCTGCTAGGAGTCCCAGCAGCTTCTACTGAAGCCAGTCCCCAACTCCGGGGACTTCAGGCCGGGGACTCCGGGTGGCAGTATACGCCGTGAATTTGTTTGCGGCCTGCCAGTAAACCCAAAGCAGAAGAAGAAGAAGTGACTCATTGACGTCAGCGGCTCATTTGCGTAATCTTCCCTCAGGGTAAAGTACTCCGGTGTGAACGCGATTGGTACTTAATGCCCTGGGGTTATAAATGCCGGAGCACTAAGTGCCGGCACTAAGTACGGCAAAGTATTTGGTGTGAACGCGGCTAATGGGTGATCTGTTTGGTATTTTAAGCAAAAAACTTCACAGTCATGTTTTGTATAGGTATGGCCCTACAATATATTTTTAGTATTACCATTCTATAGGCGTATTGTAGCTGTGAACGATCCCAAATACAATTCATTGTTTACATTGCAGCTAGTGCTAAACCAGAAGAAATAACTCCTTTTCATTTTTAACTGGAAGTGGAATGGGAATGGGCTACGTAAGGTGAATTGAGCCAACAAAAATACACAATAGGTGGGACTAAGAAAGATAATATTAAAGTATAAAAACAAAGGCATTATTAGGGCTGAAAATGTCTCTCGTTTTAATGGTAATTAGATTTTTAAATGCTAACAGATTTTTCTGACTGTGTGTTTCCTGTTTCCTGTAGACGTCCAGCTGCTGGTGGTGGTTAAAGAAGAGGTTCTCCCTGACCAGCAGGAGTGGAGCACCAGTCTGGACCAGGAGGACCCAGAGCCCCCCCCACACATTAAGCAGGAACAGGAGGAACTCAGGATCAGTCAGGAGGGAGAGCAGCTTCAGGAGCTGGAGGAGGCTGATATCACCAAGTCCACTTTCACTCCTGACCCTGTGAAGAGTGAAGATGATGAAGAGAAACCTCAGTCCTCACAGCCTCATCAAAGACAAACTGAACACATGGAAACAGAAGCTGATGGAGATGACTGTCGAGAACCAGAACCAGCCAGGAGCTCAGATCCAGAGAGCAGTTTACAACCAAAGACTGAGGACGACACTGGAGACTCTTCTGAACCTGACACTGGAGACTCTTCTGAACCTGACACTGAGGACAGTGCTGATTGGAAGGAGACCAGAGAACCTGCATCAGGCTCAAACTCACTGAAAAATAGACATGAATCTGTCAGTGATCCACGACGTAGTGCTGAAAAGAAACCATTCAGCTGCTCAGTCTGTAAGAAAGCTTTTTCACGGAGTGGAAATTTTAAGAGACACATGAGAATCCACAAAGAGAAACCACACAGCTGCTCAGTCTGTAAGAAAGCTTTTTCAGAGAATATAAAGTTAAAGCTACACATGAGAATCCACACAGGAGAGAAACCATTCAGCTGCTCAGTCTGTAAGAAATGTTTTTCCCACAGTGGAAATTTAAAGCAACACATGATAATCCACACAGGAGAGAAACCACACAGCTGCTCAATCTGTAAGAAAGCTTTTTCCTACAGTGGAGATTTAAATACACACATGAGAGTCCACACAGGAGAGAAATCACACAGCTGCTCAATCTGTAAGAAAGCTTTTTCCTTTAGTGGAAATTTAAATACACACATGAGAGTCCACACAGGAGAGAAATCACACAGCTGCTCAATCTGTAAGAAAGCTTTTTCCCACACTGGAAATTTAAAGACACACATGAGAGTCCACACAGGAGAGAAATCACACAGCTGCTCAGTCTGTAAGAAAGCTTTTGCACGGAGTGGAAATTTAAAGACACACATGATAATCCACACAGGAGAGAAACCACACAGCTGCTCAATCTGTAAGAAAGCTTTTTCCTACAGTGGAGATTTAAAGACACACATGAGAGTCCACACAGGAGAGAAATCACACAGCTGCTCAGTCTGTAAGAAAGCTTTTGCACGGAGTGGAAATTTAAAGACACACATGAGAGTCCACACAGGAGAGGAAATATACAGCTGAAATGTTTGTGACAAAAGATTTCAGGGTTCCCGCGGGGTCTTAAAAATTCTTAAAAAGTCTTAAAATTGATAATCTGAATTTAAGGCCTTAAAAAGGTCTTAAATATGATTTAGAAGGTCGACGTTTGGGTTTACGCCAACCCTAAAAGCGGAGGTGCTCTAGACGCTAAATACCGTAGTTAAACACCAATCATACAACAGCAACGATGAAAGATTGTAGCCAAGGCAGCAGAGCTCTGAATATAGCTCTTGACACACACACACTAGGGCTGCTCGATTATGGCAAAAATCATAATCACGATTATTTTGGTCAATAATTGATACCACGATTATTAAATACGATTTATTCATTGACTTTGAAAACATCCATTTATTGTACTTTAAAACAAATAATAATTTGAACAGTATATTTTTAACTGTTGATTACCCTGAACGTATAATTCAACTGAAAAACCAATACAAAAATAAATTAAATAAATGATACATTTAAATAAATAATATCAAAATAATAAATACCAATAAACAAGATCAACAAATATTTTGGAGCGCACTTCCACAAGCTACTAAACATATATAAATATGATAAATAAAAATAAATTAGACTAAGATTAATTAGATCAAATATGTCGTAGTGCACTGTCACAACCTAGCAAAGCTAAATAATAGTTTTTTTCGATTATGTTGTTTTCGTAATTGTGGCAGGCCAAAATCGTAATTGCGATTAAAATACGATTAATTGCACAGCCCTAACACACACACACACACCTTTTGTCTAACACGCTAACACAGTTCTGTACTGTTATGCTGTTATGTTCAGTCATTGTTCTTTTGTTGAACATGAATACATTTACTTTGTAAGTAATTATGGGACGTATTTTTTCTTACATAGCAATTTTCCTTCATACTTTCTTGCCGTGAAATAGGTCTTAAATTTGAGTTGGCGAAACCTGCAGGAACCCTGGATTTGAATGGCGCAATTGTATCAATAGACACAATTGTGTTGGTTGTCAGTCCTCAAAGCTTAATGAAATTCAAACTGAGGATAACAGAGAGGCACAGCCTCCAATCAGCAGCTCAGCTGAACACACAGAAGCTGATGGAGAGGACAATGAATAAGTCTTATGACAGTTCACACATGAGAAAAATCTGCCTGACTGGATCAACATTGTTGCACAACATTCATATAAGACTTAAACAAACTATCTTTATCAACATAAGTGGACAATATGTTTAATGTTTTTGTCATACTGATTTTCTGATGTATACGTTAACCACTGACTGTTGATGAACCATTTCATTGTGGATTGAGGGCTCCAAGTTTCCATATACAGATATGGGATGATTTGATGTATTGTTCTTTATTTGTAAATGTTTTGTATCATTGCTATCCTGTTAATGAGCGCTCTTTTACATAAATATACCTATTATCTGATTGTTTTTGCTTCTGTAACTGTAAGGGAACACATTTGCCTATTTTGTATCCTGATGACCTAATGCCGTTACATGTGATACATTAGAATAGAATATCTTTGATGGGAGGCAGTGTGTTTGTATGTGTGCATGTTCAAAGTTATAGTGGGTTTTGTGGTTGGACAGGGATGGGAGTGATGGAGGCCACAGCTCTGGGAAAGAAGCTGTTCTTCAGTCTGTTGGTGCGTGATTTTATTGACCTGAACCGTCTGCCGGACGGCAGCGGTTCCAACAGTGAGTGGCCGGGGTGTGTGATGTCTCTGATGCAGCTCAGTCCCAACGATGCGCTGAGCAGCCTTCACCACCCGTTGCAGGTCCTTCCACTCTGCAGCTGGTGTACCACACAGTTATGCAGCTGGTCAGGGTGCTTTCAATAGTCGACCGATTGAAGTTTACCAGCAGTTTTTGTGGAAGCCTGGCCTGTCTCAGTTTCCTCAGGAAAAACAGTCTCTGCTGTGCCTTTTTCACCAGGTTTGAGGTCCAAGTTAAATGATTGGAGATGTTGACTCCAAGGAACCGTAGGTCCTCCACGCTCTCCACTGCTTCTCTGTGGAGGGGAGATGGACCAGCTAGTCTTAGTGTCTTAATGCAAACGTTTTGTAAAGTGATGCTAGACCAAAAACGTGCTGTTGGATTGTGTGCTCTCTGCAGGATGGGGTCTGTACTCAAAGATTGTTTATGAAATGAGAGTTTAACTCTTTTGTTGTCCAAACGACGCCAACAGAGCGATACGTCTTCTTTCCAGCAGGTGGCATACATGTTAAATTATCCAGTTCAAGTGTCATCCACATATTAATGATTCAAAACAGCAATGTGTAAGATATGGCTAGTAATTGACTATTTCAACAGAATGTGAAGAGGTTACAGTCTTGAGGCCATGTCCAATATGTTCATGTTTTTTTTGGATTAAATCTACTGAAATGATTATTCAATGACTAAATTATTCTTAATTACTGTCATTACATCATGGGTTTGCATTGCAATATTAGAACACATAAAACCCAACTTTATTTTTTCTAAGTTGCGGGTGTTCATTGTTTAGAAGTCTGCTGTGTTTCATCCAAGCTTCCACTTCGTGCTCCGATAATGCTGAAAGTATCTGTTGTATGCTTTACCTGCTCCAGTAACAAAAGTGTAAGTCACTGGACAGAGACAAGAGATAGTGGATGGATCCAGAGGAGAACCAGAAGATCCGTATAGAGCCTTCAGGTTCTGAAAATGATCAGCGATAGAGCTGGAAAGAAACTCCAAAAACCTGAATAGAGCTAGAAGATAGCCAGTACAAAGCCAAGAAAGACCCAGTAGAAAGACAGGAAGGAGCCACAAGAGTTTGTATTTTGTATTTTTTAATATTCAAGCTCTTCTATTAAGATATTAAAACTTCCTATCTCAACATGCTTTCAATTATTGAGATTGTTTCACAGCTTTTATCTTAAAATATTTAGACTTGTTTCTTTACATATAGATTACATAGGATGAACATCACGATCCACTCTGCTGGATTCTGCCCAAATCGGCTCAAAATGCATGCAAACATCTGGCTTTATTCATACTCCTGCAGTTGTATTGTTCTGGATTCATAGTGAGGTTTATTAGATGTTCTGCACTGTTATTGTTATGTATTTAATATAAAGTGAAATACCCATAAAAACAGTCAGAAAAGAGAAAGAGACTCACTTTTGTTATTTCGCCTTTTATACCACACTGCAAGTCTGACATTTATTAATGAGACGACTGGAAGGTACCCTGCAGATTTAAACACTTATAAACACAGCTCAAGTCTTTCACAGCCAGAAATATTCAAGCAGAAAAATCAGTGTCTAAATCAAAAAGGAAAGCAATCATCTAAGACAACCTTTGTGAAGCGGATGAGATCAACTCAGCGTACACGACACATCACTCCTGTGATTTTTGGTCATAATCCAGGTTCTATGTTCACATAGAGAAGGATATCACAGTGTTTGAGGGCCTATGTCGGTTAAAAGCCAGCGGAAGGGCGTATTAGTCTGGGAAATAACTCATACTAAAGAAAGAAACTGTGATACCTTAAAAAAAGAAGTGTTTGATAGAGGTTCATCCAACCTTGCAAGTGGAGTAATACAAACAAAACAAAATACTTACAACATTTTTTTTTTTATTTCCCCCCAAATGTAGGAATTTAATATACTTTTGTTCTTGTTAAAGCCTGATTTTTCTGGTAAATTAACCTTACAAATCTCAAAGAATATAAAACATGTTTTACGATTTAATCTTGCTTATTTTCTTGGAATATTACCCTCCTCCCTTTCTATTTAATTTGATTAAAAAATCTACAATGGCCCTAAAACACTGCCGATAATGGAAAACCTTAGTCTTGTGTCAGTGGAATGTATGAATGAATATATATGAAATATGGAGCCTGAGGTTTCCAAAAACACAGCTCTTAATGTTGAATAGGATACGCTGCCTTCAAACCCATTTTGAATTGAATCAAGCTAATATCCTTTTCAGCTAAATCCCATCTCAGTGTAGTCACAGCTGACAGTAATCCCTTGGGTGTTGTACCATCATCACATCTATCAATACATATTTGGAACAAGGACCCTTAGTCATGAATATAATTGGGTTGATTGATTGTAAACATATTTTCCTAATGATGTTTTGTCTCCACAGTTTGGTTGGACTCATGTGACTCTGCTGATCGTGGTGACTCAGTCTCACCTCATCATTCACAACCTGTTTGAGGGGATGATCTGGTAAATAAACAGTCCTTTATCGTCTTCACATAGATAAAGCTTCACCTTAATAGTTTCTTAAGTTTCTGTCTTTAAAAATTAAATATTCCACTGTGTTTTACCATTTCAATAAACTTTAACACTTTTCATATTATACTAAAACTGTACCTCATTGCATTTAAATTAAAAAAACTGTACCTACTATGTTTATCGTGTTTATTGGCAAGAGAAATCCAAAGACATCAACAGTCAGTGGTTAACGTATACATCAGAAAATCAGTATGACAAAAACATTAAACATATTGTCCACTTATGTTGATAAAGATTGAGTTTGTTTAAGTCTTATATGAATGTTGTGCAACAATGTTGATCCAGTCAGGCAGATTTTTCTCATGTGTGAACTGTCATAAGACTTATTCATTGTCCTCTCCATCAGCTTCTGTGTGTTCAGCTGAGCTGCTGATTGGAGGCTCTGCCTCTCTGTTATCCTCAGTTTGAATTTCATTAAGCTTTGAGGACTGACGACCAACACACTTGTGTCTTTTGATACAATTACGCCATTTAAATCTTTTGTCACAAACATTGCAGCTGTATATTTTCTCTCCTGTGTGGACTCTCATGTGATCTTTTAAACTTCCACTCAGTGAAAAAGCTTTCTTACAGACTGAGCAGCTAAAGGGTTTCTCTCCTGTGTGGACTCTCATGTGTTTTTTTAAATGGTCACTCTCTGAAAAAGCTTTCTTACAGACTGAGCAGCTGTGTGGTTTCTCTCCTGTGTGGATTCTCATGTGTCTCTTTAAATGTACACTCCATGAAAAAGCTTTCTTACAGACTGAGCAGCTGAATGGTTTCTTTTCAGCACTACGTCGTGGATCACTGACAGATTCATGTCTATTTTTCAGTGAGTTTGAGCCTGATGCAGGTTCTCTGGTCTCCTTCCAATCAGCACTGTCTTCAGTGTCAGGTTCAGAAGAGTCTTCAGTGTCAGGTTCAGAAGAGTCTTCAGTGTCAGGTTCAGAAGAGTCTTCAGTGTCAGGTTCAAAAGAGTCTCCAGTGTCGTCCTCAGTCTTTGGTTGTAAACTGCTCTCTGGATCTGAGTTCCTGGCTGGTTCTGGGCCTCGACAGTCATCTCCATCAGCTTCTGTTTCCATGTGTTCAGTTTGTCTTTGATGAGGCTGTGAGGACTGAGGTTTCTCTTCATCATCTTCACTCTTCACAGGGTCAGGAGTGAAAGTGGACTTGGTGATATCAGCCTCCTCCAGCTCCTGAAGCTGCTCTCCCTCCTGACTGATCCTGAGTTCCTCCTGTTCCTGCTTAATGTGTGGGGGGGGCTCTGGGTCCTCCTGGTCCAGACTGGTGCTCCACTCCTGCTGGTCAGGGAGAACCTCTTCTTTAACCACCACCAGCTGCTGGACGTCTGCAGGAAACAGGAAACACACAGTCAGAAAAATCTGTTAAGTGTTAGCATTTAAAAATCTAATCACCATTAAAACGGGAGACATTTTCAGCCCTAATAATGCCTTTGTTTTTATACTTTAATATTATCTTTCTTAGTCCCACCTATTGTGTATTTTTGTTGGCTCAATTCACCTCACGTAGCCCAGCCCCATTCCACTTCCAGTTAAAAATGAAAAAGGGTTATTTCTTCTGGTTTAGCACTAGCTGCAATGTAAACAATGAATTGTATTTGGGATCGTTCACAGCTACACTACGCCTATAGAATGGTAATACTAAAAATATATTGTAGGGCCATACCTATACAAAACATGACTGTGAAGTTTTTTGCTTAAAATACCAAACAGATCACCCATTGTAGCCATGCCTCATACCCCTCTATTCCAGCCCTGTTCCAAAAAGGCTGATTCTGTGACCGTAGCTTTAAATGGAACAGCTGCTGCTAGCCACGCCCCTTTGTAGCGTCACGCAGCTCTCCCCTGCTAAGAGAGTTTTCTACCGGGAGAAACTCAGCTAAATGCCTTGATTAAATGCCATATTATGTTCCAAACTACTTCAAGCATTATTTCTGAAACAGCAGGAGCTCAAACCTTTCTCTCCCGCAGGGTTTACCGCAAGGACATTACGTTACACATATTCTCTCCAGTAGCCTACAGCATTAGCTCTGAGTGTTAGCATGCTTGCTAATGTAAACACAGACCATATTACTGTCTTGTAATTATTAGCAGAGAAAATGTAATGTTTGTACAACTATATACAATTAATTCTACCAATCTCAGTGGGAACCGGATTAGGGGGGGCTCGAAAATATTTCCAATTACACAAGGGGGGCCTGACTGAAATTGGTTGGGAACTACTGAGCTAGACGACTGTATACGGAGACGATAGGTTGGGACGTGTCACGTGTGCCACATTTCACCAATGACGTCATAGGAGCCAAATCCTGGATCTGCTCGTTTGCAGAGATGTGGGTAAGGAGGAAAAGAGAGAGGGTTGTAATTTCTGAATATTTGAGAGTCTCCTTACACACCGGGGACACATATTTATGTATAAAAGACATCAAAAAGTGCATTTTGCATACTAGGTCCCCTTTAACCTGTTAAGCACTGAGCCTGTTTTTCAGGTCTCAGGCTCGAAAATGACATTCCCAGAACAAATTACCATATTTTCCCTTCTAAAAGGGTTAAATTAATAATCTTTATTCTCAAAGTAATGATAAACCTGTGAGTTGGATGTAGAAAGTCAGAATCAATATAGATGTTTCTTATTTTAAGGAAAATTCAGATTGAACATAGTAAAAAACTGTAAATTATTATTTTGTACTTATAGTGAAAACTACCCTTGGATGATAGGTTAGTAGACTAAAAGCTTTAGAAATCCGAAGTACAACATATAAGTACCCTGTATCAAGATTGATGCAAGACAAGTTTAATTTGACCTTTTTAGAGAGATTTAGCCAAAAAAAACCCACTTATGGGGTCATTTGGGTGGATTTTCCATATCTCTGGCCCCCCTTGCTCGATTTTGATGAATGAAATCTCTTTATAACCGCTAGAGCCAATGGAATCGAGGGAAAGTTCTATACACACCAACACGTTAACAAATAAGGAGTGAGAGTGACGCGTGACCAAAACCGGAAGCTGCATACACTCTGGTGGCTACCATTAGCAGCTAACCTTTTCTCTCCGATTTTTACATAAAAATGGAATTATGGATTATAAATAATTTTTTCAAAGGCACAGATACATTTTTAACCTATGGATCAACAGTTGTAGCCTTTTTATTTATTTTTTTCGTTTTAATGCCACTGAACACGTCTTTTGATCAGATTGACAGCTAAGGTGAGACGATCTCACGTAAAAGCTCCGTAAAGGTACGTGTTGTGATGTCTGTGTTTGCTTCCCCTGTCGCAAGTTCGGATCGCTCAGCGATGATACTATACCTATTATAATCTGTGGAGTCTCAGCTTTAATCGGATATATTGTATGTGCAGCTACGATAAGTAATAAGGGTATCTTTATCTTGAGTTGTGCACTAAACTGCGTTAGCATTTTTTCGCTTAGTGATAATTCAGAGGCTTGGTATTACCCTTGTGTTTTGTTTTGGTAAAAATGGTTAAAGGGCCCATGTCATGGCCATTTCCACTGATCATAATTACATTGTTGAGGTATACTAAAATAGATTTATACTGTGCAATTTTCCAAACTCACATTGGTTTCGCATACAGCATCTCTGTCAAGCATGTGTATTCAGCAGTATTCACTTTCTCCACTAAACGACTCGTTGGAGCTCTTGCCCCCCCCTCCCTGTGAGCCTAGTGTGCTCCGATTGGTCAGCTCGGCCACTCGTTCTGATTAGTCAACCACCAGAGAGGCTGCGCCCATGTCTAACAGTGCTTTTCCCGGCTGCTCTCAGCGTAACATCAGTCTTATCATGGCGTCGGCACAGCCGTATATTTTATATACATATATATTTTTAACTGTTGTTATAGAAGAGTGTGACGGCCCCAGGGCCTTTGTCTTACGATGGGGTGGAGCTGAAGAGGCTAATCAGCACGATCACGGACACCTCCGGACACTACGGCCCCAGTCTCTCTCCAAAGTGGCTGCAGGAAGACTAACTCTGCGATCCTCTCAACCACCTATCTCTGCATTTACCACAATAAATGTGCCGTGGTTTTGTAAACTCGTGTATGTCTCCTTGTCTTTGTGGCCTACGAGCCGCTCATAACAAAGAGTAAGTTATTTTTACCCGTTATAAACTACTACTGTTTGATGAGAAATCAAATCATGGTTTGCTATATATGAATTCAGGGAAGCAAGGATAGGCCTACTAAGTATTTCCATTAAACTTTATTTTTAGAAATGTACAAAATGAACATAAATATACATATATACACGGTATATCATCCATTCCTCCTCCTCGCATCTTGCCTGCGCACAGTCGGTGCGGTGCCTTTTAGCACGACGCCTCAGTAGTAGTAGAAGTGCCTTTTAGCACGTCATGGATTGTCCGCCAGGATCTGGCTGGACGAAATCAAATGCAAATCACAAAATATTAGAGAAACTTAGTTGTTTTAGATTCGTTAGTAGTAGTTGTGTAATGAACAGCTTGCCTGCTAATATGCTAACCTAGCTTTGTTTACCTTGGTAGCTAACACGATATGAACGTTAGCTTGGAGGAAAGGCAACTATAATGCAGTGTAATAAAACTACTATGAACAAAAGCTAGTGGTTCATATTAGGCTAGCAATAACGTGTTTATAATTGCAATCGTATACGGGTATTCTGCTACCATACAATGTAACTTGCATGAATACATTGTTTTGCGCTAGCATACAGCTAGCCTCGTTAGCTACATGCAGTATATGTACGGTCACAATGTACGGTAAATCACAGTACAGTATACTGTATGAGTATTCCGTGTGTGTGAATGCAGACATTCTCCTGCTATGAGATACATGTATGCAAGGCCATCTGCTGATATTAGAGTTGATATATGGAAACTCTAGCAACTTAGTTAGCACAGTTAGCACTGTGTCAATGGCTTAGCAGTCCAACACAGTTTACACATTTAAACAGTCTTGTTTGATAAATACACAAATAACAATGCAAACTTACAGGTTGTATACCCAGATCTTCCCCTGCTCCAAACGGTCCAAACAAGCTGTGCATATCCGGCCTCAAACTGGGCAATGTTTTGGAAGCTTTCGTCTGTGAAATGCCGGTTCTTCGAACCTCTGGAGGAGGAACACGCCGCTGCTGGTGTGGCCATAGCTCTTCGGGATTGGTCCATTTCGTTCCGGGTACCGCATGACATCAGGCGGTACCCGGAAGAATCAAATGGGCAGTGACGTATCTCCAACGAGGCGTTTTGGGGAGGTATTTTCTGTGTTAGAGTTTTACTCGCTACAGGGTGTACTTTGAGGGTTTTGACTCTGCACACCGTTTACATGCATAAAAACCTTCATAACACACAAGGGGACGGGTAATAACCGGAAAAGCATGACATGGGAGCTTTAATATCTTCAGTTAGCTGAGATTCTTCCCGTTAATCTGGTGCTACACTGTGACGACCCCTGCCTTGTTGTCTCCTGTGGTGTGCATGGCCCTTTAATGTTTCTCCTCTGCTTGTGACGCCCTGATTGGGGACACCTGACGGCTGGCGGAGGATTAAGAGGCCTGGGCCAGAGTCTTGATCTCTCTCTCCCCGCAGAGGACCGGACCTCGGAGAGCAGCCACGTCGCCTATGTTTTTTTGCTTTGCCTTTGTGTTTGTCTTCGGACACATTAAGTTTTGCTAAATAAATACTTTTTTTTACATATTCTTGTCCTTCCCACGCTTTTTGTTATGGCTAAGAGCCAGGCCATGACAGATGGGGGCTCGTCCACTTCTTTTTATCTGTGATACAGCAACGGATAGGTAAGATTTGTGTTGGGAGTTGGTGCGCGTGTATAACATTTGTTGGGAGCGCGTTTGCAGTACGGCCGGTTTCTTTGTTTCGGCTCGTTGTGGGAAGGACATTAGATTTCAGATCGTTGTTTGGGGACATATTTGATTACTTTGTGAAGCTTTGATTTGTTTGGTATTATATTTCGGGAGAGTGGTTGCTAGTTGTTCTTAGCCGTGGTCAGCTGTTTGTTTTGTTTTGTTTTTCTCCTTTTTCTCTCGTGGGGGTTTGTTGGTGCGTTGCAGGTGGAGCGGTGCGGAGCGGTGCAGAGTTTTCCCTGGCAGGTTAAGCGGCGGTTCCCTTGGGATTGTTGAGCGTGGTGTGTAGTGTTGCGGAGAAAGTGGTTGAAGCTTCGGCTTGGGAGCATGGCCGTGGTCACAGTAGTGTTGCTAGCTTGCTAGTCGCTTTGCTGGGCCAGCGGTCTCCGGTGCATAAATACCCACCACAAGTAACTGCATGAAGACTAGGGAGGAGATTAGTCAGTGGGATGGTGAGTTAGTGGGGAAACTCCAATCAGAACATTAGTGTTGTTCCACTTTGGACGCATCACGCATAATAAGCGCTGTGGTATCTGTCCGGTTTGTTTTTATGTTTTTTTTTCTTTTTCTCATCTCTCGGTTTAAAGGTCCGGTGTTGGGTTCCGGTGGGGGGTCGTTGGAAGTTAATATGGCTGACGTAGAGGCATTTGTTGAAGCTCCGTCTCAGGAGTTGCTTAGCACTTTTTCAAGAGAGCAGCTGCTCTTAATTGCTGAGCATTTCTCTGTGTCTATTGTCGGGGATAGAAGGGTGAAAGACAACATAAAAGACTCTATAGTGTCGACGTTAAGGGAGACGGGAGTTTTTGCTGCAAAGGAAGAGGGGGTTTTGTTAAAACCTCGTTTTCAGGCAAGTGCACTTTCTTTTGAGCAGCAGAGGGAAATGTTATTGTTGCAGCAGGAACACGAAAAAATAAAGTGGGAACATGACCGAGTAAGGTATGAACGTGACCGGGAACATGACAAAAGGAAGTATGAGTTGGGAATTGAAAAGGAAATCACAGTGGAGCGGATGCGACAAGAATCTGAGAAAGCCAAGATAGAGTTGGAGGGACATCGTCTGGCTATTCTCAGAGATGGCGCGTTGTCCAGTGAGG
This sequence comes from Trematomus bernacchii, assembly GCF_902827165.1. Taxonomy (NCBI): domain Eukaryota; kingdom Metazoa; phylum Chordata; class Actinopteri; order Perciformes; family Nototheniidae; genus Trematomus; species Trematomus bernacchii. The sequence continues at coordinate 254,242 of NW_022987575.1, read as the reverse complement.
GGCTGGGTGAACAGGTGACCAGGTCTCCTCATCGCTTTGATGTTAATAACCTGCGCTTGCTGCCTCACTTTAATGAAGGTGATCCCGACACGTTTTTGTTGTTGTTTGAACGTGTAGCTAGGGCTAGAGATTGGCCTGATGCAGACTGCGCTCTGATGCTTCAGTGTGTTCTCACAGGAAGAGCACAGTCTGCATATTCCTCTTTATGTCTGGAAGATAGCTCTAGCTATAGTAAAATAAAATCAGCGGTGCTTAGAGCATATGAACTCGTGCCAGAGGCCTATCGACAGCGTTTTAGGTCCTTTGAGCAAAAACAAGATCAAACATATGTGGAGATGGCGAGGGATTTGTCTGTTCATTTTAAGCGTTGGTTAACTGCTCTTGACGTCACTACTTTTGACGATTTGTGTGAGCTCATGACTTTGGAACAGTTCAAAAATATTCTTCCTGACAAGATTGCTACTTACATAACAGAACACAGGGTCACTTCTGCGGCTGAAGCTGCTGTGGCAGGTGATGAGTTTGTGTTACTTCATAAGAGCAGGTTCGGAGTGCGCTCTGGGGCCCTAACCGTTTTTGAAGGAAGTAGAAAGGCTGTTGATGTTGGTTCATTTGGGATGGAGCCAAGGAAATTGGGTTTGGTCAAGTCTGAGGTGGATAATGATATTTGCCACTACTGTCGTGAAAAAGGCCACTGGAAGGCAGAATGTCCTGCGCTTGGAGCAAAATCTGAGGGAGGAAGATATTTTGTTGGGCCTGTTGCGTTAGCTGCTCCTGTGAAAAGCTGCTGTGTTGCCGATGTGCTTACATCCCACTTATGTGGAGCTGAGGTTTTGGCATCTTATGCTCCATTTATACGAGACGGCTTGGTGTCATTGGTAGGTAGTAATGTCAGAGTTCCAATCAAGATCTTGCGAGACACAGGGGCTTTTGACTCCTATATTGTTGACTCTGTTTTGCCTTTGTCTTATGAAAGTGACACTGGTGACACCGTTCTGAGTTGGGGAATGGGATTAAAAGTTCTTCCTATTCCTGTTCATAGGATGTATATTGACTGTGACCTTGTTAAAGGTGAAGTAGCTGTTGGTGTACGTCCAGCTTTGCCAATCGAGGGGATACACTTCATCCTGGGCAACGGTTTGGCAGGGAGCAGAGTCTGGACTGATGTTCCCCCTGCGTTTTTAGTCACTGGCGGCCCGATTGAGTCAGGGTCTGAGGAGAGCTCTACAGTGTTGGCAGACGTCACGTCCTCTTGTGTGACCACTCGTGCTATGGACAAAAATATGTTTGGAAACCAGAAGATCAAGCATTGTCCCACTAGTCAAAGTGGTCGTGGCGGCGGTGGCGTTGATGGTGGTCGTGGTGTCGGCAGCGTTGATGGTGGTCATGGCGGCGGCAGCAGGGGTCGAGGAAGAGGCAAGGAAATGTCCTGCTATCGGTGTGGAGACCAAGGACACATGGCTCGTGACTGTGGGTATGGCAACGACCGGAAGTGCTATTCCTGCGGTGGGCTTGGTCACATCCAGAGACGGTGCAGTAGGGTGAAATGTTACAGGTGTGGCGACATTGGCCACGTTGCGGTGCAGTGCAGTAAACCCAGTGAAACTAACTGCTACAACTGAGGAAACATGGGCCGTGACGGTAATGTATTGTCTGTCATACTGTTCGATAAATCATTCTCGCTCTGCCCATCCTTTTAAAGTGTGCTTCTCAGGTAGCTTACCTGAGTTGCTAAAGATGTGGCTGGGTGTTGGAGGAGCGTTTGGCAGTGTGAGGGTTGTATGTTGCAATTGGTGGTTTTGTTGGAGGTGGGGTGCATTATGTCTTGTGTTTTTTTTGTTCATTACTGGTGTTTTTTGTTTTGTCAGGGTTGGGATTGGTGTGCCGGTGGTCCTGGGGACACCGACTTTAAGGGGGGGGGTGTGACGACCCCTGCCTTGTTGTCTCCTGTGGTGTGCATGGCCCTTTAATGTTTCTCCTCTGCTTGTGACGCCCTGATTGGGGACACCTGACGGCTGGCGGAGGATTAAGAGGCCTGGGCCAGAGTCTTGATCTCTCTCTCCCCGCAGAGGACCGGACCTCGGAGAGCAGCCACGTCGCCTATGTTTTTTTGCTTTGCCTTTGTGTTTGTCTTCGGACACATTAAGTTTTGCTAAATAAATACTTTTTTTACATATTCTTGTCCTTCCCACGCTTTTTGTTATGGCTAAGAGCCAGGCCATGACATACACATTAATAGTTTCATAAATGTTAAGAAGCCCTGAGACATTATCTCGAAAAAAAAACGGTGGGAGGGGTCCAATGGGGGGAGCATCGTCCTTAACCTGTTACGCACCGCCCCCCCCGGTACCGGGCGGATAAACGCGTAATTTGCAGGAAACAACGTCTAAGGAATCTTAATATTTAATAAACTATGAATGTTTTATATCCATGTAACGGGAAGAAACTCAGCTAACTGATCTTTTTCATATTTTTTTCCAAAAAAAAACCACAATGCTAACACTCAGCCTCTGAATTACCCACGAGCGAAAAAATGTAACCTAAAACGGCACCTAAACTCACAATAACTCCCTTATTACTTATCCTAGATGCACAGCCAACCACTCGTTTTGCATCTCCTGGAGACACAGAATCTGGGGGTGCCCACCTCAACACTCAGTGATAAACATTTGCGACGCTATAAACGAAAGCGTACATCATAACATGTTGAGCTAGGTAGCTAGAAACGCTAACATGGCTTACCTTGGTCAAAACTGGTCTTCAATGGCATTAAAACGATAAAAAAACGATGCTGCAGTTAATCCATAGGTTAATCCAATGTGTCTGTGTCCTCTTTGAAATGATTTCTGATAATCCATAAGCAATAAAACTGCTTTTTCGTTTCCAAATGTCAGAGCGAGAGATCGGTCCACTCTGCTGCAAAATTACATGCGCGAAGCACCCACCTCTTCTCTTCACAACGTGTGTGTGTGGGGGCCTCCCCCTTTGATTCTATTGGCTCTAACGGTCAGAAAGAGGTGTCAACCACCAAAATCGACCAAGGGGGGCCAGAGATATGGAAAAAAAACATTTTCACCCAAATCACCTCAGAGGTGGGGTGGTTTTGGCTAAACCTCTTATTATATGTTGTACTTGATGATTCCTAAAGCTTTTAGTCTACTAACCCATCATCCAAGGGTAGTTTTCACTATCTGTAAAAAATAATTTTTGGACGGACACTATAATTTACAGTTTTTTACTATGTAAAATCTGAATTTTCTTTAAAATAAAAAACATCTATATTGATTCTGACACTTCTACATCCAACTCACAGATGTAACCTTGCTTTGATAAAAGAAATTATTCATATAATCCTTTTAGAAGTTAAGTTGTAGTCATTTGTTTTGGGCATGTCATTTTCGAGCCTGAAACATGAAAAACAGGCTTGGTGCCTGGTTAATATCTTCACAGAAAATTCTGAGGTTTTTCATTTCACTGCTCTTTTAGCTGACATTTAATACATGCAGGTACATTTTTAGCAGGTATTCATACTAAATAAGTTGTCCCTACCCCTGGTGCCAGGACCAACAGATCCATCTTTAGGCCTAGCAGCCCTGTCCCCCCAGAATGCTGAACCTGAACCAGCTTTTCTCCCAACTGAAGGAGGTGAGCAGCATTGTGTTGAATGACATCCCACTTAACATATCTGAAGGGAGACTGGAATACAACATATACATATATATACATATATATATATATATATATATATATATATATATATATATAAACAAAAAGCTAACATCTCATTTCAAACACAGTATTTTACCACATATTTAAGTTATATTTATTTGGATTTATGCATTCATGTTGAGAATGTTCCATTCAAAAATGTTATTATTAAAAAGGCATTTACACCATAAAAGATGGCTATTGAGATATATTGTCAGGAATGTTAGTGTTATATCAAATAGTGAATTATACTGCAGCACTACAAGATAGATGCAAGCCTGTACAGGTAGAGTTATTTAAAGCTCCCATGTCATGCTTTTCCGGTTATTACCCGTCCCCTTGTGTGTTATGAAGGTTTTTATGCATGTAAACGGTGTGCAGAGTCAAAACCCTCAAAGTACACCCTGTAGCGAGTAAAACTCTAACACAGAAAATACCTCCCCAAAACGCCTCGTTGGAGATACGTCACTGCCCATTTGAGTCTTCCATTTAGTTCCGGGTACCGCCTGATGTCATGCGGTACCCGGAACGAAATGGACCAATCCCGAAGAGCTATGGCCACACCAGCAGCGGCGTGTTCCTCCTCCAGAGGTTCGAAGAACTGGCATTTCACAGACGAAAGCTTCCAAAACATTGCCCAGTTTGAGGCCGGATATGCACAGCTTGTTTGGACCGTTTGGAGCAGGGGAAGATCTGGGTATACAACCTGTAAGTTTGCATTGTTATTTGTGTATTTATCAAACAAGACTGTTTAAATGTGTAAACTGTGTTGGACTGCTAAGCCATTGACACAGTGCTAACTGTGCTAACTAAGTTGCTAGAGTTTCCATATATCAACTCTAATATCAGCAGATGGCCTTGCATACATGTATCTCATAGCAGGAGAATGTCTGCATTCACACACACGGAATACTCATACAGTATACTGTACTGTGATTTACCGTACATTGTGACCGTACATATACTGCATGTAGCTAACGAGGCTAGCTGTATGCTAGCGCAAAACAATGTATTCATGCAAGTTACATTGTATGGTAGCAGAATACCCGTATACGATTGCAATTATAAACACGTTATTGCTAGCCTAATATGAACCACTAGCTTTTGTTCATAGTAGTTTTATTACACTGCATTATAGTTGCCTTTCCTCCAAGCTAACGTTCATATCGTGTTAGCTACCAAGGTAAACAAAGCTAGGTTAGCATATTAGCAGGCAAGCTGTTCATTACACAACTACTACTAACGAATCTAAAACAACTAAGTTTCTCTAATATTTTGTGATTTGCATTTGATTTCGTCCAGCCAGATCCTGGCGGACAATCCATGACGTGCTAAAAGGCACTTCTACTACTACTGAGGCGTCGTGCTAAAAGGCACCGCACCGACTGTGCGCAGGCAAGATGCAAGGAGGAGGAATGGATGATATACCGTGTATATATGTATATTTATGTTCATTTTGTACATTTCTAAAAATAAAGTTTAATGGAAATACTTAGTAGGCCTATCCTTTCTTCCCTGAATTCATATATAGCAAACCATGATTTGATTTCTCATCAAACAGTAGTAGTTTATAACGGGTAAAAATAACTTACTCTTTGTTATGAGCGGCTCGTAGGCCACAAAGACAAGGAGACATACACGAGTTTACAAAACCACGGCACATTTATTGTGGTAAATGCAGATAGGTGGTTGAGAGGATCGCAGAGTTAGTCTTCCTGCAGCCGCTTTGGAGAGAGACTGGGGCCGTAGTGTCCGGAGGTGTCCGTGATCGTGCTGATTAGCCTCTTCAGCTCCACCCCATCGTAAGACAAAGGCCCTGGGGCCGTCACACTCTTCTATAACAACAGTTAAAAATATATATGTATATAAAATATACGGCTGTGCCGACGCCATGATAAGACTGATGTTACGCTGAGAGCAGCCGGGAAAAGCACTGTTAGACATGGGCGCAGCCTCTCTGGTGGTTGACTAATCAGAACGAGTGGCCGAGCTGACCAATCGGAGCACACTAGGCTCACAGGGAGGGGGGGGGCAAGAGCTCCAACGAGTCGTTTAGTGGAGAAAGTGAATACTGCTGAATACACATGCTTGACAGAGATGCTGTATGCGAAACCAATGGGAGTTTGGAAAATTGCACAGTATAAATCTATTTTAGTATACCTCAACAATGTAATTATGATCAGTGGAAATGGCCATGACATGGGCCCTTTAAAGCATAAATGAGTGGGTTGGGTTCTGGAGGTGTGCAGTGTTTCCCCTACCATTGTCTTGGAGGGGCGCTGCCCCACCAACGGAGACCCGCGCCGCCCCTGAAATTCAAGGTGTTTTTTATTTATTTATTTTAAATATAAATATAGCACCAAATTGCAACTAATCTATATCTACTGTCACTTTTCACATTGAACATGTGCTCTTTTATTAAATAAACTAAACGCCTTCATTTTAAGTTGTGAGTTTAGTGTTTTTGACCCTAAGAAACACTGATGCATTAATCAATAACAATAATCCACAGCTCCTCTCTCTGCTCCAGAGGTTTTAAAAAATATATATCCCAATGCCCCCGGGCCGTAGTTTGGACACCCCTGGTTTAAAGTGCTAATTAAGAGTAAAGGGAACAGACCTGCTCTGTGTATCCGAAGCTGAGGCTGTAAAACAGCGTCCAGTAGTTTCTGGAGTCTCTTGTTCTCCTCTTTTGAACGAGACAGCTCCTCCTCGAGCTCTGCAATCGTTTTTTCAAACAGAGCAAATATCTCTTCAGCAGTGAGTCGCTGCTTCTTCAACGACAGCAGCATTTGGACTTTACTCATGTTTCCTAGATCACCTTTTCCTGCAAACTCCGTTAAACGCACTGTTTCTTTCTCTCCATCAAACTCTCAATCTGACTAGTGTTGCCAACGTGTTTCCAGCGAGCATGCTAAACTAGCTCCTATAGTCCGAGGTAAACACTCCAGAAAAATAGAGCACACAGTCCATTCGGAGGTTTATCCAAACACACAGATGATGGATCAGTAGTGCTGGAGCTCACAAACGCTTTCTCAGGAACACAGAGAGAGAACCGTAGCGACGCCACCTGGACCCAGTGTGACTACCCGATCTGAATCCCTGCCCGATTTGCAATGCGCATGTGCGAGATGGTCTTCTTCTTCTTTTTTATTTTATGTTGAATCGCTTCCACTTGGAGCATATATCGCCACCTACTGTTGATTTATTAAATGTTCATATTAAATCCTTGTCATCAGACCAGTGTTTTTGAGGAACTTGAAGATCAGCTTGTTAACCTCATTTCTTGATTTACTTTCGTATATTGACTTGAAATTCTTGTCCTTGATGTTATGTTGTTCCATTGCAGTTTTCAGAATGAGTCTTTGTCTGTTATAATCCGGGCAGCTAAAAAATACATGATGTATTGTCTCTGGTTGTTGGCAACCATCACAATTGCCATTTGGATGTTTTCCAATCAGATGCATTGTTGAATTTAATCCAGAGTGACCCAATTTTATCCTGCTGTTAATGCTCTGTTCTCTTCTACTACTCCCCCAAGTGCTTCCCGTTCCTACTTCCCTTTGTATCTGGTATAAATGTCTGATAACAACTTTTGTAACAGATTTGACTTCTGCTCTACTGATGGGTACCATCATATCAATCTGGTTTGCTTTCAAACCACATTTTGCCAGTTGATCCACTACCTCATTCCCTCTAATACCCACATGCACTGGAACCCACACAAATTGAACAACAATTCCCAGATGAACTAACCTAAACATGATGTGTAAAATTTCATGTAAAATATCCTGACGACATTCTGAAGAGAAGTTGTGTATACTCTCCAGATCTGCACTGGAGTCAGAGCAAATGACAACTCACATTGGCTGTATTTCCTCTACCCACTGAAGTGCTAGTGAGATAGCCATCATCTCTACTGTGTATACTGCGATATGATCACTCGTCCGCTTTCCCACTTTTACTTTTAATTCAGGAACATAAAATGCACAACTAGTTTGACCATTTTCTGGATTTTTGGATCCATCAGTAAATATTTGTATAAACTGCCCATATTGTTCATGTAGAACAGTATTCACATAAGCCTGTACATTAATTTTGTTTTTCATTGAATGTAACCGTTTCAATAAAGATAAATCTACTATAGGTTGAGGTAGCAACCATGGTGGAACAGCTGATAACAACACCGTCGGACTAATATTCCATTCTTTAACTTTGAATTCCTTACATAACTCCGAAACACAAAAACTTTCTTTTTTAATTTTGTTACTTTCCCAACTTGTTTTTACAGTTTGTTTAGTAGGGTGAGTATCTTTATGGCCCTGTAGATTTGCCCAGTAATTAACAATTAACTGTTTTCTCCTCAAAAAAATGGGTATTTCTCCGACCTCTACCTGAAGTGCCGACACTGGTGTAGATCTGACTGCCCCACAGCATATCCTTAGTGCTTGTGCCTGGACTCTATCTAATTTTTGAAGAGAAGAGTATGCAGCTGAACCATACACTATTAGTCCGTATTCTATGGCTGATCTAATTAATGCTGTGTATACGTTCCTCAAAGCAGCTTTATCAGCCCCCCACTTAGTGCCTGCCAAGCACCTCATAACATTTAAAACCCTTTTACATTTATCTACTACTTTATCAATGTGAGTACTCCATGTGACTCTCTCGTCCAACCATATTCCCAGAAATTTAAATGTCTTCACTTTCTTTAGTTCTTGTCCATAAAGTTTTAACCTAACCTCCTCACCTATCCTTTTCCTCGTAAAAAATAAAGTTTCAGTTTTTTCCACCGACAATCTAAACCCCCATGTCAGAGACCAGCTTTCAATTTCCGTAATGGCTTCCTGAATCTTACCTACAATATAATTTACATTTCTGCCCCTTTTCCAAATAGCTCCATCATCTGCAAAAAGTGACTTACCGATATCAGATCCTACTTGTGTATATATATCATTTATCATGATAGAAAACAAAAGAGGACTAATTACACTCCCCTGCGGGGTTCCATTTTCAACTTCATGCCTTCGAGAATAAGAATTGCCAACTCGGACTCTGATGGCACGGCCAAACAAAAAATCCATAATCCAATTATATACATTACCTCCCAGACCCATAATGTCCAGTTTTATTAATAATCCTTCCTTCCACATCATATCGTAAGCTTTTTCCACATCAAAGAATACAGCTACAACACACTCCTTATTCGCTTGGGCTTTCCTAACTTCAGATTCCAGGCACAGCAGTGGATCTAAAGTACTCCGCCCTCTTCTAAACCCACTCTGATAAGGAGTCATTAGTTCATTTTTCTCAACGTAGTATGTCAGCCTTTCTGTTCTCATTCTTTCCATAACTTTACACAAGTGCGATGTCAGAGCTATAGGTCTATAACTGCCTGGACTAGTTGGATCTTTCCCAGGTTTTCTAATAGGAATAATGACAGACTCTTTCCATATTATTGGCAGCTTCCCTTTCTCCCAAATCTTATTATACATCTCCAACAGCTTTCCTAATGCAAAATCACTTAATTTGGTCAACATTATATAACATACATTATCTTTCCCAGGAGCAGTCATTTTACACTTACTTAGTGCTCTTCTCAACTCTTGAATAGAAAAAGGTACATTTACAACACTCTGCTGTGGTGGCTCTACTCTTCAGCCACCTCCCTTGTGAGTGTGTGTTCCCTTTCCCTGTCTGTGTGGGCGTGGTGGCTGTCACTCCTGGCTCCCGGCTCAATCTCCACCTGCTGCAAATCTCCACCTGGTGCAATCAGCTTTACACACCTGATTCCCATTCAGCCATTTACTAATGGTATATCAGCGGAGGCTCCACAACATGTCAGCGCCAGATCGTTGTTTAAACCCCAGTGGTAACTCTCAGCCTTCTTAGCCGATTTAAAACTATTTCTCTGTACACGGAATACTTTTCTCATCTGTTTCTCTTATGCTCCAGGATCACTATCCAGCCGCCTTGTTACCATCACCTGCCGCCACCAGTCATCATTCCAACCGGATTACTCTCCACACTCACCAGTCTTCATTCCTACAGGATTACTCTCCACGCTCCTCCACCTCACAATAAACCTTTTTCCAACACTCTGCCGTGTCCTGCGTTTGGGTCCTATCGGATATCGTAACAGAACGATCTGGCCAGTATGGACTCAGCGGACACAGGCCACCAGTCCAAGACTGCGGACGAACTCAGCCAAGCCCTGGCCAATCAAGGTGCTCTCGTGGGGCATCACGACGTGGTTCTCCGTGAGGTTGTGGAGACTCTGCGGAACCTCTCCACTAACGTGCAAAGGATCGGCACACAAGTGGAACTGCTCACCTCCCAGTTTTCTCCCCCGCAGCCCGCTGCACAGCCGACAGCTCCTCCCCCCGCTCCTGCCGCACCTCTCCATCAGCTACGAGAGGCTGTTATTCCTACACCGGAGCGATACGCTGGAGATTTGGGTATTTGTAGAGCCTTTTTGTTCCAGTGTTCGTTAGTCTTTGAGCAGCAGCCTAGTACTTATCACACAGATGGGGCTAGGGTAGCATATGTAATGAGTCTGTTGAGGGGGAGTGCTCTAGATTGGGCTACAGCCGTTAGGGAGAGCCAGCCACACATTTGCTCATCATTTGATACTTTCATTTCCGAAATGAAAAAAGTTTTTGATCACCCGGTACGGAGGAGGGACGCTTCTAGGCGCCTTCTTTCTCTCCGGCAGGGCTCCCGTAGTGTAGCCGAATTTTCAGTTGAGTTTAGAACAGTTGCTGCTGACTCAGGCTGGAATAACGAGTCATTGCAAGATGTTTTTCTTCAAGGGCTGAACGAAGCAATTAAAGACGAGCTAGCTGCTAGGGATGATCCAGTTAGCTTGGATAATTTAATTGCCACAGCTATCAAGATTGATAATCGCCTCAGAGAGAGACGCAGGGATAGGAATAGCCGTCACCCCAATCCCAGCTACTCCTCACTTGATCCCCGAATTGGCACTGCCACTGCCCCAATCTCCAGATCCTTTCCGACTCCTTTCTCGGTTTCACCCCCCGAAGATGAGCCCATGCAAGTGGGAAGGGCCCACCTCTCACCATCTGAGCGGGCTAGAAGGATCCAGGCTGGGGAATGTGTTTATTGCAGCCAAACCAGTCATCTAGTTTCCTCCTGTCCTAATCTGCCAAAAGGTCAGGCTCGTCAGTAGCTGTGGGGATTCTGGCGAGCCCTTCCTCCTCTCTCAACCCCCGACCCAGAACGCAGCTAGAAGCCGTTCTTTGCTGCAACCAACAGTCACTACCCCTGCTCGCCTTAGTGGACTCGGGGGCAGACGAGAATTTTTTGGACATTGACATCGCAGCTCAGGCAGGAATTCCCTGCGAAGTGTTGGATTCACCTCTTAATGCCAATGCTCTTAATGGACAATTCCTGGCCCAAGTCACTCACCGCACCAAGCCAGTAAACCTCATTCTGTCTGGAAACCATCGTGAGTTTATTCAGTTTCACCTTATTTCCTCACCTCATGCTCCCATAGTGTTGGGTCATCCCTGGTTAAGAACACACAACCCCCAGATTGATTGGATAACTGGCAAAATCATTAGTTGGAGTTGTTTTTGTTTATCCTCAACCGGTCAGTCTTTGTCTACTTGGATGACATTCTCATTTTCTCCCGTAACAAGGAGGAGCACATTATCCATGTCAGGCAGGTGCTGCAGAGACTCCTTGAAAACAGACTCTTTGTGAAGGCGGAGAAATGCGAATTCCATGTCAACACAGTCTCATTCCTGGGCTACATCGTTGAGGAAGGAAAGATTAGGACCGACCCTGAGAAGATCCAAGCGGTGGCGGGGTGGCCCAAACCAACCTCAGTTAAACTGCTTCAACAGTTTCTTGGTTTCGCCAATTTTTATCGGCGCTTCATCAGAGACTACAGCAGAGTGGCGGGCCCTTTAACCAGACTCACTTCCCCTACAACTGGTTTTTTCTGGACTCCAGAGTGCGATGCAGCCTTCTCGGAGCTAAAGAGACTTTTCACCACTGCCCCTGTGCTCATCCACCCTGATTCCTCTCGCCAGTTTGTGGTGGAGGTCGATGCCTCCAACACCGGGGTAGGGGCAGTTCTTTCCCAGCGCTCGGAACGAGACCAAAAATTACATCCATGTGCATTTTTCTCTCGCCGCCTCACTCCAGCTGAGAAGAACTATGACGTGGGTAACAGAGAGCTGCTGGCTGTCAAACTTGCCCTAGAGGAGTGGAGGCACTGGCTGGAGGGAGCCGAGCTCCCTTTTATTGTATGGACAGACCACAAAAACTTGGCGTACATCCAATCTGCCAAGCGCCTTAACTCTCGTCAGGCTCGATGGGCCCTGTATTTCGGCCGCTTCTCATTCACCCTTACCTACCGTCCAGGGTCACGGAACCTCAAGCCGGACGCTCTCTCTCGCCAGTTCGCTTCCGAAGGACCAGCTGCCAATCCAGACACTATCCTGCCTGCCTCCTGCGTGGTGGCGGCTGTTACCTGGGAGATTGAGTCATTGGTTAAGGAGGCTCAGCGGGCGCAACCTAACCCAGGTAACTGCCCAGCTAATAGTCTTTTTGTGCCTACCCCTGTTCGCTCCAAGGTCCTGCAGTGGGCACACACCTCCCGTCTCTCCTGTCATCCTGGTGTCCATCGCACACTGTTTATTCTAAAACAACGGTTCTGGTGGCCTTCCATGGCTCAAGACACCAGGGCCTTTGTTGCTGCCTGTACAGTATGTGCCCGCGCCAAGTCCTCCCACCAATCTCCCTCTGGCCTGCTTCGGCCGCTGCCGGTACCTAGGCGTCCTTGGTCGCATGTGGCCTTGGATTTTGTCACTGGACTTCCACTGTCACAAGGAAATACCATCATCCTAACTATTGTGGACAGATTTTCCAAGATGGTACACTTTGTTGCTCTTCCCAAGCTTCCCACAGCCCGAGAGACTGCAGATCTTCTGGTCAATCATGTTGTTCGACTCCATGGGATTCCCACCGACATCGTCTCTGACCGGGGTCCCCAGTTCATTTCCCACGTTTGGAAAGCCTTCTGTCAGGCTCTGGGAGCATCAGTGAGCCTGTCATCTGGATATCATCCTCAGACGAACGGGCAAACGGAACGGGCCAACCAGGATCTGGGGGCGGCTCTTCGCTGTGTGGCTTTCAGGAACCCTTCGTCATGGTGCCCACATCTGCCATGGATCGAATATGCCCACAACTCCCTGCCAAATGCAGCCACAGGTATTTCACCCTTTCATTGTGCCATGGGTTTCCAACCACCCCTGTTTCCATCCCAGGAAGAGGAGGTTGCTGTTCCTTCCGTTCAGACCCACCTTCGTCGCTGTCATAAGGTGTGGAGGGATACCCGAGCCGCCCTGCTCCGCTCCGCTGCCCGCAACTGCCTCATCGCAGACCGCCACAGGACCCCGGCTCCCAACTACTTACCAGGTCAGAGTGTTTGGCTTTCCTCCAAAGATCTCCCACTCAAGACAGAGTCGAAGAAACTCACGCCACGTTATGTCGGCCCCTTCATCATCGACTCAGTTATCAACCCATCTGCAGTAAAACTCAAGCTTCCCCCACACATGAAGGTTCATCCGACATTTCATGTTTCTCTGTTAAAACCTGTTGCCAGCAGCCCCTTGTCTCCTCCAGTGAGTGTTCCCCCACCCCCCCGCATCATCAATGATCACCCAACCTACACCGTCAGGCGATTGTTGGACGTTCGTCGCCGTGGAAGGGGATTCCAATATTTTGTGGATTGGGAGGGCTATGGTCCAGAGGAGAGGTCTTGGGTTCCCCGGCGAAACATCGTGGGCGCGTCCCTGGTTCGGGACTTCCACCGGGATAACCCTGGTAGACCTGGTAGACCTGGTAGACCGCCTGGAGGCGTCCCTTAAGAGGGGGGTACTGTGGTGGCTCTACTCTTCAGCCACCTCCCTTGTGAGTGTGTGTTCCCTTTCCCTGTCTGTGTGGGCGTGGTGGCTGTCACTCCTGGCTCCCGGCTCAATCTCCACCTGCTGCAAATCTCCACCTGGTGCAATCAGCTTTACACACCTGATTCCCATTCAGCCATTTACTAATGGTATATCAGCGGAGGCTCCACAACATGTCAGCGCCAGATCGTTGTTTAAACCCCAGTGGTAACTCTCAGCCTTCTTAGCCGATTTAAAACTATTTCTCTGTACACGGAATACTTTTCTCATCTGTTTCTCTTATGCTCCAGGATCACTATCCAGCCGCCTTGTTACCATCACCTGCCGCCACCAGTCATCATTCCAACCGGATTACTCTCCACACTCACCAGTCTTCATTCCTACAGGATTACTCTCCACGCTCCTCCACCTCACAATAAACCTTTTTCCAACACTCTGCCGTGTCCTGCGTTTGGGTCCTATCGGATATCGTAACATCTGCGACGAATGTCTTTCTTCATATACATTAGGATGCTCATCTAACACTTCCTGCCTCCTGATCTTACCTTCTTCTGTCAAATTTTACGAAGAATGAACTTTGACAACATTTTTAGCTAGAATTTCTGCCTTCTACATAGGACCAGTGGCAATTTACCCTCCATTCTCTAACACTGGCAGGTTACTCTGCTGTCTAATTCCCCTCATCTTCTTAATCATTCCCCATACTTTATCTAATGGCGTAGTTCTCCCAATACTTGAACAGAATCCTCTCCAACACTCCCTTTTTGCTCTTTTAACAATGTTCCTTACCTGAGCCTGTGCCTTCTTATATTCTAATAAATTGTGTAATGAATGTGTCTTTCTTAGCTTTCCAAACAGCCTGATTTTGTTTCGGATTGCATCATTACATTCTTTGTTCCACCACGGTACCATCTTAACACATTTACTAAGTTTACCAGTTTTATTCCCAATAGATTGATTAGCGCTTTTAATTATATTTGAAGTAAATTGCTCATTTATATCATCAATACTTCCTGCCATATCAATCTGATCAAATTCATTATCACACAATTTTGCAAACATCTCCCAATTTGCTTTAGAAAAAGTCCATCTCATGATACCGTCTAGCTCAACCACATTACTGATATCAAACTTGATTATAATCGGAAGATGATCACTCCCAATACTGTTATTTGCCAATACTTCCCAACTGCTACCAGAAGCTAATTCACTTGTTACCAGAGTTAGATCGATCGCAGACTCTGTTCCATCTCTAAAATTGAGTCTTGTACCTTGCCCATTATTTAAACAAACTAATTCATTTGCCTCCATTAAGTCCTCCACCACCTGTCCGTTGTAATCTGTTGATCTCCCTCCCCACATTGTATTATGTGCATTAAAATCACCACACCATATTATTTCATTTCCTTGACAAAGACTGTCTAATTCCTCTATTTTGAGTTTATTACATGGATTATAAAAATTCAGGACACTAATATTCCTTTTATTAATCCAAACTTCTACACCCACTATTTCTAAATCATGACTGTTCTTAAATGTTAGCCTACTATAAGACATTATTTCTCTGATAAAGATTGCACATCCCCCTCCCTGACCATCATTTCTATCTTGTCTTATACAGTAGCACTATATCCCCCAATAATGAATTCCAAATGAGTCTTCAGCCATGTTTCTTGAATACAAATAACGTCTGTTTTTTCTTTTAACTGATATATATATAGGTCTTGAATTCTTGTCCATTTGCAATAAGGCGTCTAGCATTCCACTGCAGAATGAGAAAAACCATCAATCTATTCACTAATCTGTGAATCATCATTATTGGGGGCTAGCATATCATGTATCATTTCAACCGTTATATCCTTTATCCCCAAAAATGCACCTGCTGCTTCCACTATTGTTTTCAGTCTTGACCTCTTTTTTGTTTGTTGCAAAGCAACATTCACCACTTTTCCAATAAAGGCCACAAATTTGTACTTATTAACAATCAATGCATCCTCTCCTGTCACACACTTATGTGAACACTTTGTGGAGCTTTCCTTTGCCTGTGGGAGTTTGGGAAAATCTTTTGAAGAGAATATACTTGCTGCTACTTGGGATTTCCTAGCTATGTTTAGTGATACCTTTTCTGTTGCTTCAGAATATGAGACTTTATTTTGCACTTTGTATCTCTGCACCTCCTTGGCCTTTCTCTGCACTTTGTATCTCTGCACCTCCTTGGCCTTTCTCTGCACTTCGCAGCCCTGATACGCAGCACTATGTTCCCCACCACAGTTACAACATTTCACCTTAGCACCTGCAGCACAACTACCATATTCAAGTTCCCCCGCACATGTTGGACACCTGGGCTTAGTTGCTTTGCACTTGTCTGCCACATGCCCCAACCTTTGGCATTTAAAGCACCGCAAAGGTTTAGGGATGAATTCTCTTACTGGAAAGCTCATGCAACCGATCATTATCTTCTGTTGAATTGTTTCTTCAAACTGAAGAAGAACAGACAAACTATCCACTATCTTACCCTGATACCTAGTAGGAAGACGCTTAACTACAGACACTTTTCCCCCTTTAATTTCTTTCTTGAGTTCTTCTATGCCGATTTCTATCGGAACTCCACTGATAACTCCAAGTATTTTCCGATTTGCTCCAGGAACATGGCATTTAATTCGAACTTCATTCAGGGTCTTCATTTTCAGTAACTTTTCCTGTTGTTTTGCATTCATCATTTCAACCAACATCCGTCCTTTGCTCAGAAATCTTGCTTGCTTTATCGATGCAATTTATTTGTGAATCGCTTTAGTCAGGGCCACTGGATGTAGCTTAGCTGCGGATTGCTCACCAAACTCCACAATCACTTTCCACTCTTCATTCTCAATCCTTTTCTTTACTTTCTTCAATTCATTCTGCAAATCAGATTCACTAAGACTGTCACTTGACATGTCTATCTTCTTTCTTGAAGTCTTTTTCCTTACTTCATTCCATCCTCCATCTCCTTCAGATGCACTTTCCATATCCTCCTCTCCAGGGCTCAAAGACGCCATTCCACCAGCTGCTCTCAATCCCCTCCTAAGTCAAAAAGGCTCGTTCACATTCTGCACGTCAATTTGTACACGTAACGGCACCGCACGTTCATGACAGCATGGTACTGGATTGTTTGTTATATGATGGATTATGATATTCACGAGGCGGCAGTTAGCAGCTAGCGGTTAGCTAGTAATTATGCTAATTTACACATCAATCGTTATGCACTTTTATATTACGCTGTAACAGGATCTAGTGATACCAAAGCAACAGAGCTTAATTTAGCATGATACTTGTGTGGGTTGTACATGAAACCACTTGGTAATATATACAAATATATGTATTTTGAGTTATGATCAATTGTGAGATCTTTATCTAAAAAGTAAAGCTGATGATGGATTACTGTGGTGGAGTTAAAATAACAATAGCCTATTTCTTTTTGAAATGTGATGGAGTAAAAGGATAGTAACTGTGATTATTCATATTAAGTAGCCCACAAGTAACTAAAACGTATAATAGGTGCATATATTTATATGTATATGTATATATATATATGTGTATATATAATATATATATATATGTATATATATATATACTGAGTTATGGCATTTCCTGTTTCTGCCGGAGAGAGGGGAGTTTGTCCCAAAGCTTGCCCCTGTATTTACTCCCTCCATCTGACAGGAGGGAGCCTCGTTGCGCTGCGAGTGTCACTCATGGATGTATAATAAGAACTGGATACAGCGTGGGAGGCGGGGCCTCATTCATTCCTATGAGAGTTGCTCATTCGCGCATGATGATAAAATGGCCCAACTTTTGAGAGAGCGAAACGTCACAGATTACCTGGCATGCCTGAGAAGTACCCGTATGTGCGCTCATAGCGCATGCGCAACTTTAACCATGCCCCCCAAAATGCTCGTTCACATCAAGCACGTCAATTTGCGTACACGTAACAGCACCGCACGTTCATGACAGCATGGTAATGGTTTGTTATTATGATAGATTTGATATTAACGAGAAGGCAGTTAGCAGCTAGCGGTTAGCTAGTAATTATGCTAATTTACACATCAATCGTTATGTACTTTTATATTACGCTGTAACAGGATCTAGTGATATCCAAGCAACAGAGCTTCATTTAGCATGAAAGAATTATGGCACTGTATATATATATATATATATATATACACAGTGCAATAAGCTTCTTAGTGCAATAAGAAGCTACAAGGACGTTAATCTACGTCGGTAATATTAACTTTATTTAATACAACATTTACGGTACAAGATTTAATCATACAGCCCATGTAGTATAATATTTTACAAATGATGAATTACAGCAAACATGTGCAATATATCCATTATTACAGCTCCGTGGGCTGGCAGTAAGGCGATATGGGTCCGTTCTTATTGTGCATCCATGGGTAAAGATAAACGCATGTAGTGCTGAACACGTAACATGAACGTGCCGGACGGCGCGGTCCCGTGGGTTAGATGCGCATTCATAATGCAGAGGGAAATAACTCTCAGAATAACGTTATTAGCACATTTTTACAACTTGAGGAACGAATGTTTTTAATAAGGGCTATACAAGTGTTCATACTGGGTAGTTTATTTAGTTTAAAAAAAATTATCCAACGATTTACAGACCACTCTTTCCCCATGTAAGTCAATGGGAAAAAGTGTTTCCGGGCCTGGCAACCAAAAGGAAGTGTAGTACCGCCGTTTGGCCAGCACGAATATTTTCATCTGAGTCCGGCGCACTTCCTGGGGGCTTGGGTGTCACTCCACGGAGTATGCACTGCGCATGCGCGAGTTTTAAACTTTTTATGGAAAATATTTTATGTAATTTTATTTAATTTGAAATAAAATGAAAGACATTCACAGTTAATGTAATTAGATATAAATTATGAATGCCATACATTTTTGCATACATTCACAGTAAATATTTCTTCAGTATGATAGCTGTCTAACGGAAGATAAATCCATTTCTCACTTATTCTGACAATGTACTTAACCCAATTAAAGGAGTTGTTAAATAATAGTGAAGTCACGTTGTAATAACAATAATTCCTCTCTCTCGTTCAGATTAATATTGTCGTTTTTTTGTGTTTCTCTTTTCTGCTTTGCCAAACGCCACTGTGTTAAGTGTCCTATTTGGGGTACCGTATGTAGTGGACCATCTCGCACATGCGCATTGCAAATCGGGCAGGGATTCAGATCGGGTAGTCACACTGGGTCCAGGTGGCGTCTCGTCGCTACGGTTCTCTCTCTCTGTGTTCCTGAGAAAGCGTTTGTGAGCTCCAGCACTACTGATCTATCATCTGTGTGTTTGGATAAACCTCCGAATGGACTGTGTGCTCTTTTTTCTGGAGCGTTTACCTCGGACTATAGGAGCTAGCTTAGCATGCTAGCTGGAAACACGTTGGCAACACTAGTCAGATTGAGAGTTTTATGGAGAGAAAGAAACAGTGTGTTTAACGGAGTTTGCAGGAAAATGTGATCTAGGAAACATGAGTAAAGTCCAAATGCTGCTGTCGTTGAAGAAGCAGCAGCGACTCACTGCTGAAGAGATATTTGCTCTGTTTGAAAAAATGATTGCTGAGTACGTTCAAAAGAGGAGAACAAGAGACTCCAGAAACTACTGGACGCTGTTTTACAGCCTCAGCTTCGGATACACAGAGCAGGTCTGTTCCCTTTACTCTTAATTAACACTTTAAACCAGGGGTGTCCAAACTACGGCCCGGGGGCAGGTGTTACCGTTTAACTGGTGACACCGGGGAACTCGTGACGTTCTATAACGGCAGGAATGTGTCAGGGGCGTGTACTTTGAGGAGCCACGAATAACCAGGAAATACACATTTCGATCGCTTCTTCTGTTGTTTACATTTATCTTTTGGTATATTTGGTAGTGATGTGTCGGTCGCGAACGAGCCGATTCTTTTGAACGGCTCTTTGGTACGAACGAGGGGAACCGAGTCGTACTTGGTGAGAGCCGTTCTTCTTATCGTTCAATCAAAGTTGGTCCGCCATCACTGCCTGCCAAAATTCACTCGCCTTTTAAAAAGCTTGATTTTGTTCCCCAAACGTATTCTGTGAAGACCCGCCCCTACTCTGATTTGTAGGTTTCAGCACGAGGAGTTAGGTGGGGTGGGTCTTAACGGAATACGCGAGAGAGAGAAGTCATAACAAGTGGTACTGGACAGATAGACGACGTGTTTTTCGGATGTAAAATGAGCCAAACGCGAAAACGCAGCAGCATTTGGATGCACTTCAACCAAAACCCAGGCAGTGATAAAGCGCACCATTTGTAAAGGCAAAATATCCTTTAAAGCAGGGTCAACAAATAATCTCCATCGCCACTTAAAAACACACTACTAATATTAAGAGTTGCGTGAATTTCATTCAAGGCAAGGCAACTTTATTTACTTAACACATGCAGAGGGTAAATTCAAAGTACATTCACTGACATGAATGACATGGATATGGCGCCACCTTGTGTCATGTTTACAATGCAGATTATTGACATTAGGTCTGGCAATGCAGTCAATCATTATCCTGGTGATTATTTCGCAGATAAACCTAGTAACCCCGCCCCCTTTTTAAAAAAACGGCTCTTTTGAACGGCTCTTTTGAACGGCTCTTTGAAAGGAACGGAGCCATAAGATCCGGCTCCCTTCAAAGAGCCATAATTCCCATCACTAATATTTGGCTCCATAGGAAAACTTTGATCCACATTCAGTACCAGTGTGTGAGGTTGTGGTTGCGATGCCGATATCCGGACGCGTACAGCGAGGACTACACAATGACAATGAGGTGACTGGGGATGTCTGTTCAAAACATTGCAAACGTGAATAAATCATTTCAAATATATATTTGTCTCCGACTTTCATTTGTACATCGTTGTTAATGTGATGTTTAGTAGCTTTGATAGCTGTCCATACCTTCAGACAGCCTAAAAGTAAGACACAAGTTGTTTACTCACAGCCCGAATGCAGCATCGAGATCCGTGGCAAGCTGTGATCCTCTCCGATTAAGTTGTGACAGGACTTCTGTAGCTATTCTCCAGCGAGTAAGGTTTTTATTAAATACCTCCATCCCTCTCATCACAACAACAAGACTCTACACTGTGCAGAAAAAATACAAAATAAATGAAAATAACCTTGCTGGATAGCTTAGAATGAAACAAACAATCGTCCATGGCTGATATGTCACAGTAACGGGTAAAGCACAGAAAAGTCGAGCGGGACACAAGTTGAATCCATATAATGAAATTGTTATTTTATATGTATATACATATATATATATATATATATATATACATGCTATATATATACATGCTAATAGATAATTCAAAAAGTATAATGAAATATGGCCCACAAATGAAACGTGTTTTTCTCATATTGTACTTCTTAAATATATGTACAACCATATTACACACTAGTGTTCATGTGTTAATAAGCTCACTTTTAAAATAAATTCAGTCAATTCATGGTGATAAAATGTTCTAACAAATCTTAGTTGATGAAAGCCTAATAACTTATTTACATAACAAGCTTGAAATAGACCCTTCATATTTGATGTTATTATAATCACTCTGAGACTTCTGTTTTTAAGGGATGAGCTGCCAACAAGATAAACTAGAGAATGCAATTCCTGAAGAAATTGCTAGTGGGAATGCTTTATGCTGAAATGTAATGTGTAAGAAGAAAGTGAAGAATTTAGATTAAAATGATACATGAACACAGGGGGCTTGAATGTGTGATGAGAGAAGAAAAGAAAGTAAAAAGGCTTGGACAAGTAGCAGAATATTTGAACTGCAAACTTCTGAACTAACTTGATGGCGAATGATCTGTCGCCATGGCAACGGCATTTGATGACACCCCATAATACGCTTAGATGCGTTGATGGCTGCATCGTTACCAAACCTGTGAAGTTTTGGGAAACCCAATAGAGAGCTGTGATGTAGGCTGTTTTTTTCTTAAAGCATATTAATGTATCAAGCCTAATTTAGCTACATTTTGCTAACTTATTTCTTAAAGGGGACCTATCATGCAAAATGCACTTTTGTACGTCTTTTATACATGAATATGTGTCCCCGGTGTTCCAGGGAACTCACCAAGTGTCAGAAAACACAACCCTCTCTATTTCCCTCCATACCCAAATCTCTAAAAAAGGGGCTGCAACGGATCTGATCAAAACTGATCCAGATTTGAACACTGTCCTGACGTCAGGACAGTGGCACTACGGCTATTGGGCCAACTCCACCAATCAGGAGGAGACAGCCACGGCCATTGCCGTTCGAAAGCGCTGGAGACGCTGTAGTACATATGCCAGGCCAGTAGATGGTGCTGTTCTCACTGAACCTGCCCTTGCAAAAACAGAGCTAGAAATTGTCAAATTGAGCAAAATGAGGCATGGCTAAAATGCATGATCTGTTTGGTATTTTATTTTTTTTAAAGTATAAATATGCCTTATACAGGTATGGTCCTACACTATATTATTCAAATATAGCATGATAGGTCCACTTTAACTTACGAGGTGATATACCTCACCTTTATGAGTGGCCCAGCCCTTCGTATATTTGAGTGAGAATGCTGATACAGCATTCCAACTATATGTTATTCTACGGACAAAATTATTATTATTCCGCCGGAATTTTGCACCTCTTCTCCTCCTGCATTCAACATCGCAGAAACTCCGTTCAAACATCAAAATGTTCAGCTTGGTCGGGAATCGATGGCTCTCATTTAGATTATTCATAACTTTCATAATTCCAGAGATACATCCCATAATTAATCACATTTTTAACCATTGAAGTCAATGGAGAAAATATTCAGACTTGAACAATCTTCATGCGACTTCAACTGCTAACTGTTCATTCATACTTTCACTCAGAAACCTCATTCCAACTTTAAAATGTTACACATCTTTCTGACATTATTCGTGTAACACAACTTTTAAATCTGATTCTTACTTTTAGAGATATTAAACATTGTTCAGACCTTGGTAAAGAGGCTTTCTTCAGATTTTAACATTAACTAGAGTGCGTGATGTCACAGCTAGAGGGTAGGAAATCTTGAAATTTGCCTTCATATTATTTTTTTAAACTGCCATAATTCCCAAACCCTTCATTCCTGAGACATAATATTTAATGACAAATGTAGGAAAACATATCGTAGCTTGAGAAATGACAAATAATAAGCAACAAATAATTAAACAAAATGCCTCTTGAGGGCATGAAGTGACAAAAACGTTCAACATGTCTCCATTAAAGGTGGGGTAGGTAAGTTTGAGAAACCGGCTCGAGATCGCTAGAATTTGAAAATACACAACCAGAGAAAATCTGCCACTTCCTTACAGAGCCCCTCCTCCAATACACACAAACGCGCACATGACCAATGAGGGCACGAGATAAGTTTGTGCACAGATGGAAGGCTGACAGGCCGGGCCGGCTAAAATGATTGGTCGTACTTTTTACAGTATTACGGCTTCCACAGATGACATTTTTTTATGGATTTTTTGTCAAAGCACTTAAGATATTCATTGCTATCGGGATGTTAAGAGCATTCCATGGAATATCACAAAAAGTGTATCTCGAGCCGGTTTCTCAAACTTACCTACCCCACCTTTAAAACCCATTGTAATTTCAGGCTGATATTTCCTCACAGCAGCAGCCACACACCTTTTAGTTAAACTGCCAAAAAGGCCACATTATTAACCCGAAAGTACACAAAAATTACACTTCAGATACTCAACTTGCTTGACATGCTTTACGTTTTGAAATTTCAACGCATCTAAGCGTATTATGGGGTGTCATCAAATGCCGTTGCCATGTCGACAGACCACTCGCCATGAAGCACGATGTCGCTGTAAGTCCAATGGAAACGGTCCGATCGTCCCCCAAACTTCGCTTGTATATCACCGGTCCAGCCCTCAACAGCTCTACGTCAATTATGGGGTTTCTTCAAATGCCGTTGCCATGGCAACACAATGCTCGCCATGAAACACGGTTTTCTCATAACTTCAGTGAAAATGTTCCAAACGGCCCAAAACTTCACAGGTTTGGTAACGATGTAGCCATCAACGCATCTAAGCGTATTATGGGGTCTCATCAAATGCCGTTGCCATGGCGACAGATCATTCGCCATCAAGTTAGTTCAAAAGTTTGCAGTTCAAATATTCTGCTGCTTTTCCAAGCCTTTTTACTTTCTTTTCTTCACTCATAACACATTCAAGCCCCCAGTCTTCATGTATAATTTCAATCTAAATTCTTCACTTTCTTCTTACACATTACATTTCAGCATAGCAGTTTAGCGTCAGCTTTTCAGCATAAAGCATTCCCACTAGCAATTTCTTCAGGAATTGCATTCTCTAGTTTTCTGTATGTGGCCCTCTGTGAAAAAGGTTTGGACACCCCTGCTTTAAACTCTTTGGTAACACGTTAAAGTCTTTGGTAACACTTAAGACTATTTATTATTGCTGGGCAACGATTAAACATTTGAATCATGATTAATCAAAGGATTTTCGGCGATTAATTACATTGTTATGCACACAATTCAATAATGAATTCAAAATGTGTTTTTTGCACACTTTTATTTTAAACAAATAAGGTTATTTTAACAGTAGTAGGCCTATTCCCTTTACAGAGTAGCATTTAAAATATTCAAAAATATTTCTTGTCAATCTCAACGCCTGGAACAGATTACAAATGTCCATGTAAGAATTTGGTACCTTTCTCCATGTTTCTGTCCCCCCCACTTATGTTCTGTGTTCGTTCATGTGAGCACTGCAGCAGTCTAAGGCCCGCCCAAAATGCTCTCATTTTATTAACACTTTCAACTCTTTTTTAAGCTGAAAAATAATTTATTTGATTTAAAGACAAGTGAATACATTACATATAAGGAATTAATAAATGAATTATCATGCAATTATATTGACCAAAAAGTAATATACAAAATGAATGTAGAAAATATTTAATTCATAAAATAATAAATGTTTCCTTTTGCAGTTGTTCTCTTCTTTTTTAATGTTCGCCATTATAAATGTATTTTTTAATGATTAATTCATTGTTAAATGTATGTATTTATTTTTTCATCTTGAGACAAGAAATACAAAATAAAATGTTGGGTGTATTCAGATTGCGGGTTCCATACATCATAAATCAAACACTGACAGGGAACATTTTATTGCAGTATCATTACTTTTACATAAGAAGGTGCTGTACATGTTTCTGAGAATACTTTTAAGTACTTTTACTTAAAGGGGACCTAGTATGCAAAATGCACTTTTTGATGTCTTTTATACATAAATATATGTCCCCGGTGTGTAAGGAGACTCTCAAATATTCAGAAAATACAACCCTCTCTCTTTTCCTCCTTACCCACATCTCTGCAAACGAGCAGATCCAGGATTTGGCTCCTATGACGTCATTGGTGAAATGTGGCACACGTGACACGTCCCAACCTATCTTCTCCGGCACACGTGACACGTCCCAACCTATCTTCTCCGGCAAACGTCCCAACCTATCGTCTCCAGCACACGTGACATGTCCCAACCTATCGTCACCGGCACACGTGACACGTCCCAACCTATCGTCACCGGCACGCGTCCCAACCTATCGTCTCCGGCACACGTGACACGTCCCAACCTATCGTCTCCGGCACACGTGACACGTCCCAACCTATCGTCTCCGGCACACGTGACACGTCCCAACCTATCGTCTCCGGCACACGTGACACGTCCCAACCTATCGTCACCGGCACACGTGACACGTCCCAACCTATCGTCACCGGCACACGTGACACGTCCCAACCTATCGTCACCGGCACGCGTCCCAACCTATCGTCTCCGGCACACGTGACACGTCCCAACCTATCGTCTCCGGCACACGTGACACGTCCCAACCTATCGTCTCCGGCACACGTGACACGTCCCAACCTATCGTCTCCGGCACACGTGACACGTCCCAACCTATCGTCACCGGCACACGTGACACGTCCCAACCTATCGTCACCGGCACACGTCCCAACCTATCGTCTCCGGCACACGTGCTACGTCCAAACCTATCGTTTCCGTATACAGTCGTCTAGCTCAGTAGTTCCCAACCGTTTTTAGTCAGGCCCCCCTTGTGTAATTGGAAATATTTTCGAGACCCTCCTAATCCGGTTCCCACTGAGATTGGTAGAATTAATTGTATATAGTTGTACAAACATTACATTTTCTCTGCTAATAATAATAAGACAAAAAGATCCAACTATAATTTTATATATTATTATGGATTAAACATGAACAAAAGTGCTTGTATTGGCAGATGATCCTGTGCCACTGTGAACTAATGAGCATTGGTGGTGGTAGTAGTAAGTAGATTTACTCAAGTACTGTACTTATATTGAGGTACTTAAGTATTTCCACTTTTGCTTCTTTGTAATTCTGCTCCTCTACAGTTCAGAGGTAAATTATGTACTTTTACTACATGTATTTTTATACCTTTAGCAGGGCTCGACAGTAACGGTTGCCAGGTTGCCATTGGCAACCATTCAGAAAATACGGCCCGCGAGACCATTTGGTACGGCCCTCGAGGTAATTTATAAACACACGCAAAAAAGAAAAAAATTAAAGAAATCTCGACCGCAAAAAAATTAAACAAGCGAGTGCCTGTTTTTCCTGGCCAAGGTCAGGGTCCTTGAACAGAACACGAACGTAACGTGTCATCACGTGGTATATGTCTCGTCTGACAGGGGTGCAGTTCTGACGGAGAGCACCAGATCGTCGGGGCACTTCCAAAAATTGCAGTACCCATAAGGAGCCGCACGTGCAGCAGTTTCTGCGTGGCTGTGTCTTTAGTTGAAAGCCCAGTGGCGTTCTGTTCATCTGTCATACTGATCATACAGTCAATAACTTTGTTGTTATTATCGTCTGGTTAGCTAGCTATGCTAACGAATATAAGAAGCTTTTTCTCCAACCAGTGAGGTAAAGGCACATCTTTATATGATCATTATAGTTATAAAAAAATAAGAGAATAAAGTAAATAGGTATAAAATACTATATGACAGTAAAGAAAAGTTGTTATTAATAAACAAGAATAAAGTTTGAAAGGAGAGTGATTTGTAAAATATCCATAAAGAAAAAGAAAATCTGTTTACAGTTCTGTTTCATATGGGTGTTGAGAGATGTATCCATAGATCTCTTAATGTTGCAAATTATTGATAAACTCAGTTTACAAAAGGCAGAACTCATTTGCAAATTGTCCGTGTCCGCCATTGTTCGTTTAGAAATGTTAGTTTCGGTTCTGCTTGTCGATTCCTAAGGAAATGCATCTCGTCGCTTTCTGTACTGTTAGACGGGGGCGGGGGCGGTGCGGGACGTGTAGCACAGTGGCAGGGTTGGGAAGCAAAACTCGGTGCCGAGTAGGAACAAATAACAATTGTCCGGTACCGGGATTAATAAGAGTTGCGAGGACAGGAGGCCGCGGACCGCAGCTCTCTCTCTGTTCCGGATCATCTGATCGCTGCACGGTGTTGTTCAGCGTCTCTCTCTCTCCCTCTCTCTTTCTACACACAGCGGACCCGCTGCCCATTTAACAGCCTAATCTTTGTCAAACTTTCTTATGTTCTTTCTCTAACACGTAATGAAGGTTATTAAGCGTTTTAGCACATATGTTGTTAATATTGACGCCATTTCCTTTATGAAGTAAAGCAGCCTCCCTGTCTGTGTCCTTGCGCTGTCCTCACATCCCCCGACCCCCAGACTCGGAGGAGCACAGGGATGTCAGTATTGTTTATGAAGCAGGGTATAGAAAGTACATTATTGAAATTAAAATAGTATTTATTTACTTTTACAAACAGTGAGCAGCTGCAGCATGTGTATTGCAGGACATGTGTAAGCATGCAAGCGTCTTTGAGTTGTAGAAAAGCGCTAGGCCTATAGGCTATAAATATAATGCATTATTATTATTATTAGGCCTATGTGTTGGACATGTGTGGTTGGACTCTGTCTCACAGGCAGGTTGCAGTGTAACATCAGAGGAGACTGGGCCAATTGTACATTCTCAAACTGCACCACATAGAACTAACTAAACAATGCAGATTATTTTTATATAATTTTATTCAATAACCGTAAGAAATTAAACAGTATGAAGTGATTTCTAAATAGGAATACAGATTTGACTTAATGTTTTCATAAATATGTTTTTCTCCCAGTTTGTCATGGGACTTATTTTTACCCTCTCAAAGAACCGGAATCGAGAACCGAAAATAACCGGAATCGAAAAGCAGAACCGGAATCGTTAAAATCCAAACTATACCCAACCCTACGTATGTGTGATGCAGTCAAATCTTACCGCTGACTTACGTTAGCGGTGTCGTAAATAACGTGGGAAAATGTAAAATACGTTGGCGGAGAAGAAGATTCCAGTGGCCCCAATTTTTCCATTCTGGACAAGTGAAAAATGTATTCGGACAAGTAAATTGCCAAACTCACTTGTCCATGGACAAGTACTCTCTAAAAACTTTTTCTCACACTGATAGGAAACTAAATACATTTGCACACATCTTATGTCCAATATCTTTCTGTTTTGGTGGTCATGCCACAACCGTGCACGTAGTATTTTTAAGCAGAGGTCAATCATTTGTACGGCCCTCGGAGGATGTTGAAAAAATTGAAATGGCCCTTGAGAGGAAAAAGGTTCCCCACCACTGGTCTAGCTGAATTCCCTCTCGCAGCTGTGTGTCTGTGTATTCAGCATGATGTCTGCAGGAGGCACTTAGAGTAAAGTTGTTATATATATTATACATATAATGGCACTGTTCTAGCAGTTAACACTTAAGAAAGAACATGTCAAGCTATGTGCTGTATCAGAAACAATGCGCTGCGTGTTTTGGGAGTAATATGGTCTGTGTTTACATTAGCAAGCATGCTAACACTCAGAGCTAACGCTATAGGCTACTGGAGAGAATATGTGTAACGTAATGTCCTTGCGGTAAACCCTGCGAGAGAGAAAGGTTTGAGCTCCTACTGTTTCAGAAATAATGCTTGAAGTGGTTTGGAACATAATATGGCATTTAATCACGGCAGCGTTTAGCTGAGTTTCTCCCGGTAGAAAACTCTCTTAGCACGGGAGAGCTGCATGACGCTATAAAGGGGCGTGGCTAGCAGCAGCTGTTCCATTTAAAGCTACGGTCACAGAATCAGCCTTTTTGGAACAGGGCTGGAATAGAGGGGTATGAGGCATGGCTACAATGGGTGATCTGTTTGGTATTTTAAGCAAAAAACTTCACAGTCATGTTTTGTATAGGTATGGCCCTACAATATATTTGTAGTATAACCATTCTATAGGCGTAGTGTAGCTGTGAACGATCCCAAATACAATTCATTGTTTACATTGCAGCTAGTGCTAAACCAGAAGAAATAACCCTTTTTCATTTTTAACTGGAAGTGGAATGGGGCTGGGCTACGTGAGGTGAATTGAGCCAACAAAAATACACAATAGGTGGGACTAAGAAAGATAATATTAAAGTATAAAAACAAAGGCAATATTGGGGCTGAAAAATGTCTCCCGTTTTAATGGTGATTAGATTTTTTAAATGCTAACACATAACAGTTTTTTCTGACTGTGTGTTTCCTGCAGACGTCCAGCAGCTGGTGGTGGTTAAAGAAGAGGTTCTCCCTGACCAGCAGGAGTGGAGCACCAGTCTGGACCAGGAGGACCCAGAGCCCCCCCCCCCACACATTAAAGAGGAACAGGAGGAACTCAGGATCAGTCAGGAGGGAGAGCAGCTTCAGGAGCTGGAGGAGGCTGATATCACCAAGTGCACTTTCACTCCTGACCCTGTGAAGAGTGAAGATGATGAAGAGAAACCTCAGTCCTCACAGCCTCATCAAAGACAAACTGAACACATGGAAACAGAAGCTGATGGAGATGACTGTCGAGGACCAGAACCAGCCAGGAACTCAGATCCAGAGAGCAGTTTACAACCAAAGACTGAGGACGACACTGGAGACTCTTCTGAACCTGACACTGAAGACTCTTCTGAACCTGACACTGGAGACTCTTCTGAACCTGACACTGAAGACTCTTCTGAACCTGACACTGAAGACAGTGCTGATTGGAAGGAGACCAGAGAACCTGCATCAGGCTCAAACTCACTGAAAATTAGACATGAATCTGTCAGTGATCCACGACGTAGTGCTGAAAAGAAACCATTCAGCTGCTCAGTCTGTAAGAAAGCTTTTTCATGGAGTGGAAATTTAAAGAGACACATGAGAATCCACAAAGAGAAACCACACAGCTGCTCAGTCTGTAAGAAAGCTTTTTCAGAGAGTGGAAGTTTAAAAGAACACATGAGAGTCCACACAGGAGAGGAAATATACAGCTGCAATGTTTGTGACAAAAGATTTAAATGGCGTAAGTGTTTCAATGGACACAAGTGTGTTGGTCGTCAGTCCTCAAAGCTTAATGAAATTCAAACTGAGGATAACAGAGAGGCAGAGCCTCCAATCAGCAGCTCAGCTGAACACACAGAAGCTGATGGAGAGGACAATGAATAAGTCTTATGACAGTTCACACATGAGAAAAATCTGCCTGTTGATAAACCATTTCATTGTGGATTGAGGGCTCCAAGTTTCCATATACAGATATAGGATGATTTGATGTATTGTTCTTTATTTGCAAATGTTTTGTATCATTGCTATCCTGTTTCCTGTTAACCTGTTAAGCCCTGAGCCTGTTTTTCAGGTCTCAGGCTCGAAAATGACATTCCCAGAACAAATGACCATATCTTCCCTTCTAAAAGGGTTAAATTAATAATCTTTATTCTCAAAGTAATGATAAACCTGTGAGTTGGATGTAGAAAAGTCAGAATCAATATAAATGTTTTTTATTTTAAAGAAAATTCAGATTTTACATAGTAAAAAACTGTAAATTATAGTGTCCGTCCAAAAATTATTTTTTACTTATAGTGAAAACTACCCTTGGATGATGGGTTAGTAGACTAAAAGCTTTAGGAATCCAAAGTACAACATATAATAAGTACCCTGTATCTAGATTGATGCAAAACAAGTGACATTTGACCTTTTTAGAGAGATTTAGCAAAAAGAAACCACTTCTGGGGTCATTTGGGTGGATTTTCCATATCTCTGGCCCCCCTTGCTCAATTTTGATGGTTGACACCTCTTTCTGACCGTTAGAGCCAATAGAATCGAAGGGGGAGTCCCCCACACACACTCATTGTGAAGAGAAAAGGTGGGGGCTTCGCGCATGTAATTTTGCATCTGAGTGGACCTATCTCTAGCTTTGACATCTGGAAACGGAAAAGCAGTTTTAATGCTTATGGATTATCAGAAATCATTTCAAAGGGACACAGACACATTAGATTAACCTATGGATTAACTTCAGCAGCGTTTTTATCGTTTTAATGCCATTGAAGACCACTTTGGAGAGACTACAGAGCCACAGTCTGCAGGTCTCCCTTGAAAAAGAGATCGTTGATCTCAATGGGATTTTTTAACGTGGTTAAATAAAGGCTACAAACAAACAAACGGTAAAAATGTTAGCATTTTTAGCTACCTAGCGTCACCTGTTTTGATGTCCGTTTTTGCTTATAACGTCGCAAATACGTATAATTCAGTGGTAATGTCGGTGTCAATCGATTCTGTGTCACCTCACGATGTGAATCGATGTGTTGGATGTGGTGAAAAGATAAATAATAAGGTTTTGTGAGTGATTTTCGGTGCAGTAAGGTGTTAGCATTTTTCGCTCGTTGCTAATTCAGAGGCTCGGGTTGCGGTCGAATAGTCCATTTAGCTTAGGAACCTTCCTAACGGAGTGAAATGACCCGGAAGTCCCTCAGTGGCAGCCATGATAAGTGCCGTTCGAATTCTCTAAATGAAAGGAAAGGAGGTTTCAAACTTCCTTTATAACCTCCTTTAGCTTAGGAACCACTGGACCTCCCTAACCGAAAGGAGAGGAGAAAATGCTGCCCCACAATGCCTTGCGGCCGCGGCATTTGCCGTCACACAACAGTCGGCCGTTCACGGAAACAACCGATTATGACCGAGAAATTATATCATGAAAGTTACGCTGCTTATTAAGCATTTTAAAACGTATGTGGTAAGTTGCCAAAGTGCTTTGTTTTGAACGTTCATCAGTATTATAATCAAAAAGAGAAATATGAACGTTAGTTTTTACTGAAATGATCAAATAAAGTCAACATTTCACAGTCTTTACTGAGCTGTGTGGGGTTTGTTCAACTTTTAAAAGATGTTTGAATGGTGATATACACAGTGATAGATGTTAAGGACTAACGTTTATAATAAATACATTTGTATTGATTTTAAGATCTTTTCATACAATCATACATATTGGAATCATTTGTATTAATGTGGACCGGAGGGAGAGGGTGACGAGCATAAGTTTCACTTTCCTTTTTTATTTCAATTCCAACTTTGGTCATGAAGAATATGTTTCTCTGTTGTCCACGTTCATAAAGCATAAAACAGCATCAGAGCATGGTGCAGAGTCTCTAGATGAGTTTACAGTAGTCCCTCGTTCTTATTAAACATCCATGTTGTAGTCCACTGTATAGAAAACTGTAGTTTCCATAGTTTCCCCACAGCAGCAGACGCACATTTATGACCTCCGCTGGCGCATCATAAACACGTCGGATAGTGAAAGTGCAGTCGGATTCTCTAAAGTAACGCAGTCTCTTCTCCTAAATCCTTTTGAATTCTCCTATCCACTATCCCTTAACCCCGTGACGGGGTCAAGGAATAGACAATAGGGTTAGAATTTAAGAGCTGATTTTTGGACTATTCGACCGCAACCTCAGTGTTAGCATTGTGGGTTTTCTTTTGAAAAAAAAAAAAAAATGATCAGTTAGATGAGTTTCTTCCCGTTACATGGATATAAAACATTCATAGTTTTATTAAATGAACATGCCCTCAGACACTGTTTCCTGCAAGATGTTGCGGCAGTGCCCCGGTACCGGGGTCTCTCTGGCTTAACAGGTTAATGAGCCCTCTTTTACATAAATATACCTGTTATCTGATTGTTTTTGCTTCTGTAACTGTAAGGGAACACATTTGCCTATTTTGTATCCTGATGACCTAATGCCGTTACATGTGATACGTTAGAATAGAATAGAATATCTTTATTGTCATCACACATCAGTGTAACGAAATTCAGTTGGCTTCTCTCACTGCAGTACATAAATAAGAACACATCCATAAAAGCAGTGATAAAGCAGAGATAGTAGCAATAATCAGGGTCATCATTAAATGCACTTTACCAGAATGTTAAAATACATTTTTAAAGATTATTTAATAGACTTCCGGTATGGGGTGTGCTGAATAGACGCGTGCTCGGTTGGCTCTAACTTTCCCACTCTTATTTACCTTTTAAACCTCGTCTTTTTTCAACATAATTTGTTTGCAACGGCTTTATAAGCCAGTGTTAACTGCAAAGACCTCCGGCAATGTCGAAAGCAAAGGGAAAACAAGCTGAAAAGGGCAAAGGGTCTCCGTCAGCGTCGACTCCTAGCATAACTCCAGCTCCGACTCCTAGCATAACTTTGGCTGACATTAGCTTGCTATGGTCAAATCCTCATTCGAGTCTCTGACATCTACCCTGGACAGCATACACTCCACTATCACAGACCACGGGCAGCGTATACATTCTCTGGAAGCTAATGCTAATGAAGTCGACCAACGTCTCCAGCAACTTGAGAATGCATGCTCCGCTCTGAAGGGGGACAATGAGACACTCAAAACTAAGGTAGCAGATTTGGAGGGACGCAGCAGACGCCAAAATCTTCGGATTATTGGCCTACCTGAATCTATCGAAGGTCCCGTCTGCCTTCTTCTCTCAACTCCTCGTTGATACCCTCGGCACGGAGATTCTTGCTTCGCCCCCCGAGCTTGACCGAGCTCACCGGAGCCTCGCGCCCAAGCCTGCCCCAGGAGGGAGACCGAGACCTGTCATCCTGCGCTTCCACCGCTTCCAAATTAAGGACCTAGTGATCCGTGAGGCCCGCAGGCAGGGTGAGCTGAACTACAAAGGCCATAATATCCGCTTGTATGATGACTACAGCCCCGACGTGTTAAAGCAGCGCACCGAGTACAGAAGCCCCATGGCTGAGCTGTACAAGCGCGGGTACAAGCCGGCTCTCCTCTTCCCAGCCAAGCTGCGCATCACCCTGCCTAACGGGGACCGGACATGGCTCATGTCTGTCAAGTTTTTTCAAGACTTGAACATAGCTCCGTAAGCAAGCTAACTGTCATGTAGTTACACTGTGTTATATAACTGCTCTTGATGCACTTTAACTGTCAATTCAGACGTACATTGATGCAGTCATATTCTGCTGTTAGGTTAACATTGTTCTTTTAGGCATATGTCCGGCAGGTTGCTGTAATGGCTTAAGTGCTCTAAATATCATGTTAAACCAGATGCACATTTCTTGAAGTGCTCTGTTTGAGGTATTTAAAAAGGTTACATTTTCACTGTTAAAGTTCAATTATACAATGTTGTGTATATAATACACAATAATACAATTATAAAATGCAATAATGTGCTTTAACCAGTAGGTGTCCCTTTCTATCAGCTGTGCACTATTATGGCGTAAATACAGCCTATCTACCAATTGGATCAAATATAAAAGTCAGCCGAATTAGTGTTGATACTGCAAGGAGACGTATTGTGTGAAAAGAAATGTAAGATGTTTAATTGCTTATATATTTAAGATCCACGTCAAGTTTTCAGTTTTGGCGGCAGTTCCTGTTTGTCTAGAAGTCTTGTCATCAGGGCTCTATACATAGAGTTAACTACGGCAGATATGTCATATTTAATGCAGCCGAAACGTGTATTACAATTCCGTTATGTGATGACTTTCAAAGAGAAAAGCAAGCACACTCGGAATAATGTATTATTTAATTGTTGTATGGTTGCTACAGAGGATTGTGGGTAATGTCCGTCAAACTTCCGGGTTCCTCATGGGACCTTATTTCGGAAAAAGTATGCATTGAAGTGAATGGAGAGAGAAAGATTATCTTTCGATCCCGTTTGAATTGTGCCACGAATTACACATATGATGTTTGTCAATCTTAAATAATAATTTCCATGTAAAAAAAGTCACAGTTTGTCGTAAAACTGTTGAAATATAAGACTATGAAATGTGTGTGTATCTACAGCTCTCAACATGCCCAGACTTGTAGTGATTTTCACCTCTTTTAATACTTTTAATACCACATTACGTCACACGTTTGATGCGCGCCCATGATTGAAAATCTCTTTATTTAAAAAATACGGGGAATACGGATCTCGGGCTCTCCCTGCGCGCAGATGCGACGCGTCATATGACGTCACATGTTTGGCATGTCTCGATTGAATATGCTTTATTTAAAACAAAAACAAGGACAATAAACAAAGCAGTCTTCACAATGGCCGGTGTCAGTACCATATGTGTTCGGCCTACCATATGTGTTCGGGGTCCGTCGCTTACCAATGACGTCACGCATTGTGATTGGCTGTACGGTAATCGCACGCTGATTGGTGTAACTAGGGGCGCTGACTATACGGGGTCTGATCAAAGGATGAAGCTGTTAACGTGCTGCTACCATAAAGTGACTTTAGCCCACAAACTGAAGCAGAATGATCTAGGGCTGTCCCGAATACCATTTTTCGGGCTCCGGATATTTGGTAGTAATGCGGGGGGGCGTAGTAATCAGCAGCGAACTGCTTCAACACGTGTATTTCGGTGTATTCACGGCATTCATTTTGTTATTCTACAGTATTGTTGTTTTATAGTTATTTGTTAATGTAACCCAATTTGTGTTCTTTGAAATTGAAAAGGATATTGCATTGTGTTTGTTACTTTCGTTGCAGTTGTATACGTCTTAAGTGTAATTTGGCTTGGTTTCCTATTCATGGCCATGCTTTTATTTTGAAGGAGAGTTAGCGCAGTTGACAGGAAGTTGTTGTTGCTATGGAAACAACATGACGGAGAAAAAAGTAATATCTTCTACATATAATAACGGACAAAGTAAAGAATGAAGTGTATGTTTAAATGTTAGCACCCCCCGAAGAGGCTCAAGCTCTTACGTTGAGTCTGGAGTTCCAATACATTCGGAATTTGACCGTGTAAAATGTCCTCTTGGGCTACCGTACAGCCAATGCGTGACGTCATTGGTAAGCGTAACGGACCCCGAACACATATGGTAGGCCGAACACATATGGTACTTACACCGGACAAAATACTTTGAGCCGCTCTATAGCCAAAGCCAGAGACACTGTTTAAAGCATAATAAAGACAATATATTGAGAGCATAATAGAATATAACGTATCTATGCCACAATTTTAGATGCCGGGTAGCAATAAAGATAACACCATTAAACAGTTACACAACATAACAGACATAATATCGATAGCAGCGTCCCTAGCAACCACCTTGGTAACAATGAAAACGTTGTATTTAAACAATTTCCTGAAGTATTCTTCGTAATAACTAGCAAACTAAAGATCATGTACATCCACTGCACACATAATCTGAAATAACTCATATTTCTCACATCAAATGACATCAAAACGCATTTTAATGGCCAAACTAACCTCAAAATAGGCATTTTCTACCGAGAATAAAACGAAGGTCGGCCATGTTTTTTATTTCTGCGGAGAGAAAGTTGAAGATCACGTGACATAGACGCCAGCCATTGGAAATGAATGGTGAAAAAAAACGTAGGGATCCTACAATTTCAGAGGCGTTTTTGTAGAAATACTACGTCCCAAGTTGTGGACCAACGTAGTTATTACACATTTAGATGTGAGACTGGGTTGGGATTGCCCACAGTATTGAGTATGGAAGTCGCTTTGGATAAAAGCGTCTAACAAGTGACATGTAATGCAATGTAATGTTCTTTGGACACTGTATATTTTTCTTTTAATTTCCTTTCCATTCTTAAATGAAATTGCTAGGACTTTAACAGATTCCTGCTGCTCATTCCCACTTCCTGTAATTATAAGAAAAAGACAAATTCATCCTGATGTTGACTAATCATATTATGCTAGATTAAATGAAATGCCATCATCTATCATCTTCTAGTTAAACCCATTAATACACACCTTAACCTGTTAAGCCCGAGAGACCCCGGTAACGGGGCGCTGCCGCAACATCTTGCAGGAAACAGTGTCTGAGGGCATGTTCATTTAAAGGAGAGGTGTCATGCTTTTCCGGTTATTACCCGTCCCCTTGTGTGTTATGAAGGTTTTTATGCATGTAAACGGTGTGCAGAGTCAAAACCCTCAAAATACACCCTGTAGCGAGTAAAACTCTAACACAGAAAAGACCTCCCCAAAACGCCTCGTTGGAGATACGTCATTGTCCATTTGATTCTTCCGCGACGGCATGATGTCAACCCGTACCCGGAACGAAATGGACCAATCCGTGGAGCCGTTACGTTACGTCCGCGGAGCCGTTACGTTAAGCCCCCGCTGATTGGTCCAAATTGACCAATCCACGGACTTCCTCACACTCAACTTGGAAAAGGAGAAGGAAAAGCAGTGATTAAGAAGAAAGGGATGGAGATCTGGCAGAAAAGGTGGGAGAAAGACCAGAAAGGCAAAGAGTATCATCAAGTGCAAAAGACAATTACAATCAATATTTATAAAGAAAGAAACAGAAGGGAGGAAATCATGATAGCTAGGCTCAGACTAAATCACACTGCATTGAATGGTACGCTGTATGTCATGGGGAAAAGTGACAGTGACAAGTGTGGGAACTGTGGAGTTAGGGAAAATGTGGAACATATTTTATTACATTGTGTCACCTATAGAGATGAAAGAGGAAAATTAAGGGATAAAGTTTTAGAGGCAGAGAGGGAGTGGAATAGCTGGTATTCTGGGAACAGAAGGAGAAGGAGTAAGAGCTACCAGAAAGGCACTGTTCACCTTTTTTCAGGGAAACTGGGAAAGGGAAAATAATGTAACAGTAGGTTAGAATAGATCATGGATGATTTGTTTTTTGTTTTTGTTTTGTTTTATTTATTTTATGGTTTCTTAGTTTTATGTTTTTCAATATGCTGGTTTATTAAAGTGATGACATGATGATACACACTCGTGTACAGTAGGTGGCGGTATGCAACCAAAAGCTGTTTGCGATCCGCCATTAAAAAGAGAAGAAGAAGAAGATGGAGTTGGCATCACTGCTCGCACATGCGCATTGCAAATCGGGCAGGGATTCAGATCGGGTAGTCACACTGGGTCCAGGTGGCGTCTCGTCGCTACGGTTCTCTCTCTGTGTTCCTGAGAAAGCGTTTGTGAGCTCCAGCACTACTGATCCATCATCTGTGTGTTTGGATAAACCTCCGTGGCTTTTGGCAAAGCAGAAAAAGAACCGAGAGAGATGAGTTATTGTTATTACAACATGACTTCACTATTATTTAACAACTCTTTTTATTGGGTTCTTTTATTTGGGGTTAAGTACATTGGCAGAATAAGTGAGAAATGGATTTAACTTCTGTTAGACAGCTATCATACTGAATAAATATTTAGTGTGAATGTATGCAAAAATGTATGGCATATAGCTGTCTAGCAGAAGTTAAATCCATTTCTCACTTATTCTGACTGATTGATTGATTGATTGAAAAGTTTATTAACAGCTTGTATATTGGGTACAGTACAGTACAGCTCAAAACATACAATTGTTAAGGGGATGCAGACCAGAGAAAGACTTTCGTCTTGTTTACATCAGGGTCCCCCATTTCCAATTCATCATATCATTTAAGACATATAAGACATATTTGACATACAGATGGCTTATTTACAATTTTCATTTTAGATTTCGTTCTAATACATCCTAACCGGACATTTAAGACATACCAAGTCTACAGATATACAGTTAGTAACAGAGTCTAAAATGCGAGTATATACATAGATGGGGGGGGGAAGCTGTCCATTGTACGACAGGTTGAGATTTGTACCATTACCGGGGCCAGTTTTGCAATGCTTTCCCCCGAAGGTGCTCTTTAAGAGAGGTTTTGAAGGTAAGTATAGTTTTACTTTCCTTTACAGTTGTGGGAAGAGCGTTCCACCTTGATGTGGCATAATTGCGATATGTGTATTCCCCTTTTTTTGTGCCAAATCTGGGTTTTACATGATTTGTGGAGCTCCCTCTGGTGTTATGATCATGGTATTCCTTGACCTTTGGGAAGAATTTTGACATGTACATGGGTACCATAGAGGTGTAGTGGATCTTGTAGACCAGGCCCATTGCAAGTAGCTGTACTCTGTCGTCTACTCTAAGCCATCCTAGGTTGTCAAAGTGGGCAGAGGTGAGGTGGGTTCTAGATGAAAGGTCAAGCAGTAGTCTGACCAGTTTATTTTGCGATGTTTGAAGTTTTATTTTTAGCGCCTTGGAGGTGCTATGGTACCATGACGTGCAAGCATAGTCATAGTACCCTTGAATGAGTGCTCCTGCCAGAGTTTTCAGGGTGTTTTTGTTTACCAGAGAGGAGATCCGGTATAGGAATCTAGTTCTTTGATTGACTTTTTTTATTACATTGGATGCCATTTTGTCACAGGAGAGGTTTGCCTCAAGAATAGATCCTAGGTATGTAATTTCCTTCTTACTTGTGACAATAATGTCACCCACTGCAACTGAGAAGTCGTCGGATTTGCTGAGATTATGTTTCGAACCGAAGAGAATGGACTCTGTTTTACCCAGGTGTAATGATAATTTATTATCGGCGAGCCAGGTGCAGATTCTGCCGAGCTCGGAGCTGAGGGTTTTTTCAACCTGCAATCTGCTCCTGTCAGAGACCAGCAGGGCTGAGTCGTCCGCGAACAGGAACAAGTTGCAGTCACATGCTGATGACATGTCATTTGCATAAATTAGGAACAGTAACGGACCTAATATGCTTCCTTGTGGAACACCACAGCTCACTGGGAGGGGGGGGGACAGAGTACCGTTTACCTCCACCATCTGTTCTCTCCCCTCCAGGTAGGATTGCATCCAGCTCACCGATAGTTTATCAAAACCAATTGCTTTTAGCTTGTCAATCAGAATGGGGTGATTGACAGTGTCGAAAGCCTTTTGTAGGTCCAGCATCACCATGCCGCAGTATTTACCCTCGTCCACCTCTTGTTTGATGTGGTCGTTCAAATAAAGAAGGCATGTGTCAGTGGAGTGGGATGTTCTAAAGCCAGATTGAAATTCATAGATTAGTTTCTTTTCTGCGAGGTACTTTTCGACCTGTTCATATACTATTTTTTCCATGACTTTCGAGATGGAGGTAAGTATAGAAACAGGGCGGTAGTTGCCTGGGTCCAATTTGCTGCCCTTTTTGTGCAGGGGGGTTACTCTTGCAATTTTGAAGTCTTTGGGTACTTTTCCCTGTTTTATGGAGAGGTTAATTATGTGAGCTATGACTGGTGAGATGGCGGTTGCTGTGTCTCTGAGGAATTTGGAGGGGATATTGTCGTGGCCAGTGGCCTTGTTAGGTTTGAGGGCGCTCAGTTTAATGAGTACCTCTGCTGTTGTTACCCTTGCTAGACTGAAATCATCTTTGCGTACCCCTAGGTTTTTGTAGTAGGTCATGATGTGATCTACTCCAAAAAGCCCTGAGTGGGAGGGTAATTTATTTACAAGAGTTGTGGCTATGTTTGTGAAAAAAATGTTCAAGTACTTGGCCACATCCAGTTTGTCTGTGATGAGCCTGTTATCTGTCTTTATGTTTAAGTTTGAAAATCTTGTTTTGAGTTTTTTACTGCAGCCAAGCTGGTTATTGAGTAATTTCCAAAGTTCACGGGGTTTATTTTTGTTTTCCTCAGTTTTGTCATTGATGAAATTCTTTTTGGCAGTTTTGATCATGGAGCTTACGTCATTTCTTAGTCTGTTTCTTTCAATTTTTAGTTCAGTCACGTGGGCCTGGAGTTCACTGCTCGTGCTTTTGGAAGGCATTGACTGACTTTTATGAAACTCAGAGCATTTTTTGTCTCTGGTTTTCATGGCGGTCAGTATGCCGGAGTGCATCCACGGCTCAGCGCGATTTTTTACCCTGGTTGTTCTTAGGGGGGCCAAATCATTGAGTATTGCAGAGAATTTGTTTTTGAAACCAAGCCATGTTTCTTCAACTTGTGTACCACTGAGCTCATCTGACCAGTCCAGGCTCTCCAGTTCTAGGTTAAAGGCCTCGCTAGAGTAGTTTTTGAGGTCTCTAGATATGACTGTTTTGTGACAGCCGGCCTTTTGTTTTAGCTTTTTGCGGGTACAGAATATCATATAATGATCACTTAAACCGCATGCTATAACCCCTTTACTGGAGATCCTGGACCTGTCAGAGGTCAGAATGAGATCAATGGTAGTTTGTGTTGTTTCACATACCCGGGTGGGTTGGGTGATTAGCTGGCTGAAGCCGTGCAGATCACAAATCCTACTGAAGGACTTGAAGACGGACGTGTCTTTACGTTGCATATCCGTGTTCCAGTCTCCAATAATAATTGTCTCTACATCCCCCACATCAGCCAAACACCCATCTAATGTATCATAAAAGTCACTCTGTTCCGGTGGTCTATAGATTGTCCCGACTATTACAGATTTAGCATTGTCAAAAAGAATTTCAACCCACACAGATTCAATATTTTCATGATGCAGGTCAGTACGGTTTTTGAAATTGGTGTCTTTATGTATGTACATGCAGACACCACCTCCATTCACGTTCCTGTCCCTTCTCACTACAAGATAATCTTCAATTTCAATCTCTGAATCTGTAATGGAATTGTCCAATTTGGTCTCAGAAAAGCATAATATGCTTGCCTTACCGTTCATGAACAGTTGCCTGAGTTCAGCCAGTTTGTGTCTCAGGCTGTTAGTGTTCAGATGAAAAATATGTAGTCCATTTTTGTTGTTTAAATGCATAATGTCGTCAGCTTGCAGATATTTGTCTTTGTCCGTTACAGCAAACGGCTTGCGGCCTGCCGTGGTGCTTGGAGCGGTGGGGTGGTGGGGGGAGGGAGGCTCCGTTGTAGCTTTAGCCGTCGATATGCTAGCAGGGTGGCTAACAACATGGTGGATATTTGTTCCCTCGGATCTCGGTTCTCTTCCTCTCGTCACTGCCTCATGCGTGTCTGTCTGCCGAGGCGTCCCCGGGGGAATGTCGAAGTCTCCGTTGATTCCTCGGTCTCCGCTGTCTCCATGGTCTCTGTTGTCGTCGCGTAGTTGTTGCTGTAGCGGAAGAGATGCTAGTTGTGATGCTAGTTGTGATGCTAGCTCCTCGAGCCTGCAGGAATGGCTTCTTGTCTGCACCGGGCCCGGATTCAGATGGATGTCTCCCGCTAACAATAAGACCAAGACGATCATACTTCTTCGGTCTAGTTTGCCTGACGGGGGTAAGTACTTTCGCGTCGGGTTTGCAGTTAATAATGCATGAATGCTTGCACTTCCAAAAGCGAGGTGTTTCCTTTCCCAGCCGTTGAGAAGGTAAAAGTCATTGTGGTTCATTTTATCCCTGCTTTCACTACTCTCCTTCTCTAAGTGATGTTGCCTCATTGATGAGTTGAGGTAGGAGTCCATAATCCATATTGTCAGGAGGATGAAATATGTAAAAAATCGTGAGGAATAACCTCCAAAGCGGGAGCTCTCGAAAATGCGACCACTCATAGCGAAACCGGAAGCATTCGTTTTGACAATGTACTTAACCCCAAATAAAAGAACCCAATACAAAGAGTTGTTAAATAATAGTGAAGTCACGTTGTAATAACAATAACTCATCTCTATAAGTTCTTTTTCTGCTTTGCCAAAAGCCACTGTGTCAAGTGCATGGATGTATAATAAGAACTGGATACAGCGTGGGAGGCGGGGCCTCATTCATTCCTATGAGAGTTGCTCATTCGCGCATGATGATAAAATGGCCCAACTTTTGAGAGAGCGAAACGTCACAGATTACCTGGCATGCCTGAGAAGTACCCGTATGTGCGCTCATAGCGCATGCGCAACTTTAACCATGCCCCCCAAAATGCTCGTTCACATCAAGCACGTCAATTTGCGTACACGTAACAGCACCGCACGTTCATGACAGCATGGTAATGTTTGTTATGATAGATACAGCATGGTAATGTTTGTTATGATAGATTTGATATTAACGAGGCGGCAGTTAGCAGCTAGCGGTTAGCTAGTAATTATGCTAATTTACACATCAATCGTTATGTACTTTTATATTACGCTGTAACAGGATCTAGTGATATCCAAGCAACAGAGCTTCATTTAGCATGAAAGAATTATGGCACTGTATATATATATATATATATATATATATATATATATACACAGTGCAATAAGCTTCTTAGTGCAATAAGAAGCTACAGGGACGTTAATCTACGTCGGTAATATTAACTTTATTTAATACAACATTTACGGTACAAGATTTAATCATACAGCCCATGTAGTATAATATTTTACAAATGATGAATTACAGCAAACATGTGCAATATATCCATTATTACAGCTCCGTGGGCTGGCAATAAGGCGATATGGGTCCGTTCTTATTGTGCATCCATGGGTAAAGATAAACGCATGTAGTGCTGAACACGTAACATGAACGTGCCGGGCGGCGCGGTCCCGTGGGTTAGATGCGCGTTCATAATGCAGAGGGAAATAACTCTCAGAATAACGTTATTAGCACATTTTACAACTTGAGGAACGAATGTTTTTAATAAGGGCTATACAAGTGTTCATACTGGGTAGTTTATTTAGTTTAAAAAAAATTATCCAACGATTTACAGACCACTCTTTCCCCATGTAAGTCAATGGGAAAAAGTGTTTCCGGGCCTGGCAACCAAAAGGAAGTGTAGTACCGCCGTTTGGCCAGCACGAATATTTTCATCTGAGTCCGGCGCACTTCCTGGGGGCTTGGTCAAGTGTCCTATTAGAGTTGCCGTATGTAGTTGTCCAATATGGCGGACCATCTCGCACATGCGCAGTACAGATCGGGCAGGTGGACCGATCGGGTAGTGACAGCCAGGCATCACTGCTCGCACTTCCGCATTGCAAATCAGGCAGGGATTCAGATCGGGTA
Source organism: Trematomus bernacchii (assembly GCF_902827165.1). Lineage (NCBI taxonomy): Eukaryota > Metazoa > Chordata > Actinopteri > Perciformes > Nototheniidae > Trematomus > Trematomus bernacchii. Next base: position 210,535 of record NW_022987575.1, on the reverse strand, counting down.
GTCACACTGGGTCCAGGTGGCGTCTCGTCGCTACGGTTCTCTCTCTGTGTTCCTGAGAAAGCGTTGGTGAGCTCCAGCACTACTGATCCATCATCTGTGTGTCTGGATAAACCTCCGAATGGACTGTGTGCTCTTTTTTCTGGAGCGTTTACCTCGGACTATAGGAGCTAGCTTAGCATGCTAGCTGGAAACACGTTGGCAACACTAGTCAGATTGAGAGTTTGATGGAGAGAGAGAAACGGTGTGTTTAACGGAGTTTGCAGGAAAAGGTGATCTAGGAAACATGAGTAAAGTCCAAATGCTGCTGTCGTTGAAGAAGCAGCGACTCGCTGCTGCTGCTGAAGGGATATTTGCTCTGTTTGAAAAAATGATAGCAGAGCTCGAGGAGGAGCTGTCTCTTTCAAAAGAGGAGAACAAGAGACTCCAGAAACTACTGGACGCTGTTTTACAGCCTCAGCTTCGGATACACAGAGCAGGTCTGTTCCCTTTACTCTTAATTAACACTTTAAACCAGGGGTGTCCAAACTACGGCCCGGGGGCCGGTGTTACCGTTTAACTGGTGACGCGGGGGAACTCGTGACGTTCTATAAAATACATATACACATTTCGATCGCTTCTTCTGTCGTTTACATTAATCTTTTGGTATATGTGGCTGGATAGGAACACTTTGATGCACATTCAGTACCAGTGTGTGAGGTTGTGTGCGATGCCGATATCCGGACGCCTACAGCGAGGACTACAAAATGACATTGAGGTGACTGGGGATGTGTGTTCAAACCATTGCACGTTTGAATAAATCATTTAAACCAGTTATTTTTGCCAGACTTATTACTGAATATCGTTCTTAATGTGATACCAAGTCTATCTGAGACCCTTGTACACCTTCAGACAGCCTCCAAGTGAAGCACACGTTGTTTACTCACAGTTTGAAAGCAGCGTGGAGAAGTCTTCAGCTGTGGAGCTGTGATCCGCCCAGTTTAACTTGTGACATGACTTCTGTTCTGTGGCTATCAACCGCTATCAACCAGCAATCATGTTTAATATTAAAGACTACACACATGTATCCCTTATCAAAACGGTATTCTGCACTTTGCAGCACTTATCCAGATAAAATGTGACTGTTTACTCGTTTTGCAAAGATAGCAGCAGAAATGTCATTGCTGCATGTGCAGGGATATTTAGACTGTAAAATGCTGCTTGGTCATTCATTTTGGTCTCCGCAAACAATATTATGAATCCTCTATTCAAACATATAATTCAGTGTCTATCGACATGAAAATAACTAAAAAGTTCATGCTGGACTCAAACCCGAGTCCCAACAGCAAAAATCACTATAGTCCTGCGCGTTGTGAGTGAGCCACGAATCATTACGACATATTCGTTCATCACAGCTACATTTTTACACATTAACATTGTTAAAAGATTCAGAAAAATGCAAGCCAACCATCATTTATAATGCGAGCGAATTTATGTACACTTAAGCCATATAATATACATATTATAGTAGGCATTTGCTTTTAAATAGTGTAGCCTGCTGACTGAGGTCTGTATCAAGTCTCATTAAGACCCACCGAGATCAGATATCCTAGTTTATCAGCCTGCGAGCCCACATTATGTTGTGATAAGTGGTCATTTTACATATAAATGTATTCCAGTGCACACATTAAGTTATATAATATAAATATAAAATATGCTAATCAGGCCATGTGTTTCGTTATGTAGTATAATCATCACCGACAGATGGAAAGACAACAATAACAAGGAATTCATATTAATATTACCAAGTTACACAGAAATAGATACAACATATAAGACAAAATAACACAAAGATAAAAGCATAAACGTTAAGATAGAAACGAAAACATGTTCACAGCAGAGTAAAAATTATGAATATATGTGTTTGTAGTTCTCAACGTATGTGAGTATCCTCGTCATTCGGTTTGTGTCGCTGTATCGATGCATAACGAAAGTTAACCAAGTAAACAGTCACATCTTATCTGGATAAGTGCTGCAAAGTGCAGAATACCGTTTTGATAAGGGAGACATGTGTGTAGTCTTTAATATTAAACATGATCGCTGGTTGATAGCCACAGAACAGAAGTCGTATCACAAGTTAAACTGGGCGGATCACAGCTCAGCTGAAGACTTCTCCACGCTGCTTTCAAACTGTGAGTAAACAACGTGTGCTTCACTTGGAGGCTGTCTGAAGGTGTACACGGGTCTCAGATGGACTTGGTATCACATTAAGAACGATATTCAGTAATAAGTCTGGCAAAAATAAATGGTTTAAATGATTTATTCAAACGTGCAATGGTTTGAACACACATCCCCAGTCACCTCATTGTCATTTTGTAGTCCTCGCTGTACGCGTCCGGATATCGGCATCGCAAACACAACCTCACACACTGGTACTGAATGTGCATCAAAGTGTTCCTATCCAGCCAAATATACCAAAAGATTCATGTAAACGACAGAAGAAGCGATCGAAATGTGTATATGTATTTTATAGAAACGTCACGAGTTCCCCCGCGTCACCAGTTAAACGGTAACACCGGCCCTCAGCTAATTCAAAAAGTATAATGAAATATGGCCCACAAATGAAACGTGCTTTTCTCATATTGTACTTCTTAAATATATATGTACAACCATATACATACAGGCCTTCCAATCATTTTAGCCGGCTTTTTACAGTACTGCGGCTTCCACAGATGAAATGTTTTAATGGATTTTTTGTCAAAACACTTAAGATATTCATTGCTATCGGGATGTTAAGAGCATTCCATGGAATATAACAAAAAGTGTATCTCGAGCCGGTTTCTCAAACTTACCTACCCCACCTTTAATTTACGAGGCGATATACCTCACCTTTATGAGTGGCACAGCCCTTCGTATAGTTTTCTGTATGTGGCCCTCTGTGAAAAAAGTTTGGACACCCCTGCTTTAAACTCTTTGGTAACACGCTAAAGTCTTTGGTAACACTTAAGACTATTTATTATTGCTGGGCAACGATTAAACATTTGAATCATGATTAATCAAAGGATTTTCTGCGATTAATTGCATTGTTATGCACACAATTCAATAATGAATTCAAAATTAGTTTTTTGCGCACTTTTATTTAAACAAATAAGGTTATTTTAACAGTAGTAGGCCTATTCCCTTTACAGAGTAGCATTCAAAATATTTCAAAAATATTCCTTGTCAATCTCAACGCCTGGAACAGATTACAAATGTCCATGTACGAGTTTGGTACCTTTCTCCATGTTTCTGTCCCCCCCCGACTTATGTTCTGTGTTGGTTCATGTGAGCACTGCAGCAGTCTAAGGTCCGCCCAAAATGCTCTCATTTTATTAACACTTTCAACTCTTTTTTTAAGCTGAAAAATAATTTCTTTGATTTAAAGACAAGTGAATACATTACATATAAGGAATTAATAAATGAATTATCATGCAATTATATTGACCAAAAAGTAATATACAAAATAAATGTAGAAAATATTTAATTCATAAAATAATAAATGTTTCCTTTTGCAGTGGTTCCACTATTCATCTCTCTTCTTTTTTAATGTTCCCCATTATAAATGTATTTTTTAATGATTAATTAATTGTTAAATGTATGTATTTATTTTTTCATCTTGAGACAAGAAATACAAAATTATATTTTGGGTGTATTCAGATTGCGGGTTCCCTCTTCTATCATCATTTATAGAAGTGCAACCTTAAACATGTACAGCAGTAAAATGCGACACTGACAATAATCAAGAAACATCATAATTCAAACACTGACAGGGAACATTTTATTGCAGTATCATTACTTTTACATAAGAAGGTGCTGTACATGTTTCTGAGAATACTTGCATACTTTTACTTAACCTTTTACGACGGTCCCCCCATTGGACCCCTCCCACAGTTTTTTTTCGAGACAATGTCTCAGGGCTTCTTAACATTTATGAAACTATTCATGTGTAGCACCAGATTAACGGGAAGAATCTCAGCTAACTGAAGATATGAACCATTTTTACCAAAACAAAACACAAGGGTAATACCAAGCCTCTGAATTAGCACTAAGCGAAAAAATGCTAACGCACTTTAGCACACAACTCAAGATAAAGATACCCTTATTACTTATCGTAGTTGCACATACAATATATCCGATTAAAGCTGAGACTCCACATATTATAATAGGTATAGTATCATCGCTGAGCGATCCGAACTTGCGACAGGGGAAGCAAACACAGACATCACAACACGTACCTTTACGGAGCTTTTACGGGAGATCGTCTCACCGTAGCTGTCAATTAGATCAAAAGACGTGTTCAATGGCATTAAAACGAAAAGAAGAAAAAAAAGGCTACAACTGTTGATCCATAGGTTAATAATGTATCTGTGCCTTTGAAAAAATTATTTATAATCCATAATTCCATTTTTATGTAAAAATCGGAGAGAAAAAGTTAGCTGCTAATGGTAGCCACCAGAGTGTATGCAGCTTCCGGTTTTGGTCACGCGTCACTCTCACTCCTTATTTGTTAACGTGTTGGTGTGTATAGAACTTTCCCCCGATTCCATTGGCTCTAGCGGTTATAAAGAGATTTCATTCATCAAAATCGAGCAAGGGAAGCCAGAGATAGGTCAAATCCACCCAAATGACCCCAGAAGTGTTTTTTTTTGGCTAAATCTCTCTAAAAAGGTCAAATTTCACTTGTCTTGCATCAATCTTGATACAGGGTACTTATTATATGTTGTACTTTGGATTCCTAAAGCTTTTAGTCTACCTTACCATCATTCAAGGGTAGTTTTCACTATAAGTAAAAAAGAATCTTTGGACGGACACTATAATTTACAGTTTTTTACTATGTAAAATCTGAATTTTCTTTAAAATAAGAAACATCTATATTGATTCTGACTTTTCTACATCCAACTCACAGGTTTATGATTACTTTGAGAATAAAGATTATTAATTTAACCCTTTTAGAAGGGAAGATATGGTAATTTGTTCTGGGAATGTCATTTTCGAGCCTGAGACCTGAAAAACAGGCTCAGTGCTTAACAGGTTAAAGGGGACCTAGTATGCAAAATGCACTTGTTGATGTCTTTTATACATAAATATGTGTCCCCGGTGTGTAAGGAGACTCTCAAATATTCAGAAAATACAACCCTCTCTCTTTCCCTCCTTACCTACATCTCTGCAAACGAGCAGATCCAGGATTTGGCTCCTATGACGTCATTGGTGAAATGTGGCACACGTGACACGTCCCAATCTATCGTCACCGGCACACATGACACGTCCCAACCTATCGTCACCGGCACACGTCCCAACCTATCGTTTCCGGCACACGTGCCACGTCCCAACCTATCGTCTCCGTATACAGTCGTCTAGCTCAGTAGTTCCCAACCGTTTTCAGTCAGGCCCCCCTTGTGTAATTGGAAATATTTTCGAGCCCCCCCTAATCCGGTTCCCACCGAGATTGCTAGAATTAATTGTATATAGTTGTACAAACATTACATTTTCTCTGCTAATAATTACAAGACAGTAATATGGTCTGTGTTTTACATTAGCAAGCATGCTAACACTCAGAGCTAATGCTGTAGGCTACTGGAGAGAATATGTGTAACGTAATGTCCTTGCGGTAAACCCTGCGAGAGAGAAAGGTTTGAGCTCCAACTGTTTCAGAAATAATGCTTGAATTAGTTTGGAACATAATATGGCATTTAATCAAGGCATTTAGCTGAGTTTCTCCCGGTAGAAAACTCTCTTAGCAGGGGAGAGCTGCATGACGCTACAAAGGGGCGTGGCTTGCAGCAGCTGTTCCATTTAAAGCTACGGTCACAGAATCAGCCTTTTTGGAACAGGGCTGGAATAGAGGGGTATGAGGCATGGCTACAATGGGTGATCTGTTTGGTATTTTAAGCAAAACATTTCACAGTCATGTTTTGTATAGGTATGGCCCGACAATACATTTTTAGTATAACCATTCTATAGGCGTAGTGTAGCTGTGAACGATCCCAAATACAATTCATTGTTTACATTGCAGCTAGTGCTAAACCAGAAGAAATAACCCCTTTTCATTTTTAACTGGAAGTGGAATGGGAATGGGCTACGTAAGGTGAATTGAGCCAACAAAAATACACAATAGGTGGGACTAAGAAAGATAATATTAAAGTATAAAAACAAAGGCATTATTAGGGCTGAAAATGTCTCCCGTTTTAATGGTGATTAGATTTTTAAATGCTAACACTTAACAGTTTTATATGACTGTGTGTTTCCTGCAGACGTCCAGCAGCTGGTGGTGGTTAAAGAAGAAGTTCTCCCTGAGAAGGAGTGGAGCATCATTCTGGACCAGGAGGACCCAGAGCCCCCCCCACACATTAAGCAGGAACAGGAGGAACTCAGGATCAGTCAGGAGGGAGAGCAGCTTCAGGAGCTGGAGGAGGCTGATATCACCAAGTCCACTTTCACTCCTGACCCTGTGAAGAGTGAAGATGATGAAGAGAAACCTCAGTCCTCACAGCCTCATCAAAGACAAACCGAACACATGGAAACAGAAGCTGATGGAGATGACTGTCGAGGACCAGAACCAGCCAGGAACTCAGATCCAGAGAGCAGTTTACAACCAAAGACTGAGGACGACACTGGAGACTCTTCTGAACCTGACACTGGAGACAGTGCTGATTGGAAGGACACCAGAGAACCTGCATCAGGCTCAAACTCACTGAAAATTAGACATGAATCTGTCAGTGATCCACGACGTAGTGCTGAAAAGAAACCATTCAGCTGCTCAGTCTGTAAGAAAGCTTTTTCACAGAGGGGAAATTTAAAGCTACACATGAGAATCCACACAGGAGAGAAACCATTCAGCTGCTCAGTCTGTAAGAAAGCTTTTTCAGAGAGTGGAAGTTTAAAGATACACATGAGAATCCACACAGCAGAGAAACCCTTCAGCTGCTCAGTCTGTAAGAAAGCTTTTTCACAGAATGGAAGTTTAAATAGACACATGAGAGTCCACACAGGAGAGAAACCCTTTAGCTGCTCAGTCTGTAAGAAAGCTTTTTCACGGAGTGGAAGTTTAAAAAAACACATGAGAGTCCACACAGGAGAGGAAATATACAGCTGCAATGTTTGTGACAAAAGATTTAAATGGCGTAAGTGTTTCAATGGACACAAGTGTGTTGGTCGTCAGTCCTCAAAGCTTAATGAAATTCAAACTGAGGATAACAGAGAGGCAGAGCCTCCAATCAGCAGCTCAGCTGAACACACAGAAGCTGATGGAGAGGACAATGAATAAGTCTTATGACAGTTCACACATGAGAAAAATCTGCCTGACTGGATCAACATTGTTGCACAACATTCATATAAGACTTAAACAAACTCTATCTTTATCAACATAAGTGGACAATATGTTTAATGTTTTTGTCATACTGATTTTCTGATGTATACGTTAACCACTGACTGTTGATGAACCATTTCATTGTGGATTGAGGGCTCCAAGTTTCCATATACAGATATAGGGTGATTTGATGTATTGTTCTTTATTTGTAAATGTTTTGTATCATTGCTATCCTGTTAATGAGCGCTCTTTTACATAAATATACCTGTTATCTGATTGTTTTTGCTTCTGTAACTGTAAGGGAACACATTTGCCTATTTTGTATCCTGATGACCTAATGCCGTTACATGTGATACATTAGAACAGAATATCTTTATTCTCATCACACATCAGTGTAACGAAATTCAGTTGGCTTCTCTCACTGCAGTACATAAATAAGAAAACATCCATAAAAGCAGTGATAAAGCAGAGATAGTAGCAATAATCAGGGTCATCATTAAGTGCACTTTACCAGAATGTTAAAATACATTTTAAAGACCTCCAGTCTGACTTGAGACCGCCCCCGTGATAAATAAATGTAATTATTGTGAAGCCAGCTGCAATGGATCATTGATCCACCAGGGGGTGCAGTGGGGTTCCACACTGGAGCTCATGTGAAATCAACTTCGATACAGTAAGCTGGATGTACAGTATGTCTGGTACTACTGTATAGCGGATCTTTGTTAAAGGGCCCATGTCATGGCCATTTCCACTGATCATAATTACATTGTTGAGGTATACTAAAATAGATTTATACTGTGCAATTTTCCAAACTCCCATTGGTTTCGCATACAGCATCTCTGTCAAGCATGTGTATTCAGCAGTATTCACTTTCTCCACTAAACGACTCGTTGGAGCTCTTGCCCCCCCCTCCCTGTGAGCCTAGTGTGCTCCGATTGGTCAGCTCGGCCACTCGTTCTGATTAGTCAACCACCAGAGAGGCTGCGCCCATGTCTAACAGTGCTTTTCCCGGCTGCTCTCAGCGTAACATCAGTCTTATCATGGCGTCGGCACAGCCGTATATTTTATACGCTAACTAACCGAACTGTACCTACAACTGTTGTTATAGAAGAGTACGTTATTTTTACCTGTAATAAACTACTACTGTTTGCCCCTTACAGATGGAGCGTCTTATTTTGGACAGTTTAAAACGCGAGGGTCGTGATTGGTTCGTGCACGTTCCGTGATGGCCGGCCGGCCCCCAGTCTGACTTAATACCGCCCCCGTGATAAATAAATGTAATTATTGTGAAGCCAGCTGCAATGGATCATTGATCCACCAGGGGGTGCAGTGGGGTTCCACACTGGAGTCATGTGTGGAGTCTTGTACAGTATGTCTGGTACTAATGTATAGCGGATCTTTGTTAAGATCCATATGTCACGGATAGGATCATAGTCTGTGCTAAATAAGACATGTAATCATTTACAAAACATCACCATGTTGTTATTTAACAAAATAATGTTGTTTAGTCGAAAAAAACGAACGAGCCGGCTCTCCCGATTTTTAATCCTAATTTAATCATCATCATTGATGTTTATGTTTGCCGAATTGACATGAAATCACTGACAAATATGAATATTCTGTATTCAACTTCATTGAAACGATCAGGATGGGTGTTATTTTTCCCCACAATGACCAAGTCGCTGCAAATTATTATGGCCACATTCTCAACAAAGTAACGTAACGAAACATTCTGTATTCCTTGCTTACTTCCTTAAACCTTTTCTCCTCCTTATCTCTTTCATGACTTTTTATTTAATGCTTTTGAATGTTTTGAAATTATGAATGTACAGTAAGGCATATTAATCATAGATAACACGGCAGGGTCCGTTACAGTTTGTTTTCATCTGATTTCAAATATTTCAAATGTCTGAAGTTAATAAATACATTCTCAGTGTTCAAGTCAATAATAGTCATATAAGAAAAGTACTGATCTAATAACAGAGATTTTATAAGGACTTTTCAATGTTCGACATCGCTCATGTGAAATACAGTAAACTGGATGTTGTGGTGCCGAGAGACGGGAGTCGGAGGCGGGGTATCAAAAGTACACACATGTAAACAACTTCATGCCCGGGGAAGCGAAGACCCGGCGGAAACAGCTGGTCTGGTTCACTAAAATGTCCGTGCGGAACAATACCCCAACCCATAGATCCGTGGGTGAATAATGTCAATCATCACAATGTACAGTATGTCTGGTACTAATGTATAGCGGATCTTTGTTAAGATCCATATGTCACGGATAGGATCATAGTCTGGATCATAGTCTGTGCTAAATAAGACATGTAATAATTTACAAAACATCACCATGTTGTTATGCGCATGTGCGAGATGGTTCCGCCATATTGCACAACTCCGTACGGCAACCCAACTAGGACACTTGACGTCTAGACCGTCTAGACCGTCTAGACGGCTGGCCAATATGCGAATATGCATTGCGCATGCGCGAGTCTTATGATCTTATTAGGTGAGTTAATTATTAGTTGTTCAGTGGCGAGCCGTCAGGGCCCTCTGTGAGGGCCTAAGATATTCCAAAAAATAATATTTAAAAGCATTAAAAAAATTTTTATTTTTTTAAATATATATTTTTTTTAATATTATTTTTGTTATATTTTTCATTAGTTTTACCGAAAAAAAACTTGATTTAATAAAATAACATTTCCAAAGAAATAAATCCTTCGAATCTGCCTGTTCAGTCTCTGTTTGAATGTCAGTTACTATAGCGGGCCTCTCTGCGATTCACAGAGGGCCCGCTATAGTAACTGAACGAGAGGGTAATGTCAAATGACAGTACAATTGACCAATCATATCTTCCCTCTAAATGGGTGGGTTTTATAGAGTGGCGAAGTCCCTCCCACTTACTTCCGGGGTATGGGACCTTATTTCGGAAACATTATGCATTGAAGTCAATGTGGAGAGAAAACTTATCTTTCGATCCCGTTTGAATTGTGCCATGAATTACACATATGATGTTTGTCAATCTTAAAAAATCATTTCCATGTCAAAAAAGTCACAGTTTGTCTTAAAACTGTTGAAATATAAGACTTTGAAAAATACGAAACTAGAAAGACTACAAATCCCAGATCCCAGGATCCTGGCGTAAGTGATGTCATAGCTGATTTATTCCCTCCACTAAATATAAGAGATAGCTAAAATAAATGTACTTACTTACTTGAACAAGATGCCTGTGTGCTTTGTACCAGGTTGTTATCATTCCAGTAATAATACCTCTTGCTCATTCTTTCGCTTCTCGTCTGATAAAAGGGCCAGGAGTCGCTGGATCAAACACATCAGGTAAAATACATATTGTGCATGGAACATAGTCAAGTTAGCTACCTAGCTAGTAGCAAGTACGTTAGTTAGCCTTGCCATTTTTTATTAGCCTTAACATGAAGTAACATAAGTAAACCAAAATGTTAAACAGTAAGAGTAGTCATGATGGTAAGTATTTTGTGAAACCTTTGAAGAGTACTGTCACACCGGTTTAAGCCGGGTACACCCTCCACTGGGGTCTCAGGGGCCGATGCTAATGTAGGCTAACGCTACATTAGCATTGGCGATCTTTTTTCTATTTCATGCTATCTGCACAAATGGTTAACATTGAACATTAAAAATATCAAGCAGTTCAGGGAGAGTCGAAGGCAGGCAGGCAGGGAGCTTAGCATGACATTCTTCTGGACGTGTTTCATTGTGATGATAGTGAGGGTGAGTCAGTCTGTTTTTAGGCAAGACAGTAGTTGAGTGATTACTGAGAGAAAATTATTCTAAGTGTTTCAAGTGTTGTTACTTTAAAGTGTTGTTACTGACCTTTTTCTCTTTTATTTTCTTTGCCTCACCTGTAACTCTGCTGAGACCTTGAGGAACATGCACACTGGACTGACCTGCTCTGGCAACCTGATTTCCACTGTACGTATTTGGTTATGGTATATTATTTATATACATCAAAGGCACAATGCACCCCCCAGAGCTGCACCCCATATAGACACACATGTATTGAGTGTGATATTTTGCATAAGTCACGTGAAATCATCTTTACAGACTTGAAAACTGTAAGAGCAGCAATCTTTTTTGAAAATTAAATGTTTAATATCCGATAATAAAGTTGATCTGTTTTCTTTATTCTTCTCTCTTCCCAGCTCCATCCATCACCATTCTCTGTTCCTGCAGGTCCTGCTTGCTAATTAATGCTCATATTTTTTACACAATTCCAAATAAACTCAATTCATTGTATGACATGAAGTTATGCTTCATTCTGAGTCAACAACCAATATTTCTGTTTCCAACATTCATTGAAGTTGAAATGGTATTACATGGCAGTCAATATATGAAATAAAAACATTTAAATGTACTTTTTATACATTTATTTTGGGTTGGTGGTGGCCCTGGACTTAGGCACTTAGTTAGTTGCCCCCGTTTTGCTCCAGGGGGACTGTCCCTGAAATGAGTTAAATGTAAGTCGCTCTGGATAAACACATAAATAAATAAGCACATACATAAATAAATTCATTCTGCCTTCAACTGCAAAATGATTGTGGACTGCACCGACATCCACGTGGCCGCCCCAAGTCAGATGGACCAAGCGAAGCTAACATACTCCACTTACAGAGGGATACACTCCTTCAAAGTGCTCATCTCTGTTGCCCCAAATGGAGTCATACATTTTTGCAGCACACTCTTCCCAGGCTCTGTGTCAGATAAGTCCATTGTGCAGCAGTCTGGCATTCTGACTCATCTTGTGGCTGGCGACCTTATTTTAGCAGATAAGGGATTTTTGATTTCAGACATTGTGCCTGAGGGTGTAATTGTCAACATTCCCCCTTTCCTAAACATGGGCAAGTTCACAGAGAGTGAGGTGAGAGCAACCAGGGAGATCGCAAAGAACCGCATCCATGTGGAGAGGGCAAATGGCAGGATAAAGGATTTCAGGATTCTGGGCCTGATTCCTTCCCACCTCAGGAACTCTGCCAATGTGCTGGTCCAGCTGTGTTGTGCCTTGGTGATATTGCCAATGCTGCAGCGTGGCTGCATTTATACATCCCCCGTGCACAATCACAGACAGCGCTCTGCATCGCGCCATCGTCTCCCATGCAGATCTGTAAAAATAAAGTAAGTACCATTTGTTAGCATGCTATAATAGATTGAATGAGCAATAATACAAGGATGGTCAGGATCTGGGGGTGGGAGGGTTTATTTGTATTATTTTCCATAGTTTTGTCCTCTTGTCTGATTGTTGTTATTGTTAGTTTTTTCTGTATTTTTTGTAATTTGTGTTGTATTGGTTGTGATTGTACATTGTATTTTTCTAAATATGTATGAATAAAAACATTTGATCAAAACAAAAAAAAGGATGGTCAGGATCTAGACTCACACACTGGGTACTTGTAAATGTATCCTGTAAATATAATGTATGATGTCCTTTATTGTTTTATGTTTCATGTGGAACCTATATGCTGCAGGTCTCCCTTGAAAGAGAGATCTATGATCTCAATGGGACCAATCTGGTTAAATAAAGGTTTGAAATTAAATTAAATTAACTCAGTGCGTAGTTTATCACTTAAATCAACGCTCTCTACATTAGGAAAACACATACCAGTGTACCAGAGGGAGTCACACACAGCTGTGCCTATAACCAAACAAATTGACAAGATAACCAAAATCCTTGAATCTTCACACAGCAAATAAACTCAAAGGACACAACGAGATGTAAAAGGAGATCACACATACAGTATAGTCGATATAAAACTGGCCGCTTCAACCCGAAGAGCAACTAAAACAAAACACGAGAGTGCACCTTGGTAACTAATGTTAGCTAGCTGACATTAACGTTACACATTACACTCGTGTTACTCACCGAAAACCTTGTAAAGCCGGTCCCGCATGCTGGCTCTTACGGAACCGACTAACTCCCCTTTTTCGTATGTACAGCTCTCAACATGGCCAGACTTGTAGTGATTTTCACCTATTTTAATACTTTTCGCCTCATTCTGAAAAGAAAGGTGAAATGTGCTAACGTGACGGCCATCTTGGTGTTGGTGACGTATGCAATACCAGAGTTGTAGTTCTTTGAGAGCTTCACACAAAAAAATGTGTTACTTCACAGTTTTACGACACATTTTATTTTTTTTGACTTGCAAAATTATCTTTTAAATTGACAAACATCATATGTGTAATTCGTGGCACAATTCAAACGGGATCGAAAGATAATCTTTCTCTCTCCATTGACTTCAATGCATAACTTTTCCGAAATAAGGTCCCATGGGGCTCAACCGGAAGGGGAGGGACTTCGCCACTCTATTATCGCGGACTTTTAGAGATGGGCGAGTCCTGATTCATCCGGATCATTAACCCGGATCCTAGAAATGAGCTGGTCGTGACGAGTCTCCCCTCTCCATTAACCCGAGTCCTTGAGTCCCACACTTGGTGTGACGTACAAATTAAAACTATAAATTGCGTCACTCGCTACTCTCTTTATAACATGTAAAATCACATTACAACGTACCCCAGTCCATCTACCTACCCTTTAGCAAGTATACAGGATAGCTGCCTGCCAGAAGTGATCGTTTGGCTCAGGGGAGGGGACGCGGATCAGTGAAACTTCCTGCAGACTCGTGGGGACTCAGAGGAGCCGACGGCTCCTAACCGTAATAGCATAGCAGATCCAGAGATCCATACTCGTCATGTGCACGAGCATAGCCCCTCCTCCAGCACCCGGCTCCCGCGCTATCAACAGCAGACTCGCAGACTCGCAGATTCGCAGATTCGCAGATTCGCAAATCCTGACTCGCTGCAACACACAGCGGATCAGACTCGTGCGGACTCGGAGCCGTAACCATATAGCAGCAGATCCAGAGATCCAGCAGACTCGTCGTCATGCACGAGTCCACAGCAGACTCAGATTCGCAAATCCAGACTCGTGCGGACTCGGAGCCGTATATAGCAGCAGATCCAGAGATCCAGCAGACTCGTCCTCAGGCACGAGTCAACAGCAGACTCAGATTCGCCAAATCGCAAAATAACCCTTTTTTTTGTGATCAACATTTTTTATTAAAGCAAAATACACTGTGTAGCGGAGGTTAATATAACGTCAGTTTAATAGATAGATAGATAGATAGTACTTTATTGATCCCAAATTGGGAAATTGTTGTTACAGCAGCATAAAAGGCATTTTACAATAAAACAAAACTACAAAATATACAAGAATAGAAAGAAAAATAAAATAAAATATAAAATATACATGTCGAAATAGAAAATATACATGCAGATATTATATATATATATATATACAAATATATATATATATTCAAAATATATGGAATAATAATATGCTCGTGAAATGCATCAACTTTTCGGTTTCACCGATAGGATTTCTACGGTCTTGGTGATGCTGACTCATATGACTCAAATGACTCGTTTGATCCGGATCTCTTCAATGACTGACTCAGAAGACCCTGAGTCCGTAAAAGGATCCGGATTTGCCATCTCTACGGACTTTATGACGAGTTCCGCCCGCTGTGAAACTTTTCTTGTTTCCATAGCAACAACAACTTCCTGTCAACAGCGTGAACTCGCCTTCAAAATAAAAGCATGCCAAATTACACTTAAGACATACAACTGCAATGAAAGTAACAAACACAATGCAATATCATTTTCAATGTCAAAGAACACAAATTGGGTTCACAGGTGTTGTTTTGTGTGGTAGAGGGTCGCTGTCATTGATGCGTTTTGCACCCTGGGCCGTTGTTTTGATATTCCGCTGAAGTATACGCTGTGACGTAATAACGTCTTTTTTTCGAAGGAAGGGGTGGGGGTCAGAGGGCCTAGGTATAAAGCTCACGGCTCGCCACTGTAGTTGTTAGTTAATTAGGTGAGTCTTATTAGGATATTAATGCCATACATTTTTGCATACATATGTATTCAGTATGATAGCTGTCTAACAGAAGTTAAATCCATTTCTCACTTATTCTGACAATGTACTTAACCCCAAATAAAAGAACCCAATTGAAATAGTTGTTAAATAATGGGTGAAGTCACGTTGTTCAGTCAGTGAACAAGTCAGTGTTTTAGAATAATTAACTGTTTCATTATTTGCTTTAACATGCCCACATCATTTTTCAGTTTGCACTCCATCCTCATGAGAATCCCTGCAGCACAAATCTACATTCCTGTAAAAAGCTTATGATACTGACTCTCCGTTTCTTGAGGGAGCGATAAGCCAACTATGTGGATTTCCATTTGTAAACGATATCAAGTGCCAGCACGAAATCCAAAGGAATTATCAAATTAAATAATAACATGTTCAAAGTATCAATAATGTGTAACATTCCCCAGATATTTTAGACACTCTTCCTTACATTTTTAACAAAACAATAACATAAATTGCAAAATAATTACTTTTTTTCACTCCTTTCACTTTTTGATTCTCTTCCAATCTGAGAAAGTCCTTTCATAACGGAGACCTCTAAACAAAGTCTTGGCTTTCAGAATATTAAACTTGTTTCGGCAAATTTAGATGATAAATACAACTATGAAGCTTGTAACGGCATAATTACTTAAGCGGAGAAGGAATAAGTTAACGTTACAGCAGGCATAACAACAGCCGGTGTTTATTTTATTATAATATATAGTCGTTATTCATTTGTTTTAAAGCTCAATAAGGAAGATTTTAACTTTCACACACGTTGACCGGCGAAAAACTCTGCCCGGTTCACCGACCCCCCTCTGAGTGAATACCTGTTAACTTAATTGTTAACACAATAAAAATGATAACAAGAAAAGTTCATGTTTTATCAAGATGATGGGTTTCCCTAACGCTCAGAGTCGCAACGCGCTCCTACAAGAGATCGTGATAGCACATTCAGGATTAAATATTACCCGATGTGATGTTTGCTCAAAATGAGACATGCTGTATTTACCACTTGTTGCCTTTGCTGCACAGATGGCACGCAAACAAACATGCCTACAGTATATTTTAATAAAGCTAGACTGTCACTGATTGTTGTTAACAGCTTCAGCTAAGAGCATTTAAAATGTGCATCGATTTACAGCTATTGTTCCCTTTAAACGGGGGGGGGGGGGGGGGGGGGGCCTCTCTGCACGGAGGAGCCGCGGAGAAGAGACACACGTTCACTAAGCCGAATCACAGTGATCTGCTATTTTAAAGTAAATTCAACACATATCGACCCTAAATATAGCATATATTAAGAACGAGAAAGTGTTAACATCATTTTTTGTAAAAATATGACAAATGTGCGAGGGTGATGACATCAGAGCATCATCCTATGGGCTTAGCCCCAGACAGGTACAACAGGTATTCACTCAGAGGGGGGTAGTTACCCATTTACATGTCAAAAAGCAACATACAGTAGGCGGGTGGGGGATGGTGAACGTTTACATTTATCTACAGAATACATTTAATTTAAGAGGAGCAGTTACTGAGAAGTATATAATGAGAACTGCTACCAATGGTGGCCTATTTAGTTTATTAAGAAATACACTTTTTTGATCTGGCCGATAACTCTGAAGCATGGATTGCATGAATATAGCAACAACAACAACAACAACTCAAGAGATTCACTTTGTGTTCATTATGCATACAGTATAACTCGCCACCAGCCACTACTGGGTAACAACCATAAACTGAAAACTTAACTGATGTTAAATACTGTTCAGTTGGGATTAAGGTTGTCAGTATAACAGCAGTCAATCTTGCCTCCTGCTTCATTATTTATTTAAAATGTGTCATAATCATAGCCTTAGGTGCTGTTCCTGTGACCCAATGTCTATCTCTCAGAGGAGATGCAGTCATGATGGCTGACAACATTTGCCATTCAAAACAGTCAGCATTATTCTAAGATTTTCTTTTTTTCTTTTTAATCTATGAAGGACAGCCAAATATATTGTGTTGTTCGTGTGGCATTAGTTATCTATGTCCCAGACATTAATTAGGCATACATGCTTCCAAAAAGCTTGTGACAAGATGTTAAGTTAACAGGTATTCACTCAGAGGGGGGTCTGTGATTTATTGCTCTTGGGGCATTAAAAACAAGATTTTAACTTTAGTTTTTTATATAATATCTGCATTTTCTCTTGTGAAAAACTAAGTCTTAGTTTGGCCATAGTTATTTAATATATAGCGCCATCTCCTGGTTAAACCCTGAAATTGGAGAATAGTGGGAGGGCTTAACATTCCGGGATACTGGTCTTTGGCAGGTCTTAGGCAGGTAACTGGCTGGTAGTAGGCAGGAAGCTGTATGCTGGCGTCCGAAATAAGATGCCCCATCTGTAGCTCCGGAATCCAGTTCGTTTCCAGCTCCAAAAAATTGTCGGTCTAGAAGCAAGACTCCGGAGCTAAGAGGCGCCGTCGCTTACGTCTCTCTTACGTCGAGGCGTGCAGGAAACTAAACCCACCTCCCCTGAACATGGGTCGACTGAAGAGTCTCGTCATGCCTGCCTACAAGCAGTAGCGCTGAGCAAAGTGACTAGAAGGCAACCACACACTTATAAAAAAAAACACACTTTATAAAGTCAGGCAACACTAACCAGGCTTCGTGTGATTCTGTTTATTTGTACCTTACTTTGACCATCCGTTCGCTGTTATTGATCATTGTGGAGAGCAGGCAGACGTTTTGTTTTTTATTAGCAGCTATCGGATGGAATCAATATATGGGCTGCACAGGTTGTCATGTCCGACTATCACAAGTAGAATCATAATGAAAAATACGCCGGTAAAAAGTGCCTGTAGAAAACGGCTTAGCAAGTAGTCAGTTTAGCTTCGGTTGCTATGCTAACATCACCCATGTTATACCAGAGAAACTTTCATAACAGCGTTGTGATGCCAAACAGCGTCAATTCAGACCGGCACACATTCACTTAAGGGGAACTGGGGATATGTATCAGCTCGGGCCCGGTGCCACGAGGGGGCAAAAGGGGGCATCACCCCCTCAGTTGTATTATTTGCCCCCTCACCTTGAGCATCATTCATCCATCAAAAAGTACAATAAATGTCACAATTATTAAATAATAACTTAAAATAATTATCTTCCCCAATACACGTTACTACACAGTCGGATGGGTGACCAAAACGTCCCCGTTTTCCGGGCAAAGTCCCCGTTTTTGGTGGCCGGTACCCGGTTGAAACTCCCGAAAATGTTCCCGTTTTTGAATGTGCGTTAAAAAACATAGAGCAAGGTGAAATAAAATGTTACATGTCAGTAACAACAGAGTAACAGTGTTGTGCCTGTTTGTAGCGTTAGCGTATTTCTTCTTCTACTACCTACTTCTTCTTCTTCTTCTTCTTCTTCTTATTCAATGTACCTGCCCATCGTAAATCCATAGTATTACAACAAAAGTGCTTTAAACGAGGTAAGTTACGAATTTATGTTCTCAATCGTCATGTGTGGGATTGAATATTAAATTAGTTTAGATTTGTTGTCCCCAGGGGGACATTCATGTTCACAGCTCTGTGAAAATAATATGAAATCAACAAAAAATAAGACAGACAACTACAGATAAATATTGCCATTTAATAAGCATGGGAAGGATCCTGCTAATCCAAATAACTACAGACCCATATCACTTACATCACACTTGTGTAAATGGATGGAGAAGATGATAGTGCATAGACTTTCACACGTCTTAGAACAGAGAGGGTTACTGAGTCATTTTCAGAGTGGTTTTCGTAAAGGAAGATCCACAATAGATGCTTTGGTAAGAGTAAGCAATGAGGTTGAAAAGACAATGAAAATGAAAGAGGTTATGGCAACAGTATATTTTGATATTGAAAAGGCGTATGACTCTATGTGGAGGGATGGGTTGCTCATCAAATTGAGTAGAATGGGTGTTGGAGGGAGAATGTATAACTGGATCATGGCTTTTTTATCAGACAGGAAATTCAGAGTTAAAGTAGGGGCAGAGGTTTCAAAAGAGTGCAGTATAGAAAATTGTATTCCTCAAGGGAGTTCAATCAGCCCGATATTATTTAACGTTATGATAAATGACATTTTTAGTATTATGGATGGATGCATCAAATCTGCGCTATATGCAGATGACGGGGCCATATGGATACGGGGAAGAAATGTTCCATATGTGTCTGAAAAGATAGGGAAAGCTATAAAGAAAGTGGAGAAGTGGTCATACAACTGGGGTTTCAAGCTGTCAGCAAGCAAATCTTGCTTCATGAAATGTACAAATAAACGCAAGATGGAGACTGAGAAGCTTACATTATATGGAAAGCCGATGAATGAGGTAAATGAATTTAAATATCTGGGGCTATGGTTAGATAGTAAATGTACATGGAAAACTCATATTAAACATTTGGAAACAAAATCCAAAAAAGTGTTGAACCTATTAAGAGCAGTGGCTGGATGTGACTGGGGGGCAGACAAACATTCATTAATCGACATCTATAGGGCAATTATGAGGACAACTCTGGATTACGAGTGTATAATATATGCAGCAGCAGCAAAAACGTCATTACTAAAAATTGATAGGTTACAATATAAAGCGTTACGGTTGTGTATAGGTGCAATTAAGTCAACCCCTACTAATGCAATATTAGTTGAAGCAGGAGAGACTCCATTGGAGCTAAGAAGAGAGACTATTGCTCTTGCTTATTGGGTCAGGTTAAAAGGAAGTGGGGAAGGAAATGTCACAAACAAAACATTACAGGAGTGCTGGGAATATTCCAAGTTCCAGGGGCGTGGGTTTGGATGGACAAGTAAAGGAAAAATAAGGACATACGGCATAAGTTAGTGTTTTCACCATCAAATCCATTCAGTAGTGTACCCCCATGGCTCTTTCCAATGGTAAATATAGATGTGAGTATTGTAGAAAAGAAAAGAGAGTGACAAATAAATGAAGTAGGATTCAAAAAACAAGTTTGTACCTCAGGAGTAATTATCACAATTACCTCACAATATTCACAGATGGTTCTAAGAACAAGGAAGAGTGTCGGAATTGATGTATATATCCCAGAATTTAAAATATCGATTTCAAAAAGAGCGTCAGACCAACTTTCAGTGTACACAGCAGAAATGCTGGCAGTAATTATAGGATTACAGTGGGTGGAAGAGGTCAGACCAGATAGGGTGGTGATGTGCACAGATTCATTATCCAGTTTACAAAGCATACAGTCAACAACAACTGCCAGAGAAGACATACTCATAGAAATCAATCACAGCCTGTTAAGACTCCACAGAGGCGGCATAGATCTGCAGTTCTGCTGGGTGCCTGCTCATGAGGGGGTGAAAGGGAACGAGTGTGCTGATAGATTAGCAAAAAGTGCATTACAAAAGGAAATCACATTACCAGTTCAACTTGGTAAAGGAGAAGGAAAAGCAGTGATTAAGAAGAAAGGGATGGAGATCTGGCAGAAAAGGTGGGAGAAAGACCAGAAAGGCAAAGAGTATCATCAAGTGCAAAAGACAATTACAATCAATATTTATAAAGAAAGAAACAGAAGGGAGGAAATCATGATAGCTAGGCTCAGACTAAATCACACTGCATTGAATGGTACGCTGTATGTCATGGGGAAAAGTGACAGTGACAAGTGTGGGAACTGTGGAGTCAGGGGAAATGTGGAACATATTTTATTACATTGTGTCACCTATAGAGATGAGAGAGGAAAATTAAGGGATACAGTTTTAGAGGCAGAGAGGGAGTGGAATAGCTGGTATTCTGGGAACAGAAGGAGAAGGAGTAAGAGCTACCAGAAAGGCACTGTTCACCTTTTTGAGGGAAACTGGGAAAGGGAAAATAATGTAACAGTAGGTTAGAATAGATCATGGATGATTTGTTTTTTGTTTTTGTTTTGTTTTATTTATTTTATGGTTTCTTAGTTTTATGTTTTTCGATATGCTGGTTTATTAGAGTGATGACATGATGATACACACTCGTGTACAGTAGGTGGCGGTATGCAACCAAAAGCTGTTTGCGATCCGCCATTAAAAAGAGAAGAAGAAGAAGAAGAAGAAGAAGAAGAAGAAGAAGAAGAAGAAGAAGGAGTTGGCATCACTGCTCGCACATGCGCATTGCAAATCGGGCAGGGATTCAGATCGGGTAGTCACACTGGGTCCAGGTGGCGTCTCGTCGCTACGGTTCTCTCTCTGTGTTCCTGAGAAAGCGTTTGTGAGCTCCAGCACTACTGATCCATCATCTGTGTGTTTGGATAAACCTCCGAATGGACTGTGTGCTCTTTTTCTGGAGCGTTTACCTCGGACTATAGGAGCTAGTTTAGCATGCTAGCTGGAAACACGTTGGCAACACTAGTCAGATTGAGAGTTTGATGGAGAGAAAGAAACAGTGTGTTTAACGGAGTTTGCAGGAAAAGGTGATCTAGGAAACATGAGTGAAGTCCAAGTGCTGCTGTCGTTGAAGAAGCAGCGACTCACTGCTGCTGCTGAAGAGACATTTGCTCTGTTTGAAAATACGATTGCAGTGCTCGAGGAGGAGCTGTCTCGTTCAAAAGAGGAGAACAAGAGACTCCAGAAACTACTGGACGCTGTTTTACAGCCTCAGCTTCGGATACACAGAGCAGGTCTGTTCCCTTTACTCTTAATTAACACTTTAAACCAGGGGTGTCCAAACTACGGCCCGGGGGCCGGTGTTATGCCGTAGATTGAAGCCTTGCCGTAGATTGAAGCCCTGTTCGCGGGGACGAGCAAAGTGACGTCATCGCCTGTATTGAGCGTTCGCCTAGTTTTCTAAGCGGAAAAACGAAAGATACTATTTACTTTCTCTCTTTTGAATGATATATTTCCCATCAGATTAAACCGCAAACGGCTGAATAAATAATGTGTATACAATTGCGTGGAGGCTCGTTTTAAGGACACTTCAGATCTGTCACAATCTTCGTATTGGAACAAACTTCCGTTTTTGAGTCCACTCTGTTATGTTCCTCCTTCCTACAGAACAGACAATGACAGGATAATATGTCATTTGTCAGTATAGTCCTATTTTTTAAAACCATCTCTGTTGTTTAAGTGTCTGATAACCACGAATAGTAAGCAATGATATAACAGTAATTATATAACATATGTCAGACACTGTGTTATTTTCAATCAAGCCTAAAAGATTATAATGGGTTCAAACTGGCTTCACAAGCTTTAATTGCTCCTTTGAATGTAATGTTCCTCTGTGGTTTCCTACTCAACACATGTTTGTATTGTAATGCCACTCATATTTTATTTTTTATTGTATTTTAAGGTGACATTGAATGCTTTGAAAGGGGCCCTAAAATAGTGAGTGGCATTACAATACAAACATGTGTTGAGTAGGAAACCACAGAGGAACATTACATTCAAAGGAGCAATTAAAGCGAGTGGAGCCAGTTTGAACAAATTATCTTTTAGGCTTGATTGAAAATAACACAGTGTCTGACATTATCATATATGTTGTATCATTACTGTTATATCATTGGTTACTATTCGTGGTTATCAAGTATCAGACACTTAAACAACAGCGAAGGTTTTAAGAAATAGGACTATACTGACAAATGACATCTTATCCTTTCATTGCCTTTCCTTAAAACGAGCAACCTTGCAATTGTATGCACATTAATTATTCAGCCGTTTGCTGTTTAATCTGATGTGAAATATATCATTCAAAAGAGAGAAAAAAGCTTTGAAAACTAGGCGAAACTCAATACAGGCGATGACGTCACCTGTGCGCGTCCCCGCGGACAGGGCTTCAATCTACGGCATAACACCGGCCCTCAGCTAATTCAAAAAGTATAATGAAATATGGCCCACAAATAAAACGTGCTTTTCTCATATTGTACTTCTTAAATATATATGTACAACCATATTACACACTAGTATTCATGTGTTAATAAGCTCACTTTTAAAACAAATTCAGTCAGAACATTTTATCAACATGAATTATCAAATCTTAGTTGATGAAAAAAAGCCTAATAACTTATTTACATAACAAGCTTGAAATAGACCCTTCATATTTCATGTTATTATAATCACTCTGAGACTTCTGTTTTTAAGGGATGAGCTGCCAACAAGATAAATGAAACCCGATAGAGAGCTGGGATGTAGGCTGTTTTTTTCTTAAAGCATATTAATGTATCAAGCCTAATTTAGCTACATTTTGCTAACTTATAACTTAAAGGTGGGGTAGGTAATTTTGGAGAAACCAGCTCGAGTGCGCTAGAATTTGAAAATACACAGCCGAAACAAATCTGCCACTTCCTTACAGAGCCCCTCCTCCAACACACACGAACGCGCACATGACCAATGAGGGCACAAGATAAGTTTGTGCACAGATGGAAGGCCGACAGGCAGGTAGGCCATCCAGTTATTTTAGCCGGGCCGGTTCATGTGAGCACTGCAGCAGTCTAAGGCCCGCCCAAAATGCTCTCATTTTATTAACACTTTCAACTCTTTTTTTAAGCTGAAAAATAATTTCTTTGATTTAAAGACAAGTGAATACATTACATATAAGGAATTAATAAATGAATTATCATGCAATTATATTGACCAAAAAGTAATATACAAAATAAATGTAGAAAATATTTAATTCATAAAATAATAAATGTTTCCTTTTGCAGTTGTTCCACTATTCATCTCTCTTCTTTTTTTAAT
This sequence comes from Trematomus bernacchii, assembly GCF_902827165.1. NCBI lineage: Eukaryota > Metazoa > Chordata > Actinopteri > Perciformes > Nototheniidae > Trematomus > Trematomus bernacchii. Next base: position 186,589 of record NW_022987575.1, on the reverse strand, counting down.
GTTCCCCATTATAAATGTATTTTTTAATGATTAATTCATTGTTAAATGTATGTATTTTATTTTTACATCTTGAGACAAGAAATACAAAATTACATTTTGGGTGTATTCAGATTGCGGGTTCCCTCTTCTATCATCATTTATAGAAGTGCAACCTTAAACATGTACAGCAGTAAAATGCGACACTGACAATAATCAAGAAACATCATAAATCAAACACTGACAGGGAACATTTCATTGCAGTATCATTACTTTTACATAAGAAGGTGCTGTACATGTTTCTGAGAATACTTGCATACTTTTACTTAACCTCTTAAGAACGACGGTCCCCGCATTGGACCCCTCCCACCGTTTTTTTCCGAGACAATGTCTCAGGGCTTCTTAACATTTATGAAACTATTCATGTGTAGCACCAGATTAACGGGAATAATCTCAGCTAACTGAAGATATGAACAATTTTTACCAAAACAAAACACAAGGGTAATACCAAGCCTCTGAATTAGCACTAAGCGAAAAAATGCTAACTCACTTTAGCACACAACTCAAGATAAAGATACCATTATTACTTATCGTAGCTGCACATACAATATATCCGATTAAAGCTGAGACTCCACATATTATAATAGGTATAGTATCATCACTGAGCAATCTGAACTTGCGACAGGGGAAGCAAACACAGACATCACAACACATAATGTATCTGTGCCTTTGAAAAAATTATTTATAATCCATAATTCCATTTTTATGTAAAAATCGGAGAGAAAAGGTTAGCTGCTAATGGTAGCCACCAGAGTGTATGCAGCTTCCGGTTTTGGTCACGCGTCACTCTCACTCCTTATTTGTTAACGTGTTGGTGTGTATATAACTTTCCCTCGATTCCATTGGCTCTAACGGTTATAAAGAGATTTCATTCATCAAAACCGACCATATTTTACAACATAAAATAAGTACCCTGTATCAAGATTGATGCAAAACAAGGGACATTTGACATTTCTTAGAGAGGTTTAGCCAAAACCACCCCACCTCTGAGGTGATTTGGGTGAAAATGTTTTTTTTTCCATATCTCTGGCCCCCCTTGCACGATTTTGATGGTTGACACCTCCTTCTGACCGTTAGAGCCAATAGAATCGGAGGGGGAGGCCCACATACACACTCATTATAAAGAGAAAAGGTGGGGGCTGCGCGCATGGAAATCTAAAGCAGAGTGGAGGGATCTCTCCCTCTGGGATTTGGAAACTAAAAAGCAGTTTTATTGCTTATGGATTATCAGAAATAATTTCAAAGAGGACACAGATACATTGGATGAACCTATGGATTAACTGCAGCATCGTTTTTTTATCGTTTTAATGCCATTGAAGACCAGTTTTGACCAAGGTAAGCCATGTTAGCGTTTTTAGCTACTTAGCTCCACATGTTATGATGTACGCTTTTGTTTATAACGTCGCAAATGTTTATCACTGAGTGTTGAGGAGGGCACCACTAGATTCAGTGTCTCCAGGACACCAAAAACGAGTGGTTGGCTGTGCACCTAGGATAAGTAATAAGGGAGTTATTGTGAGTTTAAGTGCCGTTTTAGGTTAAATTTTTTCGCTCGTGGGTAATTCAGAGGCTGAGTGCTAGCATTGTGGGGTTTTTTTGGAGGAAAAGATCAGTTAGCTGAGTTTCTTCCCGTTACATGGATATAAAACATTCATAGTTTATTAAATATTAAGATTCCTTAGACGTTGTTTCCTGCAAATGACGCGTTTATCCGCCCGGTACCCGGGGGGGCCGTACCCGGGGGGGCCGTGCGTAACAGGTTAAAGGGGACCTAGTATGCAAAATGCACTTTTTGATGTCTTTTATACATTAATATGTGTCCCCGGTATGTAAGGAGACTCTCAAATATTCAGAAAAGACAACCCTCTCTCTTTTCCTCCTTACCCACATCTCTGCAAACGAGCAGATCCAGGATTTGGCTCCTATGACGTCATTGGTGAAATGTGGCACACGTGACACGTCCCAATCTATCGTCTCCGGCACATGTGCCACGTCCCAACCTATCGTTTCCGGCACACGTGCCACATCCCAACCTATCGTCTCCGGCACACGTGACACGTCCCAACCTATCGTCTCCGTATACAGTCGTCTAGCTCAGTAGTTCCCAACCGTTTTCAGTCAGGCCCCCCTTGTGTAATTGGAAATATTTTCGAGCCCCCCCTAATCCGGTTCCCACCGAGATTGGTAGAATTAATTGTATATAGTTGTACAAAGATTACATTTTCTCTGCTAATAATTACAAGACAGTAATATGGTCTGTGTTTACATTAGCAAGCATGCTAACACTCAGAGCTAATGCTGTAGGCTACTGGAGAGAATATGTGTAACGTAATGTCCTTGCGGTAAACCCTGCGAGAGAGAAATGTTTGAGCTCCTACTGTTTCAGAAATAATGCTTGAAGTAGTTTGGAACATAATATGGCATTTAATCTTGGCAGCTTTTAGCTGAGTTTCTCCCGGTGGAAAACTCTCTTAGCAGGGGAGAGCTGCATGACGCTACAAAGGGGCGTGGCTAGCAGCAGCTGTTCCATTTAAAGCTACGGTCACAGAATCATCCTTTTTGGAACAGGGCTGGAATAGAGGGGTATGAGGCATGGCTACAATGGGTGATCTGTTTGGTATTTTAAGCAAAAAACTTCACAGTCATGTTTTGTATAGGTATGGCCCTACAATATATTTTTAGTATTACCATTCTATAGGCGTAGTGTAGAACGATCCCAAATACAATTAATTGTTTACATTGCAGCTAGTGCTAAACCAGAAGAAATAACCCTTTTTCATTTTTAACTCGAAGTGGAATGGGGCTGGGCTACGTGAGGTGAATTGAGCCAACAAAAATACACAATAGGTGGGACTAAGAAAGATAATATTAAAGTATAAAAACAAAGGCATTATTAGGGCTGAAAATGTCTCCCGTTTTAATGGTGATTAGATTTTTAAATGCTAACACTTAACAGATTTTTCTGACTGTGTGTTTCCTGTTTCCTGCAGACGTCCAGCTGCTGGTGGTGGTTAATGAAGAGGTTCTCCCTGACCAGCAGGAGTGGAGCACCAGTCTGGACCAGGAGGACCCAGAGCCCCCCCCACACATTAAGCAGGAACAGGAGGAACTCTGGATCAGTCAGGAGGGAGAGCAGCTTCAGGAGCTGGAGGAGGCTGATATCACCAAGTCCACTTTCACTCCTGACCCTGTGAAGAGTGAAGATGATGAAGAGAAACCTCAGTCCTCACAGCCTCATCAAAGACAAACTGAACACATGGAAACAGAAGCTGATGGAGATGACTGTCGTGGACCAGAACCAGCCAGGAGCTCAGATCCAGAGAGCAGTTTACAACCAAAGACTGAGGACGACACTGGAGACTCTTCTGAACCTGACACTGAAGACAGTGCTGATTGGAAGGAGACCAGAGAACCTGCATCAGGCTCAAACTCACTGAAAAATAGACATGAATCTGTCAGTGATCCACGATGTAGTGCTGAAAAGAAACCATTCAGCTGCTCGGTCTGTAAGAAAGCTTTTTCACGGAGTGGAAGTTTAAAGGTACACATGATAATCCACACAGGAGAGAAACCACACAGCTGCTCAGTCTGTAAGAAAGGTTTTTCACTGAGTGGAAGTTTACAGATACACATGAGAATCCACACAGGAGAGAAACCACACAGCTGCTCAGTCTGTAAGAAAGGTTTTTCACTGAGTGGAAATTTAAAGATACACATGAGAGTCCACACAGCAGAGAAACCCTTTAGCTGCTCAGTCTGTAAGAAAGCTTTTTCACGGAGTGGAAGTTTAAAGATACACATGATAATCCACACAGGAGAGAAACCACACAGCTGCTCAGTCTGTAAGAAAGCTTTTTCACTGAGTGGAAATTTAAAGATACACATGAGAATCCACACAGGAGAGAAACCACACAGCTGCTCAGTCTGTAAGAAAGCTTTTTCACAGGGTGGAAGTTTAAAGACACACATGAGAGTCCACACAGGAGAGGAAATATACAGCTGCAATGTTTGTGACAAAAGATTTAAATGGCGTAAGTGTTTCAATGGACACAAGTGTGTTGGTCGTCAGTCCTCAAAGCTTAATGAAATTCAAACTGAGGATAACAGAGAGGCAGAGCCTCCAATCAGCAGCTCAGCTGAACACACAGAAGCTGATAGAGAGGACAATGAATAAGTCTTATGACAGTTCACACATGAGAAAAATCTGCCTGACTGGATCAACATTGTTGCACAACATTCATATAAGACTTAAACAAACTCGATCTTTATCAACATAAGTGGACAATATGTTTAATGTTTTTGTCATACTGATTTTCTGATGTATACGTTAACCACTGACTGTTGATGAACCATTTCATTGTGGATTGAGGTCTCCAAGTTTCCATATACAGATATAGGATGATTTGATGTATTGTTCTTTATTTGTAAATGTTTTGTATCATTGCTATCCTGTTAATGAGCGCTCTTTTACATAAATATACCTGTTATCTGATTGTTTTTGCTTCTGTAACTGTAAGGGAACACATTTGCCTATTTTGTATCCTGATGACCTAATGCCGTTACATGTTATACGTTAGAATAGAATATCTTTATTGTCATCACACATCAGTGTAACGAAATTCAGTTGGCTTCTCTCACTGCAGTACATAAATAAGAACACATCCATAAAAGCAGTGATAAAGCAGAGATAGTAGCAATAATCAGGGTCATCACTTAAATGCACTTTACCAGAATGTTAAAATACATTTTTAAAGATTATTTAATAGACTTCCGGTATGGGGTGTGCTGAATAGACGCGTGCTCGGTTGGCTCTAACTTTCCCACTCTTATTTACCTTTTAAACCTCGTCTTTTTTTCAACATAATTTGGACAAAAACATAACGGCTTTATACCCCGTGATCAGTCCTCAAGCTCTGTGATTGGATGTTGGAGTGGCAGTGCGTGAAGTTTACACGGGGCGTCAAAAAGCACTTTGAAATGGAATGAAACTCATCGACGGCACACTATCCAAAACAGGAATCGAACGTGTCCTACCCCCCCCTGTGTACCTCCACCATTAAACATATTCTTCACATTTCTTATACTATCTACATACATCTTATAAGAGTATAATTAATATGTATAATATCAGTTAAAATAAGTGCTTCAACATAGTTAACATTGCAGGAAAGTTGATTGTCAAGTTCCAAAACAAACCATGCAATATATTAGACGTTAAGTACTTTGTCAGGCTTAATATCTGTAGATACCCCCAAAGCTTTTTTCTTATTTAAAAGAAGACCTTAACCTAAAGTATTCTTTAATGTTTACATAAAGCCATATTAGTTTGTCTGTTTTGCACATCCTCCTATCAGGCACTAAACTGTTTTATTGTAGAGATCACTAACAGTATCTTCTTGATATTTTCTATTCTATATTATTTATATCATTGACCTTCCACTTTCCCACTATATTAAGAGTATGTACTCTTAATATTTAAATGTTTTCATCAAATATAACACATTCAAAAGTGCTTTACAAAAATGAAAGACATTAAGAAAAAGGCATTTTAAAACAGTCATTAAAAAGCAACACAATCTACCTGCATTGCAATGACTCTAAACGTGTAATAACGTGCTTTAACCAGTAGATGGTTTGGGTTAAAAAGCTGTCAAGTTTACAGTGTTAACAAAATAAAATATACTGCTGTTTCTGGTTTAGTTTACGACGGATATATTCTGTTATTGTTTTGATATTTGTAAAACAAAAGCGATGTAAAAACCCACAGCAACACAGAAAAGATGGTCTTAGCATGACCCAGCGGTCTAGTAGTTAATAAAAAACAATAATATCAAAACAAATTATTACTACTAACTTTATTGTGAAATTAAAACAGAACGGTAAAAGAATAGTTTCCGGTCTATTCTGAGGCCCGATCTCTGTAGATAAATAAAGAACTACGACAGATGTGTAATGTTTAATGCAGCCAAACCATTCATTACAATGCATTCATGTGATGACTTTCAAAGAGTAAAGCAAGCACTGCTGAATAAAGTATGATTTGATCTTTTACGAAACGTTTTTTTTCATATGGAATGCAGTTGGAGAACCAATCACAGAGCTTGAGGCAAAGCGGAACAATAGCTGAGGATTCTGGGTAGTGTAGTGTCTTCGGCCATCCTAAACTCTGAACAAATATTTGTTTCTCCGAATCGAAGGGGAAAATTACAAAAGCAGAAAACACAACCCTCTCTCTTTTCCTCCTTACCCACATCTCTGCAAACGAGCAGATCCAGGATTTGGCTCCTATGACGTCATTGGTGAAATGTGGCACACGTGACACGTCCCAACCTATCGTCTCCGTATACAGTCGTCTAGCTCAGTAGTTCCCAACCGTTTTCAGTCAGGCCCCCCTTGTGTAATTGGAAATGTTTTCGAGCCCCCCCTAATCCGGTTCCCACCGAGATTGGTAGAATTAATTGTATATAGTTGTACAAACATTACATTTTCTCTGCTAATAATTACAAGACAGTAATATGGAATCTGACTTCAAAGGCTGTAACACTAGGAATATGTGGGCGGGACTAAGGACAATGACTGACTACAAAGGAGCAGCGGGGGGTGCTGCGGGAGTGTCTGCGTGCGCATCTCTCCCAGATGAGCTGAACAGTTTTTTTTGCACGCTTTGAGAGCAGCCAGGCTGTGGAGGTACAGATGGACCAGGAGCAACACTGCCCGTTTGTTTTAAACAGGGCAGATGTGTGTAAATCCTTTAAAAGGGTTAACCCACACAAGGCTCCTGGACCTGATGGCATCCCTGGCCGTGTTCTCAGGGTGTGTGCAGTTCAGCTGGCAGAGGTGTTCACAGACATCTTCAACAGGTCCCTGCTGCAGTCTGTAGTCCCCACATGCTTCAAACATTCCACTATCGTTCCTGTCCCGAAAAAGACAATCATCACCTGCCCCAACGACTACCGCCCAGTAGCACTCACCTCCATCATAATGAAGTGCTTTGAGCGGTTAGTCAAATCATTCATCACCTCCTCCCTCCCTGAATCTCTGGACCCCCTGCAGTTTGCCTACAGAGCAAACAGGTCCACAGACGACGCCATAGCCCTCACCCTCCACACTGCCCTCTCACACCTGGACCCGAAGAACAGGAACACATATGTGAGAATGCTGTTCATTGACTACAGTTCAGCATTCAATACCATTGTGCCCTCCAAGCTGGCCATCAAGCTCAGAGACCTCGGGCTCAACAGCGCCCTCTGTGACTGGATCCTGAACTTCCTGACTGGCAGACCCCAGGCAGTGCGGGTGGGAAACATCACATCCTCCACCCTGATCCTCAACACCGATGCCCCTCAAGGCTGCGTGCTCAGCCCTCTCCTCTACTCCCTGTTCACCCACAACTGCGTGGCCACTAGAGATGGGCGAGTCCTGATTCATCCGGATCATTAACCCGGATCCTAGAAATGAGCTGGTCATGACGAGTCTCCCCTCTCCATTAACCCGAGTCCTTGAGTCCCACACTTGGTGTGACGTACAAATTAAAACTATAAATTGCGTCACTCGCTACTCTCTTTATAACATGTAAAATCACATTACAACGTACCCCAAGTCCATCTACCTACCCTTTAGCAAGTATACAGTCACAGGATAGCTGCCAGAAGTGATCGTTTGGCTCAGGGGAGGGGACGCGGATCAGTGAAACTTCCTGCAGACTCGTGGGGACTCAGAGGAGCCGACGGCTCCAACAGCAGACTCGCAGATTCGCAGATTCGCAAATCCTGACTCGCTGCAACACACAGCGGATCAGACTCGTGCGGACTCGGAGCCGTAACCGTATAGCAGCAGATCCAGAGATCCAGCAGACTCGTCGTCATGCACGAGTCCACACAGCAGACTCGGATTCGCAGATTCGCAGATTCGCAAATCCTGACTCGCTGCAACACACAGCGGATCAGACTCGTGCGGACTCGGAGCCGTAACCATATAGCAGCAGATCCAGAGATCCAGCAGACTCGTCCGTCATGCACGAGTCCACAGCAGACTCGGATTCGCAAATCCTGACTCACTGTGTGTGCAACACACAGCAGTGCGGACTCGCAGACTCAGATTTGCCAAATCGCAAAATAACCCTTTTTTTTGTGATCAACATTTTTTATTAAAGCAAAATACACTGTGTTGCGGAGGTTAATATAACGTCAGTTTAATAGATAGATAGATAGTACTTTATTGATCCCAAATTGGGAAATTGTTGTTGTTACAGCAGCATAAGGCATTTTACAATAAAACAAAACTACAAAATATGCAAGAATAGAAATAAAAATAAAATAAAATATAAAATATACATGTCGAAATAGAAAATATACATGCAGATATTATATATATATATATATATATACAAATATATATATGTATATTCAAAATATATGGAATAATAATATGCTCGTGAAATGCAACAACTTTTCGGTTTCACCAATAGGATTTCTACGGTCTTGGTCATGCTGACTCATATGACTCAAATGACTCGTATGATCCGGATCTCTTCAATGACTGACTCAGAAGACCCTGAGTCCGTAAAATGATCCGGATTTGCCATCTCTAGTGGCCACACACAGCTCCAACACCATCGTGAAGTTTGCTGATGACACGACCGTCATCGGCCAGATCACAGACGATGACGAGACGGCGTACAGAGAGGAGGTCGAAAACCTGACATCTTGGTGCCAGGATAACAACCTCCATCTCAACATCAGCAAAACAAAGGAGCTGATTGTGGATTACAGGAAGCAGCAGGGAGAGGGACACGCCCCCATCGCCATCAATGGGACTACGGTGGAGAGAGTCAAAAGCTTCAGGTTCCTTGGGGCCACATCACCGAGGACCTGACATGGTCTCTTCACACCACCACCATCACCAAGAAAGCTTGACAGCGGCTCTTCTTCCTCCGCAGGTTGAGGAGGTTCAAAATGGATTCCAGGATACTCTGCAACTTCTACAGGTGCACGATAGAGAGTATCCTCACTGGCAGCATGACGGCCTGGTACGGCAGCTGCACCGACCTCGATCGTAAGGCTTTACAGAGGGTGGTGAAAACTGCACAGCACATCACCAGGACGGAGCTGCCATCCATGGAGGACCTTTACTCCCAGCGGCTCAGGAAGAAATCACTACGGATTATCAAAGACCCCCATCACCCCAGCCACAAACTGTTCTTTCTGTTGCCGTCTGGCAGACGTTACCGCAGCATCCTGGCAAGGACAAGAAGATTCGGAGACAGTTTCTTCCCGCGGGCAGTGAGACTGTTAAAAAATTGAACTGTTGAAACAACTTCAAACATTCATCTGCTACTCAGTAGTATGTATCTAATACCTAATATATATATATATATATATATATATATATATCTATCATTCCAATAACTTGTATATAGACTCTATTGCACTATTCCACATCATATCTTTATTTTATTTTATAACTATTATTAGGGTCTGAGACCATAGCCCACGTCACTGTATAAACTAGCACATTATTGATATTGGTCCGATTATTAGGGTCTGAGACCTAGGTCGGCGAAGACTATTCGCAGCGACCAATAAACCTTTGACCCCCGCAACACATGTGAAAACTCACCAAATTTTGCACGCGCGTCAGAAGTGGTGCAACTTGCGATATGTAATTGGTTCCGGAACTTTGCGTAAAAAATTGCGTAGGCCACGCCCACTTCCGTTTTTAACGTAAACTCCCCCCACTTTAACTTTCACGTAAACGAACGAAACTCGCTACGCATATCTAGGGTGCGGAGACGAACAAAAAAGCCTCTTGGAGGGGTAAAAAATAACGTACAGGAAGTCGGCCATTTTGAATTTGGCGTTGAAAAAACGCGATTTATCGTGTTTCTCGTCCTCCGCGCAAAATCTATCTTCTCCCAGGGACTTTATCCGTACGACTCGAAATTCGTCGGGTAGCATCTCCAGACATGGGCAATTCAAAGTTATCACGGAAGTTTTTTTCTTTCGCACGGCGCAGCCGTGATTTGGCGCCAAAGTTCGCGTTCGCTCGATGCTTGGCCCATCAAACGCCATGGAACACGATGATGTCATAACTCAAACTGACATGCTCACAACGCCACCAAACTTCACATGATGGTTAACACTGCGGCCCTGAACAGCTCTACGTCAAATTTTATGTTACTTAATATGGCGTTACCATGGCAACGAATCCCTCGCCATAAAACACGGTGTCGCTGTAACTCCAATGGACACGGTCCCATCGTCCAGCAATCTTCACTTTTATATCACCGGTCCATGCCTCAACAGCTCTACGTGAAATCTGAGATCTCACCGTATGCCGTTTCCATGGCAACGCATCCCTCGCCGTAAAACACAATGTTGTCTTAAGTCAATGGAAAATGGTCCAAACTGCACCACACTTCAGATGATGGCTACTAGTCCGGCCCTCAACAGCTCTACGTGAAATCTGAGATCTCACCGTATGCCGTTTCCATGGCAACGCATCCCTCGCCATGAAACACAGTGTTATCTTAAGTCAATGGAAAATGATCCAAACTGCACCAGACTTCATATGATGGCTAATGGTCCGGCCCTCAACAGCTCTACGCCAATTATGGGATGTCATCATATGCCGTAGCCATGGCGACAGATCCCTCGCCATGAAACACTGTGTTGTCCTAACTCACTGGAAAAACGTCCAAACGGCACCAGACATCAGATGATGGCTAATGGTCCGGCCCTCAACAGCTCTACGCCAATTATGGGATGTCATCATATGCCGTTTCCATGGCAACGCATACTTCGCCCATAAAACACAATGCTGTCTTAAGTCATTGGAAAAGGTTCCAAACTGCACCAGACTTCAGATGACAGTCAATGGTCCGGCCCTCAACACCTCAATATGACAATAGTGAGTTTTCCTCAAAAGCTGTTGCCATGGCAACGCATCCCTCGCCGTTAAGCACGATATTGCTATAACTCCTGTGTAAATGTTAAAAAAGTGTTCACATGTGTGCTAACCGTCACTCCAGACGTATATGTGTCAGTTTTGGCATTTCCTGAAATGCAGTTGCCATGGCAACACAATGCTCGCCATGAAACACGGTCTCATATCTCAAAGGAAAACAATCCCAATGGCCACATACTTCACATTATGGTAAATACTACCACTACAACTTCCCAAAATTGATTTCCCTATAAGTCGATAACTATTTCATTAGTGCAGTATGGATTAGCTGCTAAATATGCCCTCATGTTTGCCATTAAAACATTTTTTAATTAGAAATGCTGTTGTAATGCAGGAAATACAAACCTTATTTTTGTATAAACAACATATTGAACACAATAAAAATGAACTTCGCCCTCCCCAATGTGCCCTCCCAACTATACCAGCACACAGTTTCATACTTTTAAGAGCAGACCCAAGACCCAACTTTGTAATATAGCTTATAACTGAATTGCATGTTATTCCTATTTTATACTTATTTTATTGATATTTCTTGACCGTTTTGAGAGTTTTTGGAAGCTTGTGTCAGTTGTATGAGATACTAATTAGTAATACTTTGATAATTATCATTATTATAGTAGTAAATAATATGATCTTTAATGTACATGCCAAAGAAACCAGCAGGACACCGCAGGGAATCGAACCCCATCCCAGTAAACTGGGAGTACCAATTACCAGTGCCTTTTGCTTTTCTAGGCTACATTGAAGGCAAAGCAAAACCTGCATTAGCAACAGCATATGAGTGACATCATTTAATATCAATGCATAATTTTACAAAATGTGTTTCCCTATGTGTGGATAAATGTTATTAGTGCAGTATGGAATATCTGCTAAATATGCCCTAATGTTTGCCAATCATTTTGTTATTAAAAATGCTGTTGTAATGCAGGAAAAAGAAACCTTATTTTTCTATTAACAACATATTGAACACAATAATTATGAACATATTGAACACAATAAAAATGAACTTCGCCCTCCCCAATGTGCCCTCCCAACTAGACCAGCAGAGAGCGTTCATACCTATTAACAACTGAAGACCTACCTTTTTAATATAACTTTTAACTTAATTGCCTTTTTATACTTATTTTCTAATTTTTTATAGTTTGTATTCGTTTTATTGTGTGTGTGTGTGTGTGTGTGTGTGTGTGTGTGTGTGTGTGTGTGTGTGTGTGTGTGTGTGTGTGTGTGTGTGTGATGAAGCCGTTAAAAATGAACTGCCAGGTCCGAATTTGAATGACAGCTCGCAGGTGACTCAATAGTCATGTTAAAGTCGAAAAGTAGGGAGGATGAAGCTAGTTTGGGGAGTTAAGTGAGAGGATTTTAAGAACTGAAGATCGACAGAATAAATAAATAATTCCTAACTATGAGACTGTTGTAATTTCAGGGAGAGGGTCAGATCTTTGCAGAGCTGGTAAAATTTGGTTTTGATTACTTGGCAGATGATAGGATCGAGGGAAAGGGTGGGGCCAAACATTACGCCAAGGTACTGGGAGGTTTTTATAGAAGACAAAGTCGAGGATGTGTCTTTTGGCATGGGTCGGGAAGGTGAAGTTTTGGTTGACAGTAAATTGTCTATTAGAGTTGAGAATTTGAATGACAGCTCGCAGGTGGGTGACTCAATAGTCATGTTAAGGTCGAAAAGTAGGGAGGATGAAGCTAGTTTTGAGGAGTTAAGTGAGAGGAAGGAGGGATGTGGTTTAGGGGGCCGATAGATGAGGATAATTTTGAATGAGGAAGGGGCTTTGAAGATGATGAACTTGAGGGATGATACCTAAACAAATACCAAATTAAACCAGGGGGGGATGATACCTAAAAACATACCAAATTAAACCAGGGGGGGATGTTTTGATCTGATAAAATATCTCCACAGACTGTAGAAGCGCATAATTTGGCACGATGAAACACAAGGTGAAGAAAAAACACAGAATTTCTACCGACATTTGCTTGACGTCTGAAGTTACTCTACCTCAGCAGTTGTGCAAAAGAACACAGAATCCCCTCATGATCACTGAAATAGGTGGGCAACACAGTTGATTCTACATCATACTGTGTTGTTTTCACATATACATGGTCAATTAATGTGCCCTTTTCGGTAGTGGGTTGTGTGACTTGCTGCACATACCCTTTGTCTGTTACAAATTTGCAAATTGTTGATGTTTTTAAAATGTCATCATTGAAATCACCCATCACAGCAATTGTGTCACCTAATAGATCTAACAAATCTAGTAATTTGCCTAAATGTTCTTTAAACAAAGACATGGGATATGATGGTGGTCTATAAATTACCGCAATTAATATGTCGTGAGACAAACAGTTGTACACTATACATTCTAAATTTACATCTGGCACTTGAAGAATACTAAATTCAATACTGTTTGCACTATATATGCCAACACCACCATGTTGTTGGTCTTGCAGAGCAACCAATGCTGGGTTCTCACTGGTGTAAGATGCACTTCGAGAACAACTAGCAAATGTATAACCACTGATGTTAATGTCGTCAAATGATGAGACAGCAGGCAGCCATGTCTCTGTAACAGCAATACAGTTAGGCTGCAAATGCTGTGTACAAAGGGTCAAATCTTCGACATGACGTGTCAAACTTTGCACATTTGTCAAAAACACAGTAAAATTGTCTGTGTGCAATTTGGGGTGGATCCTTTCTTCATGTAGAAACTGAGGCATGCACTGAATTGCTTGCGTAACATTTGTTTTACAATAGATGACATTAGCTTTTATGTTGTGATGTCCTTTTTATTTTCTGTTTGTTTTTATATGTGTAACTCAATGTACCGCAGGTCTCCCTTGTAAAAGAGATCGTTGATCTCAATGGGATTTTAACCTGGATAAATAAAGGCTACAAACAAACAAAGCTTTAAAATCTTGAATGATTAAGCCTGATAAATTTGTAACACGACTTAATGCAACATATGCCTGTCCAGCAGCAAATATTTTTTTAAGTGACACCACAGCTCTATCAACAGTTATCCCTTGCACCTTATGTACTGTACAAGCCCAAGCCAGTTTAAGGGGAAATTGGCGACACAACCCACCTTTAACGGTGACTCTATCCTCTTCTGGAAAAATTGGTGTACAGTTCACTAATTCACTTGATGCATTTGCAGAGTCTTTCCTGCGCTGTGCCCCAACTCTGTCATCGTCAAAATGGACGTACACAGTTTGTGGAAATCTTTCACCTTGTGAAATCACTATGTGTCTCACCGTGCCGCATACCCCGTTCACAAGCCCATCCGTTACATCTATATTTTTGGTCAACATTACACGAGCATTTTCCCCAAGAACCAAACGTTCCGCTAAACATGTCTGATAGATGTTGGTGTGATGTCCATGTTTTAACTCAAGTTTTCCAGTTTTTCTGTTATGGCCAGTATCCTGAGCTTCTATTTCTACATGTTCCGGGCATGTTTTCAACAGTTGCACAAGATTATGATCATTAACCTGAGCGTTTGTGGGGAAAATGTGTAATGCTGAACTTTCTTCCCCTGTTTCACAGCTCTTCAACAAATCAATGTCACTAGCTGACAATGCTGTTTCTTTTGAGCGTGTTCTCAAGCTATTTAGCAGTTCCGCAAAAACAATATCTTTCTGCCTGACTATTGTTTTAAGCTCTACAATGCTAAATAGGTTGTGCCACAGGTTAAATCCTACTTTCTCAACATACAAAGCATTTCCTTTCACTGGTGGCAGCTGGAAAAAGTCTCCAACAACTACCACACTAACTCTACCAAATGGGGAATAATCATTACATTGTTTAATTTGACGTAATCTGCCATGAATATATGCCATGAGTTTGTGATCGACCATGGATATTTCATCGACAATTAAAATTTGCACGTCTCTATATTTGGCCCGCAGACTATTTATTTTTTCCTCGCCTAAAGGTGTGTAGGGTAATTTTGAATTAACGCCAATGCTAAATGTGTTATGGATAGTTGCTGCGTCTAAATTGTATGCAGCAATTCCAGTTGGGGCAGTCAACAACACACACACAGAATCAGGGTTTTCACAGAGTGTTGAGAGCAACCTGGCTGTCTCATACTGCAGAGCCTTGATCAAATGGCTCTTTCCTGTCCCAGCACCGCCTGTTATAAATACGTGAAACGGGTCTGGATTTTTACCCGAGATTTAATCTAAACACCATTGTCGTATTTGATAGAAAATAGACATTTGTGTTTCGTTTAGAGACCGAACTAATTTCAGCCCTTCGCTTCTGCTCAAAATATTCTTTGTCTTTTCCAAATGGCCGATTTGCCGATTATTAACGGCAAGATCAGGAATAGCGTCTATTGGCTCCCCGTCTACGGTTTCAATTTGTTCCCACTCTTCTTTGCATTGAAGATTTTCCAATTCCTGTTCGGGGCACAGGTCACACCAAGCGTCTTCAAAATCTACATTACCGTCTAAAGAGTCTTGGATTTTTTGTAATTCATCCGAATCAAGTTCAAACAAAGCTCTATTCGCGTCGACCACTGATTTCACCAGCTGTCTGGATCCATCAGCAAATCTAACTCGACCGCTCATGTAAAAGTCTTCACACGTTTCCCAATTGTGTGGCTTTAACTGCTCGTCGATGCGATACGGCAGAAACAATTGAAAATTGCTGTAGAAAAACAATTCCGGAGACTTTGTTTTGGAAAATTTTGCATAACGCACAACTGCTGCTTTTGTTCGCGTTCTTTTAATAATAAACCCGAAATTATTTTGGAGTTCGATGGCATTTTTGAGACTTTCACATAACCCTGTATTCGGATGCGAATGTTGCCAAACACATATTATTAAAAACCGCGTCATTTGGCCGATTTTTGTAACGGTCAACAAAACCAGTCATCCACATGTTGTCTGTGGTTAGACTATTTGAATCTGCCATCTGTTTTAACACACTTAATGGCCTACTTATTTTAATTGTATTTTTCCCTGTTGGCACAAATTGGACCAAGCGAGAGCATGTCTTCAGGGACATGTGTGTCAATCTGTAGACTGCCTCTTGGGCACACACATCTCGGTTGTGTAAATACACACTCCCTAACTTTTTTAATGCATCCTTGGCATCTAGATTGCCCTGCTGTGATGCTTCTTTATGTGCATTACCCAATAATAATCCCATTTCCTTTTCTGCCTTGGAGATGTAGGAAATTATATAGACAACACATGCATAGGCATTGACCACATACTGAATGTCCATATTGGCATTCCAGCATTTTAACAGTGGTTTGTTGTATTGATTAATCCAGACTTCGCCAATTTGTCTTTTCAATACAACGTGTGTCTTTCTACCAACCAATTTGTAAGCAGCCTCGAAGATCGCTTGATTAATCCCCAGACTTTCAAATAATTGTTCCAGGCTTTCAAATATTACATTTTCGTCTGAAAGAGCCTTTTTCACGGAGTTCAGAATTTTAACTGCAAACTCCTTCTTCTCCTTTTTTCGGCCAAAGACTCTAATTTTACACACTCGCATGGTGTCAAGTTACAGCTACATTCTGCTAAGCATTGATCTTCACTGCTGCGACATATAAATGTACTGGCAGTAGCTGGCCTGGGGAAATTAAATCGACAAACAGTGTTATTTTTCTTACACGTTTGAGAGTGTCTTTTGGAATGCTGTTGCACAGATGTCACAATGTCCTTTAACGGCTCATCTTGTGATGGTAATTCACATGTCACATATGTGTCGATGAATTGAATCACCTCTTCATCTGTATTCTTATCAATTTTGGGTGCATTCTCAATCCAAAACAAGCAATGCACATGAGGTGAGCCACGCTGCTGAAATTCCACGCGATAGAAATAATCTACAATCTTGCCAATTGGGTGTGAAGGGGACATAAGTACTTCTTTCAAAAAACAATTCCATCTATAGTCAAACATCCTGGCCGCTGTCACAGGATTACGACGCAAGAGTTCACATCTGTCTGCCCAATCTAAATCTTCAGCGGTCTGTGTTCTACCTTCCTGTTTTAAAATAGCGTAGAGTAAATTTGCCCACCTAAGATCAGCCGAAGAGAATGAACAAAACCAGGTAGGCACACCAAGTTGACGCACACAAGCGAGGAGGTCACTCTGTGCGCGCTGCCAAAATGCTGGAGTACCTCTAATAGGTGAGAGAAAACGAAAGCCATCATCAAATTGCAACAGTTTTCTTATGGTTTCCTGATTCAACAAATTATCTTCTATCGGTTTGGATGGAAAGCCTGCTTTGCCTTTTCGCAATACAATAGACACACTGGACAATACCTGTTGCACCTCAGACAAATACTGAGCATAAAAAATGTATTCTATATTTTGTGCAAACCTAACATCAGCATTTAAAACACGCATATTCAAATAGCGTGCTAATGTTATCTTGCGGGGCCTCGAATCACGGTAGGTGTTAGTGCCCAGTGGGAACAATACAGGAAAGCATTTTGCTTCGTTGGAAATGTCTGCTAACAGCCTCACAGGACTATTACCCTCTGCTGGAGCGACATTTAATGTACTATCAAAATATTGATCCAACACTTCCTGTCCAATATCAACAGGCATCAGACATGTGTCCTGAAACATGCAATGCTGTTGCCTGTTGTGTAAAAGCTCATCATCAGCATTAGCATCAGACGTTTCATTAGTTGGCAAATCCATCAAGGTCGAATTGTCTACAAAGTCATCATCCCGTTCCCTCCAAAACTCATTAAGCAGAGCGTCATCAAGTTCCTCAAACTCGGGAACCCTTACAGGAATGAATGAACTTTCTTTTGCAGGACTATTGCCTTCTGCTGGGGCCATGTTCAGTTCTCTATCTGAAAACTGATCTGCATTTATTAGCTAATTCCTGATTCTTATATTTGTCTTTTTTCCAGTGCAAGGCCTGCGATTCAAATAACAACCTCTCGCAGCAGCTGCATATAAAAACGGGTCCATTCTTAACTTTGGCCAAAAACTGCTGCATCACAATATCAAATACCTGTCTATTTTTTTGCATTTGTTGCCTCTTCAATTTGTTGCTAGCTGTTACTCGCTTCTTATAATCTGTATTACCATGATACCTTTTTGAACTCATGGATTTTACCTTCTTTTTATGCAATGTATTTTGCTTATATTTACGTTTGCTAAATGCTATAACCCTTTCTCTATGCAGATCATCGTCATGATATTTTTTTACACTATATTCTTTTACTTTCAACGGATTACTTTTATATATTCTTTTACTTGAACCCTTTATCATCTGATTATGCAATGGGTCTTCATGGTATCTAACCTGAGTATGTCCAATTGCTCTGTGTTTGAAATCATCATCCTCACAATACCTTTTTCTACGACCGACTCTTACTCTCTCTTGATAATCTGCATCACTATACTTTTTCATGGACGCATCCCTAATCGTTTGCTGGTACACTGTGTTTCTTTTGTAATACAGACTCACTGCTCTAAAGAAACAGTTTCCGTCACCCTCTATTTTTTCATTGAGACATGGAGCCCCTATTAAACCAATTTGTGTAGACACAACATCTACTTTCTCTGACTGCACATGTAACTGCTCACAAAGAGCTTGTGCAAGTTGATGACTAAGAGGATTAAACTGCAGTCGTCCACTTCTTACTTCTTTGACAAAAGCAACGTCTGAATTAACTGCGGTAACATCACTCTTTTTACATTTTTTGCAAGCAGAAGATCCCTTACGAATCTTACGCTTTGCACCCATCTGAATGTTGGTGCAGCCAAGTGTGGACTGAATAGTTGAACTACAACCCAAATCAGTCTCTGTCGTTTTGGGAGTCACTCTTGGACCCAAAGACAGATTACTGCTTTCAATTGGGCCTATTTGAGTGACTCGAACACCAGCGATCTCAAACTGTTTTTGAGACTCAGAAGATCCCTTTGGAATGTTATGCTTTGCACCCATCTGAATGTTGGTGGACTGAATAGCTGAACTACAACCCAAATCAGTCTCTGTCGTTTTGGGAGTCACTCTTGGACCCAAAGACAGATTACTGCTTTCAATTGGGCCTATGTGAGTGACTCGGACACCAGCGATCTCAAACTGTTTTTAAGACTTCTTGAGGAACGCTGCAAATGTCCATATGTATTCAAACACGTGTTCAAGGCCTCTGAAATACAGAACAACACTACGCCCCTCGCCATCGCTCATCCCAGACGCACTGCGTGCATGGGAGTCGACCACTGCGTAGTGTCCACCTTGACCAATGATGGCACATGTAGCGCCATTCATTGTCAGAAAGCATGTGTCATATTTACTACACATGCTTTCCAGTGCGTATTTTAAAGTGGTTTGCACACCGTCATTAATGAGATCACCCTCAACCACATCCACATTTCCAGACACAAAGTCACTGTATTGAAACAGAAATCTTTGTCCGTCGATAATGGTCTCCTTGGGCAGATCTGGAACCGAAAGTAGACTGTATCCTCCACTGATACCTTGTTGGTCACGCAGGGAGGTGTACAGATTGTCACCAAGTACAACAACTTTATCCAGGTTGTCGGTCTGCCATGTAAACACGCTGTCAATTTTGTGTTTGGCTATGCCTACCAAACTTACAGCCATGCACTGAAGTCCTGCATATTTAAAGCGTTGATCACCCTCACTGAATGTTCCCCTGACACACCCCATATCCCCATCAATGACTCTAGCCGTCTCCGAATTAACTTCAGCTGCTTTCACAGAAAGGCTTGTAATGCTAAACTTCTGTGCATTCAATGAATTATTGAGATTCCTGATGTAAAACATCAGGTCATTAAGGCATGTGTTGAACACGGCTACAGATGTGCCAAAACTGGATGCTAACCCAGACGCAGCACGTGTGCCACAATCAACGACCACAATACAGTCATTGTGTTGAATAATGACACTGGTTGCGGAATTTAGGCTAAACAGACACATGCCATCCCTGGATAAGTGTTCAAGCAGCTTCTCCGACAATACCTGTTCCCCTTCAGACAAATTCAATTCGCCGTACACTGGCAGACCCATATTGACGTTCCACTTACGTCCAAACACACTGGTCTGCTCAACCAACCTGCACAAGTTCTTTGGCTTTACATTCATTTTATGGGCTTCCCCTAATACAAACGAGTTAAGCTTTGACCCTGCAACACGTATGGCATTGATATCTGTACTGCTCCACGAACACACAGGCGCAATCAAATGTTTGATCGCAGCCGCTATAGAACATGCAACAGATATCGTATTGTCAGAAACGGATGCATACCTCACATCAGTCCCTGCGACAACAGCCAGCTGCACTTTTTCTGAACACATGCAAGCATAGCCCTTACCTGTTCTCCATCTGTTGTCATCAACATCCACTATCACGCTGGGTGATGGCTCCTTGCTGGATGATGGCTCCTTGCTGGATGATGGCTCCACGCTCAGTGATGGCTCTGCGCGGGGCAATGGCTCCACTCCTGGCAATGGCTCCAAACCTGGCAATGGCTCCAGCCCCGGCATCGGCTCCAACCCCGGCAATGGCTCCAACCCCGGCAATGGCTCCAACCCTGGCAATGGCTCCAACCCCGGCAATGGCTCCTCCTAGAAGAAAATTAATATATAAAAAAACTGCTAAAAACACTATGTGTCTTAAATTGTTTCACAAACGTTTAACTAAATAATAGAAAGATATACAATTACTAATACAAAATGATTATTGTTATATATTAACTTTTGTTTTTCTACTTACCCACACACATATTGAATGGAACTCAAAAGAGAGGTTTCTTGTCATTGATTGTGTACACTTGAAACAACGTTGACTGCATGCAGGCTAACAACTGAAACTATTTTATTTTAACAATGAGCAAAAGTAACTATGTCAATAAATTAGCATGATTCATTCAAATGTCACTCTGAAAGCACATCGTTCACACAAAGAGCACAGACCTGCTGCTCCACAGCAACTGTCCCTCTACTGGTAGGTGGCCGTAAAATCACCTCCACAACAATGGGAGCTGCCTCCCCCTAAAAAAAACAAAACAATTTAGTAAACTTGAGAATAAATAACACCACCGATATTCGTGTAACTTCTTAGTTTTAAACAAGTCCTATATTGCCTTTAAAAAAGAAGAAAACAAGAACAACCTGTCGCTTTGCCAGGGTTTTCTTGGAGGCAGGAGCCCTCTGCTTCAGCTCCAACTTTGCTTTCTAACGTAAGGAAAACAAAATGATTAATCCTCCACTAATAACTCCTTATGGACAGTATAAGTTGTCCTCACTGTAAAGTTTGTCAGGAAGGATACATTTTATAATAGGGCATCAACCAACATACAAACAAATTACCTTTTGTAGTGTTGGAACCGGTGGTGTGCACTCATCAGGGCCAGGAAGATGGGATGGACTAATCTTGTCCATCTCAACCAACATTGCACTGCTGAACCACACAGGTGTCAGTGGAAGATAACTCTCCTCCAATTCCTGTGAAATAAAAATGAAGAAACACTGTTTTAGAAAAAGAAATGCACATATAAACTGCAATAAACATACCCCAATGATTTCAAAGCATACTACAAAGTTGACCTACCTCCTGCTGAACAGTCCCTGCTTCTTTAAGTGCATCAATGGACTGCTCAGGTTCATCGTGTTGGCTCCTCTGTAAAGATAAATAGCATAGCTTGTGTTAATCAAATGGGTACTCTTCCACCATTATCAAGGCAAACTGCTCAGGGAATATCACTCTTATTGAAAGATGTCTGCCACACAATTACCTTCCTGCCCTGTCCGAAAACGGTCCACTTGGAAGGATCCAGTTGCGGTGATTTGGCAACCTCTCCTTTGACAATCACCCTTGGAGTGACTCTCCTCGCAGGCGGTGATCTTCTGTGGACAACAGGAGATGGCTTCGGCTCGGCTGGAACAAGTTGCATGTATGTTGCGTTCCAGATAGAACCGACCAGGATTGGCATTCCCGCACTGTCACTCAAGTGCACCTGCAAAAACAAATACATTTACAAATAGCACATAACCTTCAATATGTTTTTTCAAGAACGGAACTTGGAATTTCAGCTACAAACAAGTATACAGAGAAAACGTTTCCATTTGCCATGTCACTCACGCCATCTCTGCTCCACAGGTCAAGTTCTTTGAAAGGGAAGTACTCTGCAAGCGGTGTGTACTTCACGCCTAAAAAAACCAACAAGATCAATTACTAACATATCCACACAGATATTATATTTTGCTCTTTTAAAACAAAGAATAATGAAAAATAGGAAAATGATAAAAATGATTTACGGTAGTACTTGAACCTAAATATTTGTTAAACATACCCATACGTGCCGCAACACGACGAAATTCCTGACGCATCATGTCTTGGTAGTCAGGGTCAACGGTAAGGCGCGGGGGGAAGTCCATGGCAAAAACCTAATCAAAGTTACAAAGGTACGCTATTTTTCACAATTTGTTGATAAAAATGTCAATTTTTCAGAAATTCATAAACATACAACCACATCAATAAGAATACAAAATGTAATATTATAAGAACTATAATAAATACAATAAAAAATAAGCTTACGTTAGGCCAGCGACTGCAGGCAGTCACGAGGAGCTTCGCAAAGTCCTCTCCTGCTTCGGTGATGGTCCTACTGGATGTCAGGTTGTTGCTCGGAGCCATCACACAGACTGCATCTGGTGTCCTAGGCAGCACAGCATTGGCTGCCTCGGTTCGCAGCTGGGTTGCGCATGCCCCCGGTGTGGACATGGCACCAAAGGAAAACCTTCCCTCTGGCATCTTCACAATTCCATCGACGATGGAACGGAGATGTGAAGCTCCAACAAGGAGGACAAACTGTAACAACAGAAGACATTATTTCAAATGAAAATCACTAATGATTACCCAGACTTTGTTAACAAAATCTGAAAACAATTCATACTTCCTTGTCTGGAGACTCGGCTGGTATGACCATCTTGTGTTGTCGTCCGGTCAGGGACGAAATTGGCCATTTCTGCACTCTATGGCGGTTACCCGTACCGCCAGCGGCTATTTAAAAACAGAGAAAATGACACCGACATTAAACTTAATGAACCTTTACAATTCTTAAATTATGTAAGCAATAATAACACACCTTCCTACAATAACACCTGTAAACGGGCACGTGCAGAGGATTTTAGAAGGGAAAGGGCTCAAATGCATAAAGGGTCCTACCGGTGATTGCATTTTAAAATGTATATATTTCAAACAAATCCATGTTTCAAACACTGCTTCATGATAGTTATCTATAAATGAATGCAAAGAAATCAAGTGTATTTCAGTCAATTCTCCTCATCATAACTAGCTCGCTTGCCCACAGAGGGGTGTATCTGTGCACGAGCCTACCTGTAAAAAATGCACATGCAAAAACATTTTACAATGATACAACCAAAATGGACACCCTAAACATATACAAAATTGAATGACAAAATCCTCGACTACTTACGTGCGAAACTGGCATTGCCAGGCTGCTGATGTCCCACACGTGTCCCAGCCACGCGTAGCTTTGCAGCCTGGGAACGGCGGGACGATTTACCACGTGGCATCTGAAAGTATGTAGGCATTGTTAGAATTAATAAAGACATTAGCAGACCCCTTAAATAGTACAAATAATTACGCAATTACTTATTTCAACTGCAACAAAAGCGTACAAGTCCATTAATAGTTGATGCATCCTGTTCAACAAAAATGTACTTACTGTAACTGCTCACGAGATAAAGCTGGGTGTTGAAGGTAGATGAGTAGCCGGTAAAGTTAAATGGGTAGGTGGTGAAGAAGCTAGATGAGAAGGTGGTGAAGGTAGATGGGTAGCTGGTGAAGAAGGTAGATGAGAAGGTGGTGAAGGTAGATGGGTAGCTAGTGAAGAAGGTAGATGAGTAGGTAGCTGGTCAAGCCGGTAGGTTGTTTAACTAGAACAGAGAAGAAACTAATCAGCATCACAGACATGGAAATATAATTACTTAACACAATGTACAATACAATCGCATAGCTTAGCATACAATAGTTATAAAGAAAAAAATTATCAATTGTATTAGAAGCTGCTAATCACTTACATTTACACTAATAAAGGGCCTATCTGTTTTCATTATACTTTATGCTACTGACAGTGTCTTGGATCACAACTCACCGGTAGAGAACTGCTCAAAGCTGTCAATCTGTGGGGAAAAAACAGCATTAAACCCTGCAAAGAAAAGACTGGAAAGTTCCACATATTGTCATGGTATATGTTACTACAAACACTGTCTTTGACCAACACTCACCAGTAATGAACTGCTCAATAGTCGTCACTCTGTGAAATTAAAATTAAAATTAAACCTTGCAAACACAATGCTTGCACACATGGTGATTAAACATTTGGTCCACGTTGTAAATGCTTAAATGCTCTTGCATTTATAAAAACAGGATAATACAATTACCATAATATCATTCTGTGAAAATATGAATTCTGCATAAAGAGTACTTTTACTTTTGATATTTGGAGTACATTTAGCTAACAATTGTGCTAATGAGTACTTCTTCCAACGTTGAATATAGTATACCTTGAAATATATTTAATTGTACATAGTTGAATGACTCAAAAAATTACTTTACTTAACCCTCCTGTTACATTCAGGGTCAAATTGACCCGTTTGAAAGTGTGAAAATCTACGAAAAATACTTTCAAGTATTTTTTTTTGTATGAAACTTCTTCTCCTTACCTTAATTAGTGCAATAAACAAGTACAATTAAAATGGTTCATGTCATGCA
This sequence comes from Trematomus bernacchii, assembly GCF_902827165.1. Taxonomy (NCBI): domain Eukaryota; kingdom Metazoa; phylum Chordata; class Actinopteri; order Perciformes; family Nototheniidae; genus Trematomus; species Trematomus bernacchii. Next base: position 161,828 of record NW_022987575.1, on the reverse strand, counting down.
TTTGGAACCCCCCCCTACATGTCTATATCACAGAGATGGTATTTGGGTCAATCTGACCCGGCAGTGCAAGTGGAGGCCACGAGGCCACACACACACACACACACACACACACACACACACACACACACACACACACACACACACACACACACACACACACACACACACACACACACACACACACACACACACACACACACACACACACACACACACACACACACACACACACACACACACACACACACACACACACACACACACACACACACACACACACACACACACACACACACACACACACACACACACACACACACACACACACACACACACACACACACACACACACACACACACACACACACACACACACACACATACTTTCAATACAAATCCTTATGACTCATTTGGCTTGATTCTAAGTGAACGGGTCAATTTGACCCTGAACAGAAGAGGTGTCTCGTCTCTATTTATCAACATCAACCAATTGGAAAAAAAGTTGGAACATTTTAAAAGTAATTTAAAAAATGTTATGTTATGCAAAACTAATGTATTTTATATCAAGGTTTTTCCAATGTAAAAAAGAAAATAGAAAAATGTGTTTGAATGTATATGTTTTGTGAAAAACGAGTGACTTATTCTAATGGAACCATGATCTGTGAGAGGTGAATAACACAATTGCACTAAATATTGATTTCATTGATAGTAATAAAAGGTACAAACTGTGTACAAAAAAAAAATCTGGATTTTGGGGCTTCTGACCATTTTTGGATAATTAAACATGCACTGGGTCAAATTGACCCACGAATATTATTGCTGTTACAAAAAACGAATACAACAGGAGGGTTAAGCTATGGAATCATTTAACCAGCTTTCCTTTGTTCATAAATGACAAATATGTTTGTAATTTCCCTCCAATCCGCGGTCACGAAGCTCTGTACTCCACCCCCCCCCCCCCCCACTACTCAAGTACAATATCTGAGTACTTCTACTTTTAATCAAGTACAAGATCTGAGTGCTTCTACTTTTACTCAAGTACAAGATCTGAGTACTTCTACTTTTACTCAAGTACAAGATCTATACTTATACCACCTCCGTTTATAGCCTATGAAAAAAACTATTAGAAAACTAAGGCTAAAGCTAACGTTAGCAGATAGTGACAAGGTATGCTAGTTAGCTAGCTTGACAACGATAACAACGGCCCGTTCTAACAGCTGTTCAGTGGTGCAGTCTGTGCCACAGTGACTCCGGACCGCAGAGTTAATATTAACGAACGCACCCGTAGATAATGTAGCTGCTGAAGCTAGACCCTCATCCCGGAGCAGCAGAGCCTTATTATACATCCATGAGCAGAAGACTCCAGCACACAGATCGCGCTGCATTATAATATATATACACCATGCGATGGCACATAACAGCTCGCGGCCACAGATTACTCCGGGTCCCAGACCCCCCCCCCATACCCCAAACATATTTTTATTGCAGATCTACATGAATCACACAAACGACCTATTTTGGATTCAAAACGGCGAATTTCGCCAAAAGGTGACAAGTTTGCATCCCTGACTTTAACTTTTGATACTTGAAGTATATTTAGCAAAGAAATGTGCTAATGAGTATTTGTTCTAAAGTAAAGGATCAGATTACTTCTTCCAACCTTGAATAAATAAAGTATGCCTTGAAATATATTTAATTGTTCATAGTTGAATGACTTCAAACATTACTTTATTTAAGCTATTGAAGCATTTAACCTGCTTGTTAATAAATGACATAAATGTGCCCTTATTTTAGAAACAAATGTTAACCAGCTTCACAATGAATTTATAAGAAGAACAGCCACTCACCTCAGACAAGTTGCAAGAGAGGGCCAGTACAAGTTGAACGGCCATACATATATGAAATTAGCGACCAATCAGAGTTCTCCTTCTTTAAAATATGTATTTCTCCCCTCCAATCAGAATAGTTAATATTTACATTTGAATGTCAACTGCTTGCTGTGCAGACTGTCACACCGGATGCGCGCATGCGCATTGCTTTCGTCTACGGGGTTTTTCTGCAGGGTCCCGTCGCTGAGTGAATTTGTCAGACACATCGGTGTGAAGTTGGGGATTCTTGGGACATTTGTCTACCTCGTTTGCCTAATCGGGTAAGTGTGTGTTTTACCTAACAAGGAATGTTAACAGTAAAGTGCACTGTACTATTTAAACCAAAAGATAGACACAATGACTTCAACTACCCACCACAGGTTTGCTAGCTTAGCTACAGATGGCGTTGAATTTATGTTCAAGCACCTGAAGGCGTTTATAATGCATTTTAGATAGTGAGACGACCGGTGTTATAGTCAGTGGCGGCGCCAGAGCATTTTTGTTGGGTAATCTATGGTAGGGCTAACCCATACAGTGGTGGTGCTCAAGTCAGTATTTGCAATGTAATTACATACACGCTATATCGCCCCCCTTGACAGTGAAACGCCACGCGTGAGGTTTAGATTATTTCCCTGTCTCAATCAAAATGGAACTGTATGAAATAAAACGGCACATTTGTCTTGTAGTAAATAAAAAGGGATCACTGTGAACGTGACGTCGAAACATGGCGGCGACTGTTAGAAATTTAAAATCAATGTTTACAGATGAAGAACTCATTAATTTCAGTATTGTGTTCACACCTTAAAAGGTGTGAAAGGAGGGATTGTTAGAAATTAAAATCAATGTTTAATATAATAATTAGTCTAAAATATATACAAGCGCATGTAGACCATGGCGTTAATGTATGTGTTATCATTTTCGCTGTGAGCCATGTTCATACGTTTTATACAGAACTTGTGTGTATGTGACGATACACGGAATGGGGGGGGGGGCGGCATTGTTGTTCCGCCGTTACACCGGTTATTAACGTCTGTTTATTGGGGTAGCCGGCAGCCGGTGACTCTGACATTGTTGTGTTACAGGTCTTGTTGTTTAGTTGAGGGTAAAACAAATCTCAAACTTCGTGACTTTTCCTAAAACGGGTATATTAATCATCGAGTGAATTTTGGGGCTTGGGGAATTAAGAGAGAGAGAAAAAATATATACTTTGCCGCAACACTTGCCGTGTTTAGGTCACAGCTCGGTGCTCACCTAAAGCTCAGCCGCTGACGGACCGATGAGCGGAGCAAAACACACGTTTCAAGTTAGACCAAACACACTTAGCTATTTTATCTACCTCTGGAACTAGCTAAACTAGTTATACATATGTTTATTCTTCACTGTCGGGGTAACTCATTACTAGAGTAGCCGGTGTTATTATCTAAAGTGAATGTTAATTTTGAATTAAGTAGTTAATATACTATTAGTGGTTTGTTTAAATGTATTAATTGTTTTGTTTTTTGTTTGTAGAAGAATACCATTTATTGATTTATTGTAAAATGAATCCGAACGTTTTGATCTGTTACGATGATAAACTGAAGCAATTTAAAAATTAACCCCATTAACTGAGTTTTAAATCGTTTTTTTGTTAAGTCCTACTAAGTATATAAGGAAAGGATGAAAACTAACGAATTAAAAGTTTAAAAAATGATATCTTCTGAACTGAATGTCCTATATGTTTCTCTTGTGTTTCAGGGTTGGATCACATGCAGTGCAGGCTCCAATCAAGAGACTCTTCTCAAACATTGTCGCCTTTGTCACGGAAAAGGTGCGAACTGGCCCTGTATTCACACTGACTGTGTATGTCAGTTAATTGGCAAACTATACTATACCCTGCCCTACCACTCCACTACAGGCCCCTCCAACACACTACGCCCCACTTTCCAATCAGTCCCCAAAATTGTAATACCAGTTTTTTTTTTCAATTCAAAACATCCAAACTATCCCCTTAAGATGGTGCAGACTTTGAACAAGACGGCTACCCAGGAATTTGCTGCACAGAAAAAAACATGACATTGTGGTTTCAATCAAATTACATTGTTTTGTAATTTCTGTTTTTCAGATATCTGAAGAATTTCATCAGATCAGCAAAGACCTCCTGGGGACGTTCGGTGCAGCCTTTGACAAACATGTGCCTTGCCTGCTGAAACTGTACCGGGCTAGGAAGGGAGCTTTTGGACAGAAGATGGAAGACTTCTTGGAAAAATGTGATGAACAAGTGAGTGAAGTGCCTCAATCTAAGAGCATGCAAAAATTGAGGGGAAAATGGCCGGAGCCGGGTCCACCAAAGCCCTTTGGTCCACCAAAGCCCTTTCCCCCCGTTTGAAAATATGAAATGCTCCTTCGCCTAACATTTGTAGGAGCAAAAACGCTTTGATGGAAAGGCTTCAGTAAAAATGGATTGTTAAAAGTCATTGCTTGGTGTTTTTAGTTGGTGGAATTTGAGCACTGTAACAGTATTTTTAATTTGTAGAATTGTCCGCAGGATTGCAGTTTTTGTTTTGTTTTATTTTGCCAGTCTTTTACTGAAGCATGTTACTGGGATCTGACCTGTTCTTTATCCTCCTCAGAACGTCAGATTTTGTATAAATTCACTACGGCACTAAACTAATTGATATGTTTGTGTGTTTCATATATACATACAATTAATATTGCTCAATGTAGCTTAAACATGTTATGACCTCATAGCTTATGCTAATCATTTTATGCACAATACACTTTGTGTAAGATTTAATTTTGAGCCCAGAGATGCCGTGCTGTTGAGTTGCAATTATAACTTCCACAAGCTGAATGGTAAGACTCAGTAGATTGGTGCTAAAGTTAGAATCAGTGGATATGTATTTTGTTGTTTAGTTTTCCATAGCACTCATTCATGCATATTTTACTTTTCCTCAGGACACTGACCATGAAGAACAATTGCTCAGAGGTGTGTCTGTGGCCATCCTCACCGTCATTGAAGATGATGATGCCGCCATATCGCCAAATGTGCGAGATGTGGCTGTTGTGTTGGAAGGGACCATTGTACTGCATGACCTACCAGACCTCTCTACTGCCTTTGCATACCTCTTTGGCCTACTTTATGCAATGAACATGGATTTTCCAAAGGAGATGAGGTATACCTTTGAAGCCATTCAGACTATCTTTTAAGAGCTTGGCTCTCGACGCTCGCAGCGCATAAGCTCTCGGAAAACAAAGCTTTTGCTGTGAATGTTAATGGGGAAGCCAGACATGACTTTAACCTATGTTTCGCCTTTTCTAGTGCATTGTGGTTAGTGCTCATGTAAAACCTCACAGCATTCATTTCATTTGAAGCATATAAGTTCCCTTCTGAAATAGAGAATCAAAGAATGTGTGGATGTGTAAGTTGCCAGTTCAAAAGAGGGGCATATCCAGTATTTCTACTGTTCAAGTTCATTGTTAGTGATCAGGTAAAACTTCAATGTATGTACATGCTTGCACATGCAGTCATTTTAAGCATGAAGTCCCATTTGCCTGTGAAATTGAAATGTGTGGAATTGTGAGTTGCCAGTTGACAAGAGGCACTGGATTGTAATTGTTATATTTGTTTATTCTTAAATTCTTTGATTGTGATGTGCTGAAGAGGCTGAGGCCTGATATATCACAATGATGCCAGGTGTGTGAATCCTATTTTGACCTGATGGATAAAAGCAGAAGCAGAAACGATCCTCAGAATCTGTGTTCAAAGGCCATTGTCATTTTCTGTTTAAAGCAGCTTTGCTAGATGTTTATTATGTCAAGAAATGTCCTTAACTTGTGTTATGTTGCAAAACGTGCATTTTTTCAAATCCATATATTCAGCATGTGAAGAATGCATGTTATCAACGTCTAGCAAAGCTGCTTTAAACAGAACATGATGATGGCATGGGGTCTGCGAGACAGCGAGACACAGAGGAACTCAGCCTGAGCACACACACACACACAGCTGGGCTGGGCGAGTCGGCTGACAGCTTCCATACAGCGCTGCATAGACAGGTATTTTCTGTGTTAGAGTTTTACTCGCTACAGGGTGTACTTTGAGGGTTTGTGACTCTGCAGACCGTTTACATGCAGAAAAACCTACATAACACACAAGGGGATGGGTAATAACCAGAAAAGCATATGATAAGACCTTTAAAATAGAGAATGTTTTGTGTGCTAAAGTAGACAAAAAATGTACAAAATGTTCATATAATTGAATTAAATCGTAATAATCAACTGAATAAATAATGGCTCTTTTATTGTTAGTTCATTTTCAATGTCTGACATCAATGTTGATTGAAATCTTCAGCGTGACAATATCTCAATGTTGATTCAAAGACTTTTTGCTATCTGATAATAACATTGTTTCAATGTATAATGCAACGCATAATATAGTTGAATCAATGTTGTTGCAATTCTACATTCTTTCAATGTTGATCATATCGTAATTGAATCAAGGTTGATTCATTGTTGGGATTGATTGAAAATTCAATGTTCTTTCAAAGCTGATCATAGCGAGCACTTTCAATGTTAATTTCAATGTCTGACATCAATGTTGATCACAATCTTCAGCGTGACAATATCTCAATGTTGATTCAATGACTTTTTACTATCTGGGGTGTCTGTGTGTGTCTTAACTGTCAGCCATGTTGTTGTCCTCTAACCAATGAAAGCAAATACTAACTATATAAAGAAATATAGTATACCTTGAAATATATTTAATTGTTCATAGTTGAATGACTTACAAAAATCGAAATATATAATATTTACATTTGAATATCAACTGCTTGCTGGGTTAGCAATGTTATGCATTTATGAATATCACATTTAAAAAAATGAGCGACCAATCAGAGCTCTCCTTCTGTTACATTTTTTGTTTGCCTTCCAATAGAAATAGTTAATATTTACAGTAAAAAAAGGATGTGGTTGCTATGCTAATGTTGTGTGTGTGTGTGTGTGTGTGTGTGCGTGTGAGACGCGTTCTCGCGGTAGCCAATCAGCGATGAGGATCTCAGCCTGCCGTCACCTACGTTGAATCAGAAAACCATCAGCTGTTAGCACACAGAGCTTAACTGGACAAAAGTTAAACATGAACAAAACACAGACTGTCTGTGTTATGGTGAATACAGTCGCTGTTGTATCTGTGTCTGTATCATGTTCTTGTGAGTGTGGACGGAGCAGATACAACGTTAGCCTGATCGATAAATCAACCCAGGGTTTCTCTGAGCGCTTTTACGTGAAAGGGGCGGGGTTAGCAACATTTGACCAATCACAAACCTGGAGAAGCGTACTACTGACAGCGCAGCATTATACTTCATGAATGAAGTAAACTATCATGTATGTTAGACAAATATGAAGAAGATAAACTTTAAACATCCATGATTTTAACACATAATCCAGAGTAAAAGCAGCATAGCTGCAAGGTGAAAATTTCGTCAACTTAATGTGTTGCAGTTCATACTTTGGCATACAGTATGTGACAATGTAAGTGTGCACGACCAGAAACGGCTCGAGAATCTGATACAGATAGGAAATATATGATATGATGTGAGATGATGTGATGTGAATGATAAGTGCGACACGTCTGCACAGTGTCGCAGACTCTACGCAATGCTCTGAGTTGCTTTGCTCCGGTTACTTATCTTGTGGCAGATATTTAAGTAAGCTTGCTTGCTGCAAATGTAATAATATTCAGATTGCTCTGAAGATGGGCAGTGATATTCTATTTTGTTTCATGTTCACACAGTCGGTGATCTTTTGCCGGACCTCTTTTCCTGCATAGCCTACAGCAGTTTAAACTGTATTTATTTTATCCTGTAATATGACTTGATAGCTTTACACTCTGCACACTGAGCTCTGATTGGTCATCAGGCGGTGCTTTCACTGAGTTGGGGTCCTTCTCAGGTCGATTAAATGGAATCCTTGCGTCCCTCACTTACGTGGTTTCCCTGCGTTTAGTCCCTCCCACCAGGGAAGCATGGAGAGACGCAAGGAAACCACGAGAAGCAGGGAAATGAGTTTTAAGAGCAATGGGACGTCCTTTCCTCCGGAGCGTCACGTGAAGCGACGTCCGTTTGTGATGACGCCGCACAGCTGTTCGTCTGACAGCAGCTCTGTCCCCGTTATTTTCACAAACACCCCCGCCTCTGTTAGTACACATTACTGACACACACATTTGTATCATCTGTTGTAGACCCAAATACATTAAATAAAATAAGAACTCATTCTCAAAAAAGATGAACGCCATTCTTAAAATGTATAAACGAACAATAGTTGGATTAATATTGATTAGAGTGCACAATAGAAATAAAATAATTCAGAGAAGAAAAAGAGATATGTTATCTATCAAAACCCAGTTAGATTAACATTCATTAATCATTGGATTGCACACTTTGTTTGTGTGGATATGTAGCACATTAACATGTTAAATAGCACTTAATGACTGACTGAATGGAAATGACAATAAATGAAAATGTAAAACGAAAAAGTGATCATGAAAATGTTTCCAATAAATGAATAAAATAATTTTTGACCACTTTGTTGTTCAGATATATCACATATTTGTAACTGAATGATGCATTAATTGAAACAAAACACAGTATAAACTGAGGAGTGAGTCCCGTGAGTTTCATGTGTTTTCTTCACTCCGCTGGGAAACTGCCAATGCTAACCTGAAGTTGACTGCGAAAACCGGAAGTCGAGTGTGTGAACATCCGGTTTTCAGAATAAAGCAGCTTTCAATTTGAACAGTGTATTCATTTAACTCCACATAACTCAATTTCACATGCTCCAAACGGCCCCAAACTTCACATGTGTACAGCCCTAAAGACATATTTGTGTCAGTTTTGAGATTTAGTCAAATGTCGTTGCTATGGTAACAAAATTGTCGCTGTGAAACACGGTTTTCTCATAACTCCAGTTAACATGCTCCAAACGGCCCAGAACTTCACAGGTTTGATACCGATGCAGCCCTCAACACATCTAAGCGTATTATGGGGTGTCATCAAATGCCGTTGCCATGGCGATAGATCACTCGCCATCAAACACAATGTTTATGATACTGCTGTAACTCCTAAATACATTGTCCCATGGCCACCGGCCTGAAACTTCCCACGTTGGCCGAGTCCTCGAGACACCTACACACACACCTCGACGTGCGGACAACAGCCTGCGGAGCGTCGAAGACCCGCTCAACGCTGCTTGCAGTAGTGATGGGAATTCCGGCTCTTCTTGGTGAGCTGGATCATTTGGCTCGGCTCACCAAGAAGAGCCGGCTCTTTCGGCTCCCAAACGGCTCTTCAGTTTACCACATATTATACCTTTTATAATTCAATCAAATGTAGCCCTGTTTTGACTAATGATTTATATGTGTACACATATCACTTAAATTATTCAATACATCCTTTGTACTGAAGTATTCAAAAGTAAAAATTACATGTTTAATATCAATTATTTGCTGTGGCCAATTGTTTTCATTGCATTTACAGACCCTTGTATCTCTCTGATACCACCCAATGAATGCACTGACTTGCTTGTAGAACCACGCTACACAAAGCAGATAGCAACACCTATAAAAACTTAAGCATAGACATTTAAAAAAAGGGGCTACTGTATCGACATTTTAAAATTATATTTAAAGAAAAGGCCCTGACAAAACAGCAGGGCTCTATTTCAGTATTAACTATAGAAAAAAAGACAGCAACAGCTGACATCAAATCTTTGCTGAGCCCAAGGATAATCATAAATAAATAACATAGTGAAAATAAATATATTGCAATGCTCAGTACAGCAGCATCCAACCGTCTCTAATCATAAAAAAACATAATACAAATAAATGTATTGCAATGCTCAAAACAGCAGCATCCAACAGTCTCTAATCCTTGGATATTACATGTCACTGCATGCATGCACGCACGGAGCAGCTGTAGCGCGGAGATCATCATATCATTCTGTCTTGTATTACTTAACAAAAATAAAAAAAACGGCTCGTTCGCGGGCGCGAGCCGGCTCCCGTCGTTCACTTAAAAGAGCCGGCTCTTTGAGCCGGCTCGTTCGCGACCGACACATCACTAGCTTGCAGCTTTAATTATTATTTGAACTTTTTGCGCACACTTTTGACCCCCGCTACATATGTGAAAACTCACCAAATTTTGCTCGCGCGTCAGAAGTGGTGCAACTTGAGATGTGTAATTGGTCCCGGAACTTTACGTCAAAAATCGCGTAGGCCACGCCCACTTCCGTTTTTAACGTTAACTCCCCCTACTTTAACTTTCACGTAAACGAACGAAACTCGCTACGCATATCTAGGGTGCGGAGACGAACATAAAAGCCTCTTGGAGGGGTATAAAATAACGTACAGGAAGTCGGCCATTTTGAATTTCGCGTCGAAAAAGCGAAATCTATCTTCTCCCAGGGACTTTATCCGTACGACTCGAAATTCGTCGGGTAGCATCTCGAGACATGGGCAATTAAAAGTTATCATGGAAGTTTTTTTCTTTCGCACGGCGCAGCCGTTATTTGGCGCCAAAGTTCGCGTTCGCTCGATGCTAGGCCCATCAAACGCCATGGAATACGATGATGTCATCACTCAAACTGACATGCTCAGAACGCCACCAAACTTCACAATGTTGTCTTAAGTCAATGGAAAATGGTCCAAACTGCACCAGACTTCAGATGACAGTTAATGGTCCGGCCCTCAACAGCACTATGCCAATTATGGGATGTCATCATATGCCGTTGCCATGGCAACGCATCCCTCGCCGTAAAACACGATGTTGTCTTAATTCAATGGAAAAGGTTCAAAACGGCACCAGACTTCAGATGACAGTTAATGGTCCGGCCCTCGACAGCTCTACGTGAAATCTCAGATCTCACCGTATGCCGTTTCCATGGCAACGCATCACTCGCCATAAAACACGATGTTGTCTTAAATCAATGGAAAAGGTTCAAAACGGCACCAGACTTCAGATGACAGTTAATGGTCCGGCCCTCAACAGCACTATGTCAATTATGGGGTGTCATCATATGCCGTTTCCATGGCAACGCATCCCTCACCGTAAAACACAATGTTGTCTTAAGTCAATGGAAAATGGTCAAAACTGCACCACACTTCAGATGATGGCTAATGCTCCGGCCCTCAACAGCACTATGCCAATTATGGGATGTCATCATATGCCGTTTCCATGGCAACGCATCACTCGCCATTAAAACACGATGTTGTCTTAAATCAATGGAAAACGTTCCAAACGGCACCAGACTTCAGATGACAGTTAATGGTCCGGTCCTCAACAGCTCAATATGACAATAGTGAGTTTTCCTCAAAAGCTGTTGCCATGGCAACGAATCCCTCGCCATAAAACACGGTGTCGCTGTAACTCCAATGGACACGGTCCCATCGTCCCCCAATCTTCACTTTTATATCACCGGTCCATGCCTCAACAGCTCTAGGTGAAATCTGAGATCTCATCGTATGCCGTTTCCATGGCAACGAATCACTCGCCGTAAAACACGACGTTGTCTTACGTCAATGGAAAATGGTCCAAACTGCACCAGACTTCAGATCATGGCTACTAGTCCGGCCCTCAACAGCACTATGTCAATTATGGGGTGTCATCATATGCCGTTTCCATGGCAACGCATCCCTCACCGTAAAACACAATGTTGTCTTAAGTCAATGGAAAATGGTCAAAACTGCACCACACTTCAGATGATGGCTAATGCTCCGGCCCTCAACAGCACTATGCCAATTATGGGATGTCATCATATGCCGTTTCCATGGCAACGCATCCCTCGCCATTAAACACGGTGTCGCTGTAAATCCAATGGACACAGTCCCATCGTCCCCCAATCTTCACTTTTATATCACCGGTCCATGCCTCAATAGCTCTACGCCAATTATGGGATGTCATCATATGCCGTTTCCATAGCAATGCAGATCCCTCGCCATGAAACACGGTGTTGTCCTAACTCAATGGAAAAACGTCCAGACGGCACCACACTTCAGATGACAGTTAATGGTCCGGCCATCAACAGCTCAACACTCAAAAGCTGTTGCCATGGCAACGCATCCCTCACCGTTAAGCACAATATTGCTATAACTCCTGTGTAAATTGTCAAAAACTGTTCAAACTTCACATGTGTGCTAACGGTACAGCCCTCGAGACATATATGTGTCAGTTTTGAGATTTCCTCAAATGCCGTTGCCATGGCAACACAATGCTCGCCATGAAACACGGTTTTCTCATATCTCAAAGGAAAACAATCCCAATGGCCACATACTTCACATTATGGTAAATGCTACCACTACAACTTCCCAAAATTGATTTCCCTATAAGTCGATAACTATTTCATTAGTGCAGTATGGATTAGCTGCTAAATATGCCCTCATGTTTGCCATTAAAACATTTTTTAATTAGAAATGCTGTTGTAATGCAGGAAATACAAACCTTATTTTTGTATAAACAACATATTGAACACAATAAAAATGAACTTCGCCCACCCCAATGTGCCCTCCCAACTATACCAGCAAACAGTTTCATACTTTTAAGAGCAGACCCAAGACCCAACTTTGTAATATAGCTTATAACTGAATTGCATGTTATTCCTATTTTATACTTATTTTATTGATATTTCTTGACCGTTTTGAGAGTTTTTGGAAGCTTGTGTCAGTTGTATGAGATACTAATTAGTAATACTTTGATAATTATCATTATTATAGTAGTAAATAATATGATCTTTAATGTACATGCCAAAGAAACCAGCAGGACACCGCAGGGAATCGAACCCCATCCCAGTAAACTGGGAGTACCAATTACCAGTGCCTTTTGCTTTTCTAGGCTACATTGAAGGCAAAGCAAAACCTGCATTAGCAACAGCATATGAGTGACATCATTTAATATCGATGCATAATTTTACAAAATGTGTTTCCCTATGTGTGGATAAATGTTATTAGTGCAGTATGGAATATCTGCTAAATATGCCCTAATGTTTGCCAATCATTTTGTTATTAAAAATGCTGTTGTAATGCAGGAAAAAGAAACCTTATTTTTCTATTAACAACATATTGAACACAATAATTATGAACATATTGAACACAATAAAAATGAACTTCGCCCTCCCCAATGTGCCCTCCCAACTAGACCAGCAGAGAGCGTTCATACCTATTAACAACTGAAGACCTACCTTTTTAATATAACTTTTAACTTAATTGCCTTTTTATACTTATTTTCTAATTTTTTATAGTTTGTATTCGTTTTATTGTGTAGTGTGTGTGTGTGTGTGTGTGTGTGTGTGTGTGTGTGTGTGTGTGTGTGTGTGTGTGTGTGTGTGTGTGTGTGTGTGTGTGTGTGTGTGAGAGAGAGAGAGAGAGAGAGAGAGAGAGAGAGAGAGAGAGAGAGAGAGAGAGAGAGAGAGAGAGAGAGAGATGAAGCCGTTAAAAATGAACTGCCAGGTCCGAATTTGAATGACAGCTCGCAGGTGACTCAATAGTCATGTTAAAGTCGAAAAGTAGGGAGGATGAAGTTAGTTTGGGGAGTTAAGTGAGAGGATTTTAAGAACTGAAGATCGACAGAATAAATATATAAATAAATAAATAATTCCTAACTATGAGACTGTTGTAATTTCAGGGAGAGGGTCAGATATTTGCAGAGCTGGTAAAATTTGGTTTTGATTACTTGGCAGATGATAGGATCGAGGGAAAGGGTGGGGCCAAACATTACGCCAAGGTACTGGGAGGTTTTTATAGAAGACAAAGTCGAGGATGTGTCTTTTGGCATGGGTCGGGAAGGTGAAGTTTTGGTTGACAGTAAATTGTCTATTGGAGTTGAGAATTTGAATGACAGCTCGCAGGTGGGTGACTCAATAGTCATGTTAAGGTCGAAAAGTAGGGAGGATGAAGCTAGTTTTGAGGAGTTAAGTGAGAGGAAGGAGGGATGTGGTTTAGGGGGCCGATAGATGAGGATAATTTTGAATGAGGAAGGGGCTTTGAAGATGATGAACTTGAGGGATGATACCTAAACAAATACCAAATTAAACCAGGGGGGGATGATACCTAAAAACATACCAAATTAAACCAGGGGGGGATGTTTTGACGGCAGGCGAAAAACCTTTTAAAATGCGTGTTTTCTAAATGGAGATCGGCTAAGCTAACGCAGCATATGCTCAGACCGTCCACACTCACAACAACAGCCTACAGACATAAATAAACCAGCGACTGTACTCGCCATGACACAGACAGTCTTTGGTTTGTACTTGTTTAACTTTTTGTCTAGTTTCTGAACAGATATGAGGAGCTGTGACCTCTGAGTGCTAACAGCTAACGGCTGTGTTGTTTTTCTGGGGTTCTCATTGAAGATGACGTCACGGCTCCGCCTACACTACGTTACTATAGATACTACCCCAGTTCCTAAACTGCACGGAAATGCGCCATAAAGTGAGCCAGTCCTAAGGAGGCCTCGCCATACCTAGCGAGGCCGAGCGAGGCCGTGTAGTGGAAATGCGCCATAAGTTAACTATCTAAACACTCAAATGCCCCTTTCACACCGGCGCTTTTCCAGCTCCGGCTCGGAGCTGGAGCTGGAAAAGCGCAGTTTTTTCCTGTTCACACCGCAGCGGCGCCGCGTCATAGCTCCGGAATGCGGTTCACTTCCAGCTCCAAAAAATTGTCGGTCTAGAAGCAAGAGCTTCGGAGCTAGAGGCGGCGTCGGTTACGTCTCTCTTACGTCGAGGCGTGTAGGAAACTAAACCCACCTCCCCTGAACATGGGTCGACTGAAGAGTCTCGTCATGCCTGCCTACAAGCAGTAGCGCTGAGCAAAGTGACTAGAAGGCAACCACACACTTATAAAAAAAAACACACTTTATAAAGTCAGGCAACACTAACCAGGCTTCGTGTGATTCTGTTTATTTGTACCTTACTTTGACCATCCGTTCGCTGTTATTGATCATTGTGGAGAGCAGGCAGACGTTTTGTTTGTTATTATAGCAGCTATCGGATGGAATCAATACATGGGCTGCACAGGTTGTCATGTCCGACTATCACAAGTAGAATCATAATGAAAAATACGCCGGTAAAATGTGCCTGTAGAAAACGGCTTAGCAAGTAGTCAGTTTAGCTTCGGTTGCTATGCTAACATCACCCATGTTATACCAGAGAAACTTTCATAACAGCGTTGTGATGCCAAACAGCGTCAATTCAGACTGACACCAAACAGCGTCAATTCAGACTGACACACATTCACTTAAGGGGAACTGGGGATATGTATCAGCTGCTTGTGTGACAGTCAGACAGTGAATACTTTAGAACCGTGTGAGCTAACCCGGAGCTAACGGGAGAATAAACTCCCGTGGAAGAGCAGCCAGCACTGCAGCGGTCGGTAAATGCCGCTGAAACACATTAATAAACAATGAACCACGGCACTCTGGAGAAAAGTATAAGGTTGGAGAAGTCGTTATTTAATTTAATCTGGCTTCGTATGATTAAAAGCAACACGATCATCGACCCGACGCAGTCCCCCCCCGTTGTTGTTGTTGTGAGCTCCGTTGGGGAGAAAATCAGCGATGTAAACGGTGACGTCATGACGCAGCAGCGGCAGCTGGGCGGTGTGAACAGAGCGGGAGCTGAAAAGGGAAACCGGAGCTGAACCAGAAAAGCTCTAGCTAGGAGCTAGAAAGGGAAAAGCGCTGGTGCGAAAGCCGCAAGAGAGTCTTTTACCTCACCTGAGCTGAGGTTATCCCGAGCTTGAATGACACACAGAGACCAATCAAGGGCTTTGATTTATGATCTGTATGACAGTGGCCATGTCGACAGGCCACATCATGTAGACAAAAAATCCTCAGGCCAGGCCATCGGGAAACCCCCCGGTCCTCCCGATAGCCAGCCCGGGACTGGGTACAGGAGGCGTAGAGCGAGGGATCATTGTCCACAAGTTAATCGATCGCAGATGGCGTCGTGGTCGCGGACGAATAAAAAAACTTTAAAAATAAAAAAATAAAAATCGGTTGTGAAATATACTTGGGCGGCCGTTAATATACCTGGGCGTGTGTGTTCAGATATTAAAATACAAATACTTAAAAAGTGGATTAAAGAATTAACAATACAAAATTAAATGAAACATATTATATCAAATATAAACAAAATCAAATATTCTGGATAATTAAAATGTTCTAAAAAAGTTCAAAATACAGCAGTACTAGGAATATAGGCTTAAACAACGGGAGCATAGACAAACTGTACTAGATATTAGAGAACGACAGAGTTAATGAAAATGGTTTTCATGCTCGTGCTTTCAAAAAAAACAAACAAACAATGACAAAAGAGACGCCTCCCACTCACCAACATGCCTCCTTTCACGAACGGACATAAAAACACACACACACACGACGCACACGCTTAATATGGTGCTTAAGGGTTACTCAATATGTTTTGATTCTGGGTGGTTTTGTGGATCATCTCATCTACAGAGCTTCGTAAATTGTACTCCATAAGTCTTATTATAATATTTATGTATTATACTTTTAATAGTTATCTCTTTATGTTTGTTTGATTGTTTTTGTTTGCAACTGTCAGCTTTTTAAACATTGAGCATTCACAGCATATTTTGTAGTTTGACAAATAATCATTAAAAAAACTAACCATGGTTTTGTTTTTTCACTTGCTCTGTCCTCAGAGTGTAGACATGTCTGCTGCCAGCTGTCTGCTGACTGAACATCAGTTTCTGTGCTCCATCTGTCTGGATGTGTTCACTGATCCAGTCAGCACACCATGTGGACACAACTTCTATAAAGCCTGCATCACTGAACACTGGGATACTAAAGTTCCCTATCAGTGTCCCAACTGTAAAAAGTTATTCCACGCAAGACCTGATCTGCAGGTCAACACTTTCATCTCTGAGATGGCTGCTCAGTTCAGACAGTCAGCTCAACAGAAAGCCAGCAGCAGCAGCTCAGAGCAACAAGTTGTCAAACCAGGAGAAGTTCCCTGTGACGCCTGCACTGGAACCAGACTGAAGGCCCTGAAGTCCTGCCTGGTGTGTCTGGAGTCCTACTGTGAGACTCACCTGGAGCCTCACCTGACAAGGCCAGGCCTGAAGAAACATCATCTGATTGATCCTGAGGAGAACCTGGAAGGCAGGATGTGTGTGAAGCACGATAAACTGCTGGAGCTGTTCTGTAAGACCGACCAGGTGTGTGTCTGCATGCTCTGCAGTGTTTCAGACCACAAGACACATGATGTTGTTCCTCTGAAAGAAGGATATGAAGGAAAGAAGGCTGAGCTGGGGAAGACATAGGCTGAAATTCAGCAGATGATCCAGAAGAGACGACTGAAGATTCAGGAGATGAATTGCTCAGTGGAGCTCAGTAAGGAAGGAGCAGACAGAGAGATAGCAGATGGTGTTCAGGTCTTCACCGCTCTGAAGGAGTCTGTTGAGAGAAGCCAGGCCGAGCTCATCGACACCATCAAAGAGAAGCAGAGAGAGACAGAGGAACAGGCTGAAGGCTTCTTCAAAGAGCTGGAACAGGAAATCTCTGAGCTGAAGAAGAGAAGCTCTGAGGTGGAGCAGCTGTCACGCTCTGAAGACCAGCTCCACCTCCTCCAAAGCTTCACGTCCCTGAACGCTGCTCCACCCACCAAGAACTGGACAGAAGTCAGGGTCCGTCCACCTTCATGTGAGGGGACTGTGATGAGAGCTGTGACTCAGCTGGAGGAGACGCTCAGTAAACAGATGAAGAAGCTGCTTGAGGTGGAGCTGAAGAGGGTCCAGTAGTATGAGGTGGAGGTGGAGCTGAAGAGGGTCCAGCAGTATGAGGTGGAGGTGACTCTTGATCCTGATACAGCACAACCCAAACTCATCCTGTCTGATGATGGAAAACAAGTTAAAGATGGTGATGTGAAGAAGAATCTCCCAGGCAATCCTGAGAGATTTGATTTGTGTCCTTGTGTTTTAGCAAAGCAGAGTTTCTCTTCAGGAAGATTTTATTATGAGGTTCAGGTTAAAGGAAAGACTCAGTGGTATTTAGGAGTGGCCAGAGAGTCGATCAACAGGAAGGGAAAGATCACAGCGACTCCTCAGAAAGGTTACTGGATGATAGTGTTGAGGAATGAAAATGAGTACCAAGCGGGTGCTGGTCCTGCAGTCCGTCTCTCTCTGAAGTCTCTTCCTGAGAAGGTGGGGGTGTTTGTGGATTATGAGGAGGGTCTGGTCTCCTTTTATGATGTTGATGCTGCAGCTCTGATCTACTCCTTCACTGGCTGCTGCTTCAAAGAGAAACTCTACCCATACTTTAGTCCTTGTCCTAACGATGGTGGTAAAAACTCTGCCCCTCTGATCATCTCTCCTGTCAATCACACTGAGTAGAACAACCATTTGATGTTTCACACGGGATTCGCTATCATTTCATGTGATAAATGTATATCTTTTGGGGGAGCCTCGTTGCGCTGCGAGTGTCACTCCACGGAGTATGCACTGCGCATGCGCGAGTTTTAAACTTAAACGGTTGCCCGATTTGCATTGCTATATATATATATATATATATATATATATATATATATATATTAATAATTCCAAAGCTGGTAACGACCTTTCAAATGTAGCAATAATAGTCATATAAGAAAAGTACTGATCTAATAGCAGAGATTTGTTCTTGAATCAACTTTTTTATGGAAAATATTTTATGTAATTTTATTTAATTAGAAATAATATGAAAGACATTCACAGTTAATGTAATTAGATATAAATTATGAATGCCATACATTTTTGCATACATTCACAATATGTATTCAGTATGATAGCTGTCTAACAGAAGTTAAATCCATTTCTCACTTATTCTGACAATGTACTTAACCCAATTAAAGGAGTTATTAAATAATAGTGAAGTCACGTTGTAATAACAATAACTCATCTCTCTCGTTCAGATTAATATTATCGTTTTTTTGTGTTTTCTCTTTTCTGCTTTTCTGTGTCAAGTGTCCTATTTGGGGTGCCGTATGTAGTTGTCCAATATGGCGGACCATCTCGCACATGCGCATTGCAAATCGGGCAGGGATTCAGATCGGGTAGTCACACTGGGTCCAGGTGGCGTCTCGTCGCTACGGTTCTCTCTCTCTGTGTTCCTGAGAAAGCGTTTGTGAGCTCCAGCACTACTGATCCATCATCTGTGTGTTTGGATAAACCTCCGAATGGACTGTGCGCTCTTTTTTCTGGAGTGTTTACCTCGGTCTATAGGAGCTAGCTTAGCATGCTAGCTGGAAACACGTTGGCAACACTAGTCAGATTGAGAGTTTGATGGAGAGAAAGAAACAGTGTGTTTAACGGAGTTTGCAGGAAAAGGTGATCTAGGAAACATGAGTAAAGTCCAAATGCTGCTGTCGTTGAAGAAGCAGCGACTCACAGCTGAAGAGATATTTGCTCTGTTTGAAAAAACGATTGCAGAGCTCGAGGAGGAGCTGTCTCTTTCAAAAGAGGAGAACAAGAGACTCCAGAAACTACTGGACACTGTTTTACAGCCTCAGCTTCGGATACACAGAGCAGGTCTGTTCCCTTTACTCTTAATTAACACTTTAAACCAGGGGTGTCCAAACTACGGCCCGGGGGCCGGCCCTCATCTAATTCAAAAAATATAATGAAATATGGCCCACAAATGAAACGTGCTTTTCTCATATTGTACTTCTTAAATATATATGTACAACCATATTACACACTAGTATTCATGTGTTAATAAGCTCACTTTTAAAACAAATTCAGTCAATTCATGTTGATAAAATGTTCTATCAAATCTTAGTTGATGAAAAAAAGCCTAATAACTTATTTACATAACAAGCTTGAAATAGACCCTTCATATTTCATGTTATTATAATCACTCTGAGACTTCTGTTTTTAAGGGATGAGCTGCCAACAAGATAAATGAAACCCGATAGAGAGCTGGGATGTAGGCTGTTTTTTTCTTAAAGCATATTAATGTATCAAGCCTAATTTAGCTACATTTTGCTAACTTATAACTTAAAGTGGACCTATCATGCTATATTTGAATAATATAGTGTAGGACTATCCCTATATAAGGCATATTTATATTAGGGCTGTCAGTCGATTAAAATATTTAATCGCGATTAATCGCATGATTGTCCATAGTTTAATCGCGATTAAATCGCAAATTAATCGCACACATTTTTTATCTGTTCTAAATGTACCTTAGAGGGGAAATCTTTCAAGTTTTAATACTCTTATCAACATATGAGTGGACAAATATGCTTTATATGTTTGTTTATTATCATTTGAACAATGACAAATATTCTCATGAATATTAAACACAACAACCTCTGAACATTACAAATATTCGCTTCAATTCAACCTGGAACCTCTCTCATACAATGTGTGTGTGTGTGTGTGTGTGTGTGTGTGTGTGTGTGTGTGTGTGTGTGTGTGTGTGTGTGTGTGTGTGTGTGTGTGTGTGGTTGTGTGTGTGTGCTGTGTGTGTGGTGTGTGTGGTGTGTGCTGTGTGTGTGTGTGGTGTGTGGCTGTGTGTGTGTGTGTGTGTGTGTGTTGTGTGGTGTGTGTGTGTGTGTGTTGTTTGTTGTGTGTGTGTGTGTGTGTGTGTGTTGTGTGTGTGTGTGTGTGTGTGTGTTGTGTGTGTGTGTGTGTGTGTGTGGAGACACTGTGATGGATCGTTGGAGCTATGTGCAGCAGCTCAAGGCATATATGCTCGAATGGGTGCTGCCTGGACGCTGCAATCATGTTGTTCGCACTATCCGCGCTGAGTGTGCTGACTTTTCGTACAATGTCCCACTGTCTGGCTACCTGCATATAAAGTCAAGTGCTCGGCGGCAGTTGTCGGCGAAATGTCATGTGAAACAGCTCCTTATATTCCGGTTAGCGCAGCTAGCTAGCACCAGATGCTAACAACAACAACAACAACAACACGTAAGGTGTGCCTCGCTCGCGCGAGTCGCGCCACACATACACACTCCCTCCCGGTCCTCCCGATGGCCAGTCCGGGCCTGCCGGTGAGCGTGGAAGTGTGGTCTGCCACAAGCGGGCGGCAGGAGCGGGGCTGTCAGCATCAGCTTGTCGATGGTATTTTAAACTCGATGCGCTCTGAAACTACGGCGGCCGAGGACAAAAAATACACATGCGTTAATCGCGTTAAAATAATTAGTGGCGTTATTATTATAATTATTCAGGTATTCGAATAATTATTCAGGTTTTCGAATATGAGTTATGAATATTTTCTGTTTGCAGCGGGGTAAAAAGGCTTTAAAAAGGCTCCCGTGTATGAATCTCACCATAGACATTAATGTCTAAAAAGCATTTTTTAATTAATGTCTATGGTGCTATTTTATGCAACATTGCATGGTGGCTAAATATACTGTCTATGCCTGCTGTCCATTCAAAAGTTATTCGAAGTACACTGGATATAAACTCCCCAAACAGGCGAAAACCTACCAGTTTCACCCACTGTCTCTGCCACCTCTCTCCATGCCTGGCTCCTCCGGTTTGTATCCCGGTAGGTGAACAGGGACTGAAAGCAACGGGTGATTCCCTACCGCTACGATTATTTTCTCCTCCATTTTTTGGCATATGAGGAAATGAACTGCGGTCTGGCTCTCTCAGCATACACGCGGTTTGATTGGCTGGCGCTTGTACTGGCAGATTTGCATACGCGGGATTTGATTGGCTGACGCCTCCGCCTCAGCTTCAAAAGTAGAACATTGCTCAACTTTTGCAGCGAGCACCGCGAGAAAAGCTACGCTTTGCTCCCAGAATGCAGTTCGGCGAATCGTGACGTCACCCCATTCAAAGTGAATGGGCAGAAGCGTTGAAGCGTCAACGCACGCCGCCATGTGTAGGGGCCGTAACAGTTCATGAGCGTGCTCCCCCGCCCCCTGTCAACACTCGCGACACATGAGTGGCCAGCCTAAACAACAATAAGCGCTGCTTGGCAACCGTGTGTGGCGGCAAAGTACATAGACATTTTGACAGGAGAGATTTAGTTTTGCCGGTATTCAACATATTTTACCAGTCATAGTCCGGTAATTATTTACACTCTAAGAAGAGTCCTACACAACAGACATGGCGTCAAAAAGGAGTAATGTGTGGAAATATTTCGACCAGGTTAGTGAGTGCGGTTTAGAGTGCAAACTATGCCAAATTAAACTTATATATATATACATACATACTATACCTTGCTATACCCGCAACCTTCGTTCCAGCTGAGAGGGTCTTCCCTACAGCAGGCCTGATTGTGAATCGCCTCCGCACATGAAAGCTGTAGGCCAATAGCTGTCAAACTGTGATCACCAGTTCAATACATTTGACAAATTCGACTTGGTTTCTATAGTTATTTGAACATGTATTTATTTATTTCCAAAAGTTATTTAAACAATTTTTTTTCTAAATTTTTATAGGATATGTACATTTCGGTTAACCGGTTAACCGTTTTTTGGGGGGTCGAATATTCGAATATACATTTGCTTTCAAATTCCCATCCCTAATATGTCCTACAGCGTCTCCAGCGCTTTCGAACGGCAATGGCCGTGGCTGTCTCCTCCTGATTGGTGGAGTTGGCCCAATAGCCGTAGCGCCACTGTCCTGACGTCAGGACAGTGTTCAAATCTGGATCAGTTTTTATCAGATCCGTTGTAGCCCCTTTTTTAGAGATTTGGGTATGGAGGAAAATAGAGAGGGTTGTGTTTTCTGACACTTGGTGAGTTCCCTGGAACACCGGGGACACATATTCATGTAGAAAAGACGTACAAAAGTGCATTTTGCATGATAGGTAGGTAGGGTAGGTAAGTTTGAGAAACCGGCTCGAGATCGCTAGAATTTGAAAATACACAACCGGAGAAAATCTGCCACTTCCTTACAGAGCCCCTCCTCCAACACACACGAACGCGCACATGACCAATGAGGGCACGAGATAAGTTTGTGCACAGATGGAAGGCTGACAGGCAGGTAGGCCATCCAGTTATTTTAGCCGGGCCGGCTAAAATGATTGGTCGTACTTTTTACAGTATTACGGCTTCCACAGATGACATTTTTTAATGGATTTTTTGTCAAAGCACTTAAGATATTCATTGCTATCGGGATGTTAAGAGCATTCCATGGAATATAACAAAAAGTGTATCTCGAGCCGGTTTCTCAAACTTACCTACCCTACCTTTAACAGGTTAAAGGGGACCTAGTATGCAAAATGCACTTTTTGATGTCTTTTATACATAAATATGTGTCCCCGGTGTGTAAGGAGACTCTCAAATATTCAGAAAATACAACCCTCTCTCTTTTCCTCCTTACCCACATCTCTGCAAACGAGCAGATCCAGGATTTGGCTCCTATGACGTCATTGGTGAAATGTGGCACACGAGACACGTCCCAACCTATCGTCTCCGGCACACGTCCCAACCTATCGTCTCCGGCACACGTGACACGTCCCAATCTATCGTCTCCGGCACACGTGACACGTCCCAACCTATCGTCACCGGCACACGTCCCAACCTATCGTTTCCGGGACACGTGCCACGTCCCAACCTATCGTCACCGGCACACGTGACACGTCCCAACCTATCATCACCGGCACACGTGACACGTCCCAACCTATCGTCTCCGGCACACGTCCCAACCTATCGTCTCCGGCACACGTGACACGTCCCAATCTATCGTCTCCGGCACACGTGACACGTCCCAACCTATCGTCACCGGCACACGTCCCAACCTATCGTTTCCGGGACACGTGCCACGTCCCAACCTATCGTCTCCGGCACACGTGACACGTCCCAACCTATCGTCTCCGTATACAGTCGTCTAGCTCAGTAGTTCCCAACCGTTTTCAGTCAGGCCCCCCTTGTGTAATTGGAAATATTTTCGAGCCCCCCCTAATCCGGTTCCCACCGAGATTGGTAGAATTAATTGTATATAGTTGTACAAACATTACATTTTCTCTGCTAATAATTACAAGACAGTAATATGGTCTGTGTTTACATTAGCAAGCATGCTAACACTCAGAGCTAATGCTGTAGGCTACTGGAGAGAATATGTGTAACGTAATGTCCTTGCGGTAAACCCTGCGAGAGAGAAAGGTTTGAGCTCCTACTGTTTCAGAAATAATGCTTGAAGTAGTTTGGAACATAATATGGCATTTAATCACGGCAGCATTTAGCTGAGTTTCTCCCGGTAGAAAACTCTCTCAGCAGGGGAAAGCTGCATGATGCTACAAAGGGGCGTGGCTAGCAGCAGCTGTTCCATTTAAAGCTACGGTCACAGAATCAGCCTTTTTGGAACAGGGCTGGAATAGAGGGGTATGAGGCATGGCTACAATGGGTGATCTGTGATCACAGTCATGTTTTGTATAGGTATGGCCCTACAATATATTTTTAGTATTACCATTCTATAGGCGTAGTGTAGAACGATCCCAAATACAATTAATTGTTTACATTGCAGCTAGTGCTAAACCAGAAGAAATAACCCTTTTTCATTTTTAACTGGAATGGGAATGGGCTACATGAGGTGAATTGAGCCAACAAAAATACACAATAGGTGGGACTAAGAAAGATAATATTAAAGTATAAAAACAAAGGCATTATTAGGGCTGAAAATGTCTCCCGTTTTAATGGTGATTAGATTTTTAAATGCTAACACTTAACAGATTTTTCTGACTGTGTGTTTCCTGTTTCCTGCAGATGTCCAGCAGCTGGTGGTGGTTAAAGAAGAGGTTCTCCCTGACCAGCAGGAGTGGAGCACCAGTCTGGACCAGGAGGACCCAGAGCCCCCCACACACATTAAGCAGGAACAGGAGGAACTCAGGATCAGTCAGGAGGGAGAGCAGCTTCAGGAGCTGGAGGAGGCTGATATCACCAAGTCCACTTTCACTCCTGACCCTGTGAAGAGTGAAGATGATGAAGAGAAACCTCAGTCCTCACAGCCTCATCAAAGACAAACTGAACACATGGAAACAGAAGCTGATGGAGATGACTGTCGAGGACCAGAACCAGCCAGGAACTCAGATCCAGAGAGCAGTTTACAACCAAAGACTGAGGATGACACTGGAGACTCTTCTGAACTTGACACTGGAGACTCTTCTGAACCTGACACTGGAGACTCTTCTGAACCTGACACTGGAGACTCTTCTGAACCTGACACTGAAGACAGTGCTGATTGGAAGGAGACCAGAGAACCTGCATCAGGCTCAAACTCACTGAAAAATAGACATGAATCTGTCAGTCATCTACGACGTAGTGCTGAAAAGAAACCCTTCAGCTGCTCAGTCTGTAAGAAAGCTTTTTCACAGAGTGGAAGTTTAAAGCTACACATGAGAATCCACACAGCAGAGAAACCCTTCAGCTGCTCAGTCTGTAAGAAAGCTTTTTCACAGAATGGAAGTTTAAATAGACACATGAGAGTCCACACAGGAGAGAAATCACACAGCTGCTCAGTCTGTAAGAAAGCTTTTTCACAGAGTGGACATTTAAAGCTACACATGAGAATCCACACAGGAGAGAAATCACACAGCTGCTCAGTCTGTAAGAAAGCTTTTTCACAGAGTGGAAGTTTAAAGCTACACATGAGAATCCACACAGCAGAGCAACCCTTTAGCTGCTCAGTCTGTAAGAAAGCTTTTTCACAGAGTGGACATTTAAAAAAACACATGAGAGTCCACACAGGAGAGGAAATATAGAGCTGCAATGTTTGTGACAAAAGATTTAAATGGCGTAATTGTATCAAAAGACACAAGTGTGTTGGTCGTCAGTCATCAAAGCTTAATGAAATTCAAACTGAGGATAACAGATGCGGCTTTCACACCAGCGCTTTTCACTTTCTAGCTCCTAGCGAGAGCTTTTCTGGTTCAGCTCCGGTTTCCCTTTTCAGCTCCCGCTCTGTTCACACTGCCCAGAGCTGCCGCTGCTGCGTCATGACGTCACAGTTTACGTCGCTGATTTTCTCCCACAACAACAACGGGCCGGGGACTGCGTCGGGTCGATGATCGTGTTGCTTTTAATCATACGAAGCCAGATTAAATTAAATAACGACTTCTCCAACCTTATACTTTTCTCCAGAGTGCCGTGGTTCATTGTTTATTAATGTGTTTCAGCGGCATTTACCGACCGCTGCAGTGCTGGCTGCACTTCCACGGGAGTTTATTCTCCCGTTAGCTCCGGGTTAGCTCACACGGCTCTAAAGTATTCACTGTCAGACTGTCACACAAGCAGCTGATACATATCCCCAGTTCCCCTTAAGTGAATGTGTGTCAGTCTGAATTGACGCTGTTTGGCATCACAACGCTGTTATGAAAGTTTCTCTGGTATAACATGGGTGATGTTAGCATAGCAACCGAAGCTAAACTGACTACTTGCTAAGCCGTTTTCTACAGGCACATTTTACCGGCGTATTTTTCATTATGATTCTACTTGTGATAGTCGGACATGACAACCTGTACAGCCCATGTATCTCCACAATGATCAATAACAGCGAACGGATGGTCAAAGTAAGGTTTCCTGCACGCCTCGACGTAAGCGACGCCGCGTCATAGCTCCGAAGCTCTTGCCTCTGGACCGACAATTTTTTGGAGCTGGAAGTGAACCGCATTCCGGAGCTATGACGCGCCGCCGCTGCGGTGTGAACAGGAAAAACCGGCGCTTTTCCAGCTCCAGCTCCGAGCAGGAGCTGGAAAAGCGCCGGTGTGAAAGGGGCAAGAGAGGCAGAGCCTCCAATCAGCAGCTCAGCTGAACACACAGAAGCTGATGGAGAGGACAATGAATAAGTCTTATGACAGTTCACACTAGGGATGCCAGAAACTGACCATGATCAAAATCGAAAATCGGACAGCCCTGGCGAATATTAATTGATTATTCGATCCCCCCCCCCCCGCGGGAGAGAAAAAAAAAAGTATTTTCGCAGAGCTTGCATTTGACTTCATTTGCACTTGTCAGTTCGAAGTAGTTCCACGAGGAACTCTTCTGTGGACGTGCCGCTCTGTTCATCTTTAGTTGTGTTCTCACTGTTCTGTCGCCAATAAATCAATCGCACGTGTGACGGAGAGGGGGGAGGGGGGCGGGGTCGGTGTGTAGCAGGCTCCAGCAGCAGTCTGCGCTGCTGGCTTCCTCCAAGTTTACAGTAAAACAAACTGGTGGTGTGATCAATGGTCATTTACAATTATTAATACTATTACTATTATTAGCATTAGTCTATATTTTGGTTGAAACCAAACCAGGAAAAAAAAGAAAAACATAAATATTAATAAAAAAATATATAAATAAAATTGAATTTTCAAAATAATCTTCGATTATGGAGACTGTAACGAATATTCGAATAATCGCTGGCATCCCTAGTTCACACATGAGAAAAATCTGCCTGACTGGATCAACATTGTTGCACAACATTCATATAAGACTTAAACAAACTCTATCTTTATCAACATAAGTGGACAATATGTTTAATGTTTTTGTCATACTGATTTTCTGATTTATACGTTAACCACTGACTGTTGATGAACCATTTCATTGTGGATTGAGGGCTCCAAGTTTCCATATACAGATATAGGGTGATTTGATGTATTGTTCTTTATTTGTAAATGTTTTGTATCATTGCTATCCTGTTAATGAGCGCTCTTTTACATAAATATACCTGTTATCTGATTGTTTTTGCTTCTGTAACTGTAAGGGAACACATTTGCCTATTTTGTATCCTGATGACCTAATGCCGTTATATGTGATACGTTAGAATAGAATATCTTTATTGTCATCACACATCAGTGTAACGAAATTCAGTTGGCTTCTCTCACTGCAGTACATAAGAACACATCCATAAAAGCAGTGATAAAGCAGAGATAGTAGCAATAATCAGGGTCATCATTAAATGCACTTTACCAGAATGTTAAAATACATTTTTAAAGATTATTTAATAAAGAAAAGCTACAATTTGATACTTAATAAATATACAAATAACTTGATATCTTTGGCTGCAGTCTTTGATGGGAGGTAGTGTGTTTATGTGTGCATGTTCAAAGTTATAGTGGGTTTTGTGGTTGGACAGGGATGGGAGTGATGGAGGCCACAGCTCTGGGAAAGAAGCTGTTCTTCAGTCTGTTGGTGCGTGATTTTATTGACCTGAACCGTCTGCCGGACGGCAGCGGTTCGAATAGTGAGTGGCCGGGGTGTGTGATGTCTCTGATGCAGCTCAGTCCCAACGATGCGCTGAGCAGCCTTCAGCACCCGTTGCAGGTCCTTCCACTCTGCAGCTGGTGTACCACACAGTTATGCAGCTGGTCAGGGTGCTTTCAATAGTCGACCGATAGAAGTTTACCAGCAGTTTTTGTGGAAGCCTGGCCTGTCTCAGTTTCCTCAGGAAAAACAGTCTCTGCTGTGCCTTTTTCACCAGGTTTGAGGTCCAAGTTAAATGATTGGAGATGTTGACTCCAAGGAACCGTAGGTCCTCCACGCTCTCCACTGCTTCTCTGTGGAGGGGAGATGGACTTCCTTTTTTGTCCTCCTGAAATCAACAATGAGCTCCTTAGTTTTGGTTTTAGTTACTCCCTAAGCCTGATTTCACCCACCTGTAACCGATTCGCTAATAATTTCTTTGACCCCTTGACTCGACAACTTTCTTGTTTAATAATCGTTACATCTCCTCAGGACCAAGTTCCCGTGTCCTGCCTTTCACCTGCTGATCACCCACTGCTCATTTAAGGTGGACTGACCTTTACAATGGACCAGCTAGTCTTAGTGTCTTAATGCAAACGTTTTGTAAAGTGATGCTAGATCAAAAATGTGCTGTTGGATTGTGTGCTCTCTGCAGGACGGTGTCTGTAGTCAAAGAGTTGTTGTCCAAACGACGCCAACAGAGCGATACGTCTTCTTTCCAGCAGGTGACATACATGTTAAATGATCCAGTTCAAGTGCCATCCACATATTAATGATTCAAAACAGCAATGTGTAAGATATGGCTAGTAATTGACTATTTCAACAGAATGTGAAGAGGTTACAGTCTTGAGGCCATGTCCAATATGTTCATGTTTTGTTTGATTAAATCTACTGAAATGATTATTCAATGACTAAATTATTCTTAATTACTGTCATTACATCATGGGTTTGCACTGCAATATTAGAACGCATAAAACCCAACTGTATGTCTTCTAAGTTGCGGGTGTTCATTGTTTAGAAGTCCGCTGTGTTTCATCCAAGCTTCCACTTCGTGCTCCGATAATGCTGAAAGTATCTGTTCTATTTCGTATAACGGCCCGTCCACACAGCGGCTTTGGAAAAAGCTTGCCGGCGGGCGTGTCTGAAGCTCGACCAACAACCAATCACATGAATCTCCCGCCCCTGACACACAAGCAGCGGTTTGATTGGCTAGAGCTTGTACTGGCATATGATTTGATTGGCTGATGCTTCCACCGAAAGCTTCAGAAGCTTCAAAAGTTGAACATTGCTCAACTTTTGCAGCCTGAAACGCCAGGAAAGCTCCGCTCTGCTTCCCACAATGCAGTTCGGCGAAAAGTGACGTCACCCCATTCAAAGTGAATGGGCAGAAGCGTTGGAAGAAGCTTCCAAAGCCGCAGTGTGGACGGGCTGTAAGGCTTCGCCCTCTAAGGCTATCGCTATTGGGTAATCCCACTGTGCATGCGCAGCACTGACAGACTTAATCCACGCCCACCTATGCCGTGGGCCCCACCTACGGCCTCACTTCCGTATAAATAGGAAGTAGGCCCGGCAATCTGCTCCCACTTTTCTTCAGCACTCCGTAGTAGCAGAAGCACTGGGATGACATGTCCGGGGTGTTCTCCCAGGCACAGAGGGTCAAGAGTGACCCGATCTGGCCACGCTTCCCACCCATTAGGAAGTACCAGGAGGGGGCGGCGGCGAACCCCAGGACACTGAGGGCTCCGATATCCACATACGCTCCCCTCACGAGGGTGGAGGGATTTACGGATAGGGGTTTTCCGACCGTGCCTCCTCTGGAGCCGAGCCTCACGACGTTCTTTGGAGTTAACCTGTTTCACACCTTCCCCCCGGTACCGGGCGGATAAACGCGTCATTTGCAGGAAACAACGTCTAAGGAATCTTAATATTGAATAAAA
Organism: Trematomus bernacchii; assembly: GCF_902827165.1. Lineage (NCBI taxonomy): Eukaryota > Metazoa > Chordata > Actinopteri > Perciformes > Nototheniidae > Trematomus > Trematomus bernacchii. Next base: position 131,884 of record NW_022987575.1, on the reverse strand, counting down.
CTATGAATGTGTTATATCCATGTAACGGGAAGAAACTCAGCTAACTGATCTTTTTAATTTTTTTTTTCAAAAAAAAACCCACATTGCTAGCACTCAGCCTCTGAATTAGCCTCAAGCGAAAAAAAACGTAACATACTAAGGCAACTAAACTCACTCTAACTCCCTTATTACTTATCCTAGATGCACAACCAACCACTCTTTTTTGGTGTCCTGGAGACACTGAATCTACCGGTGCCCACCTCAACACTCAGTGATAAACATTCGCGATGCTCTAAACGAAAGCGTACATCATCACATGTGGAGCTAAGAAGCTAAACACGTAAATATGGCTTACCTTGGTCAAAAGTGGTCTTCAATGGCATTAAAACGATAAAAAAACGATGCTGCAGTTAATCCATAGGTTCATCCTATGTGTCTGTGCCTTCTTTGAAATTATTTCTGATAATCCATAAGCAATACAACTGCGTTTTAGTTTCCAAACTCCAGAAGGAGACATTCCTGCACTTTGGTTTCGTTTTCCACACGCGAAGCAACCACATTTTTTCTTTACAACGTGTCTGGGTGGGAGCCTCCCCCTTCGATTCTATTGGCTCTAACGGTCACAAGGGTATGTCAACCAACCAAATCGAGCAAGGGGGGCCAGAGATAGGTCAAATCCACCCAAATGACCCCAGATGGCCCAGTTTTTGGCTAAATCTCTCTAAAAAGGTCAAATTTCACTTGTTTTGCATCAATCTTGATACAGGGTACTTATTATATGTTGTACTTTGGATTCCTAAAGCTTTTAGTCTACTAACCCATCATCCAAGGGTAGTTTTCACTATCTGTAAAAAATAATTTTTGGACGGACACTATAATTTACAGTTTTTTACTATGTAAAATCTGAATTTTCTTTAAAATAAAAAACATTTATATTGATTCTGACACTTCTACATCCAACTCACAGGTTTATCATTACTTTGAGAACAAAGATTATTAATTTAACCCTTTTAGAAGGGAAGATATGGTCATTTGTTCTGGGAATGTCATTTTCGAGCCTGAGACCTGAAAAACAGGCTCAGAGTGGAACAGGTTAAGCAGGCCAGCACGGTTGCCGGACGGCGACCCATGTTGACTGCCTCCAGAGATCAGTTTGTCGCCCGACAGACCGACCGGATGCACCAGTTTCAGTGTGCTTACCAGGCGTCAGCGGCAGCAAACAATATTGCGTTGCTGGTAAATTCCATGGTTCGTATAGCTGAGCAGTCCGACACCATGTCCTCAGTGGAGGCTGAGGAGATCGGTAAGGCGGCCAGCACTGCACTTACCCTGAGCGCGGCAGTCGCAGTTTCGCAGGCACGGATTGCGACGTGGGCGACTCAGGTCCACTGGTACCTCTGGCTACAGCAGGGATCTATACCGGAGGGTGCAGGGAAGGAGCTGATAGAGGCTCCAATCAGTCCGGACGGACTGTTCGGACCTCAGTTCCACACCATGGTGGAGTCAATGAAGTCTGCATCTGAACAAGCAGACGACATAAGACGTCACGTCGGCTGGCTTCAGCCGGACAAACGTCCCCTGCAACAGCAGCGACAGCAGCGCCCGCAGCCCCTGCAACAGTCTCAGCAGGGGCAGCGCGGGCAACGGCGAGATCAGCAGCGGCGCCAGAATCGCCCTTCGGCGGCTGAGGGGGGGCCGTCCCATATCTCCGCTCCACCGCCACAGAGACAGTCTCCAGGCGGCGAGTCGGAGAGGAACGAAGAACCCCCGCTCCTGGTCTGCTCCTCCGAGTGAGCCTCCGAGGAAGCAGAGCCGAAAGTGACTTTTTGGGGGGGATGTGCGGGAGTACATTTTGAATAAAAATGTTGAAAATTCCAACAGTGTGTCTGTAGCAGCTGTTTCTCACATTTCCCCCACACTAGTCAGGCCGGCTGTTGTTAATCTGTCGGTTAACAGACAGCAAGGTTCGCTGCATAAGCCAGCTGTTTGTAACCTGTCGGTTAACAGACAGCTGGGCTCGCCGTTTGAGCAGGCTGCCTCTGACCTGTCGGTTAGCAGGCGGCAGGGCTCGCTGCACAAGCCAGCTGTATATAACCAGGCGGTTATTAGACAGCAGGGCTTGACGTGTAAACCTGTTGCCTCTGGCCTGTCGGTTAGCAGGCAGCACGGTTTTTCCTCTGTCCCAGGTGTTTACGCGCTGTGTGAATAGCACTGCACACACCTCCGCTCATTCCTCAGGCCGGGGTGAGATGCAGTGTGTGGAGACCCCGTCGCAGCCTTTTCGGGTGGGGCCCCCCTTGGGTTGCTTCACGAGCAACAGCGGCAAGGGCTCTGGCATGGCTCGTCACCATGACTACCACAGCACAGCAAGAAAAGGTTTGCCCGCTCTCGGAGCATTGCTCAGAGTGGCGGCGGATATGTTTGATGGACAGATGGATGAGCAGGCTGATCAGCAGAGGCTACTCTCTGCAATTCGCCTCCCCCCCCCCCGCAGTTCAATGGGATTCAGGAAACACTCCTGTCATCCCAAGAACAGTGTCTTGCGCTCCAGGCAGAGCTGCAGGAACTCCTGGTAAAAAGCGCGATTTCCAGGGTTCCTCAAGGGGAAGAAAATCAGGGGTTTTACTCCTGTTCTTTTCTTATCCCGAAAAAGACCGGAGGAATGAGACCCATCCTCGATCTGTCAGCATTCAACAGGGTGATAATGAAAAGACCTTTTCATATGCTGACAATCAAACCGGTGCTGGAGTACGTTCACCAGGGGGACTGGTTTACGTCAATAGACCTGAAGGATGCCTACTTCCACATAACCATAATCCCGAAACACAGGAAGTTCCTGCGTTTTTAATTCCAGGGAATATCGTACCAGTTCAATCGACTGCCGTTCGGATATTCCCTGGCTCCTCGCACTTTTTCAAAGTGTGTGGAGACGGCTCTGGAGCCGCTACACAGAGGAGGGATGAGGGTGTTATTTTATCTGGACGACCTGCTGTTGCTGGCTCGCTCCAAGGAGGAGGCTGCTTTACAGATGGTACAGCTCGTATCTCATCTGTCAAGACTGGGTTTCATTGTCAACTGGAAAAAGAGCTGTCCTCTTCCCTCCCAGGTTATCGTTTATCTGGGAGTGGAATTGAACTCAGCCCGCATGAGAGCGCGACTCTCACAGCAGAGAGTGGAGAAAGTGACAGCTCTCCTCCGGCGCGTCACACCTCGCAGGGTGGTGACAGCCCTCTCCGTGATGCAGCTGTTAGGCATGATGTCAGCTGGTCACGTGGTGATTCCCCTGGGTCTCCTTCACATGAGGAGACTCCAGAGGTGATTTATTCGCCTGCGCATCGACCCCGTGCGGCAGAAGAGACGCATGGTGTACATTCCCCCTTCCGTGGGTTCGGATTTAGCCTATTGGAAAAATCTCCACGTCCTGTCAGTGGGGGTTCCCCTGGGCAGAGTGACGTTGTGACAGTTGCAGCGATTGATGGAGAAGGTCCTGGGGGAGCTGAGGGGAAAAATCTGCTTTGTGTATATCGATGATGTAATCATCTTTTCACCCTCACAAGAACAGCACCTCAACGATTTAAACGCTGTGATGAAGAGACTTCATGAGGCCAATTTAACACTCAATCTGAAGAAATGCCATTTCTTCCAGCAAGAGTTAAAGTTCCTTGGCCATATAGTGTCTGAGAAAAGGCCCCAGGAAAAGTGGAGCGCTAAGAAACCTGCTGATGTAGTGACCATAGTGCAGCGAGGAAAGAGAAATCCAGTAAGTCTCTTACATGTCCCCGTAGAGGTGAGAGGAATGCAGTGTAAAGCTGTTTTTGACACTGCATGTACATATTCCCTCATGCGGCACAGCCAATGGCTGGATGTAGTCCAGAAAGGAGAGCAACTGAAGCCCAGTGAGAACCAAAGCTTTGCTCTAGCTGACGGGAAGACATGCCATGGAGCCTTAGGAAAGGTACAGCTACTCTACGGCTGGCATGAAATGATGTGGTCGCTAGAAACATACATCATCGATGATAACAACCTGGCATTCCCCATCATTCTAGGCTTGGATTTCCTTACCAAGACCTCAACCATTATCAACCTGGGAGACAGAACATATGGAGTAAAGGGGCCAAGGGATTACACGTTCTATTCATTCCTTTCTCAACCTACTGAGAACCCTCTTGGTTCCAAAACCAGACATGTCCCCAAGATTTTGTGTGGACTTTCGACCTCTAAATGCTAAGACTCTGCAAGATGCCTATCCTATGCCACTTATTCATGAGTTGTTGGAGTCATTGCATGGAGCCTCATTCTTCAGTACCCTTGACCTAAAATCAGGCTACTGGCAAGTGGCAATGTCAGAGGAGAGCAAAGCCAAGACAGCAGTAATCACACCGATAGGCCTCTACCAGTTCAAGTGCATGCCATTTGGGCTGAAGAACGCCGGTGCATCTTTCCAGCGATTGATGGAGAAGGTCCTGGGGGAGCTGAGGGGAAAAATCTGCTTTGTGTATATCGATGATGTAATCATCTTTTCACCCTCACAAGAACAGCACCTCAACGATTTAAACGCTGTGATGAAGAGACTTCATGAGGCCAATTTAACACTCAATCTGAAGAAATGCCATTTCTTCCAGCAAGAGTTAAAGTTCCTTGGCCATATAGTGTCTGAGAAAGGGGTCCAGGTGGATCCAGAGAAAACACTGGCAGTAAAAGAATATCCTACTCCTACCAATGTCAAGTCACTGCAACGATTTCTGGGACTCGTGGGATGGTACCACAAATTCATTTCCCACTTTGCAGATATGGCGGCCCCCTTGCATCGCCTGACAAGGAAAGAGGTGGAGTGGATATGGAGCGAAGAATGCCAGCAAAGCTTTGAACACTTGAAACAAGCTATGGTCAGTGCTCCCATCCTAACGCAACCTGACCACTCAATTCCTTTTGAGGTGCACACAGACGCTAGTGATGCCGGTTTGGGTGCAGTCTTAGTCCAAGCTACCGATGAAGGGGAACAGGTGATAGCTTATGCTTCACGGGGATTGAGAGGGGCCGAGTGTAACTACTCCACATCAGAAAAAGAATGTCTAGCTGTTGTATGGGCTGTTGAAAAGTGGCAACATTTTCTTGAGGGAAAAGAATTCACGGTATACACCGACCACGCTGCTTTGACTTGGGCTTTCAACTGTCCGAAGACCTCTTCCCGGCTGACTAGGTGGATCTTACGACTCCAGCAATTTCAATTTAGGGTCCAATACAGAAAAGGCCTGCACAACATAGTGCCTGATGCCCTGTCCAGAGCGGTTGCACCTCTGTCCGCAACTGCGTATGTTGCATCAAACACCTCTCACTGTACGTCTGACTTGCCAACCACCCTATCAGACATACAAGAGGCCCAGGAAAGGGACCCTGAAATTAGTGACATGGCAAAACAGTCTGCTGCCACCTGTAAGCCAGATAGGATAGGGTACACTCTGTTACAGGGTATTCTGTATCGGCGGTCACCGGTGAGACTGGGGGGAGACAAATATCAGCTAGTGGTTCCCAAGAGTCTAGTCATGTCTTTTCTGGAATACTTCCACAACCATCCCCTGAGTGGACATCTGGGCAGGCTTAAGACTCTCCTTAAGATCCTTGAGGTTGCCTGGTGGCAGTCTGTCAGGAAGGATGTGTGGGCCCATGTAAAGTGTTGCAACATCTGCCAGGCCTACAAAGCGGATAATCAAAAACCAGCAGGGTTCATGCAGCCTACCCCTGTGGAGGAGCCCTGGGAAAAGCTGGGGATTGATCTCATGGGACCTTTTCCCCGCAGTAAAAAAGGCAATTGCTATCTCCTTGTGGTTGTGGATTATTTCACAAAGTGGGTTGAGATGTTTCCCCTAAAAGACAGCAAGACTCACAAGATTGTCGCCATCTTGAAAGATGAGATCTTCACCCGTTTCGGTGTCCCACGTGAATTGGTTTCTGATCGGGGAGCGCAGTTCACTGGCCATGAAATGGCCAACCTATGTAAATCCTGGGGAGTAACACAAAAGTTCACCACCAGCTATCATCCTCAAGCCAATCTCACAGAACGGTCCAACCGGACCATCAAGACGATGATTGCTTCTTATGTGGGGACACAACATAAGAACTGGGATCAGTGGATCAGGGAATTTCGCTTTGCCGTAAATGCTGCCTATCAGGAAACAACGGGGCAAACACCTGCAGTTTTGGCACTCGGAAGATCTCTGAAAGGCCCGCTGGAGAGGTTGATCAGTACTCCACCCCCACCTCATCAACCTCCATATACACTACTGGAAAGACAGCAAAAAATGGTGGAACAAGTAAAAAAGAGAGTCGGGGTATGCCAGGCCAGACAAGCCAAGTATTATAATACCCACAGGAGAGGTGCGCAACTCCTGCTGGGAGACCTGGTCTGGGTCCGCACTCACCCACTCTCTAAAGCATCAGAGAGCTTCTCATCAAAGCTTGCGCCTAAATGGTCGGGTCCAGCTACAGTGGTGAGAAAATTAGGCCCTATCAATTACCAGATCAAGTGGAACGGCCAAAACAAAAAATTGACACTATCAATGTGGTCAACCTAAAGCCCTACTTCGGGATGCAGCCCCTCATACCTCCGGGGGGGGGGGGGGGGATCTGTGACAGTTGCAGATTGATCAAAGTGTTTCTTATAAACTGTAGTGGCAGGGAAAAAGGTTAAGGCATGTGGTTTATGTTGAAATGAAAAGAAAACTGATACATGTGTATTATCCTCGCAACTACAGTTGCGAGATGTCCACTTTTATGTATGGTTTGGGGGTGTGGGTCATTAAGCCTCATTTACATATTCACCTGTCGCAGCACGCACGGAGCCTTTATAGTGGGTGCGTCACCGGGATGTCAGGGGTTGGTTCTCACGGGAGGAGGAAGCGTGTGTGAGGCGAATGCGGGTATGCAGCGGGATATTTAAGTTTTCCTCAGTATGTATACATATCTTAAAATGCTACGGGGAAGTAAAGGAAAGTAACTGCATTGTGGATATTGCATCGACCGACCTGGAAGCACGTCTCCTTGGAGAGGACGCGCACAGATCGAGAGAGATTCTCTCAAACAGGGTGAGATCGCGCCTTTGGGCCACGCCGATCATCCTATTTTTTTCTTTCTGTGGATTATAGCCTCAATAGGCCTACAAACATTTCCAGTTTTTTTTCTGCCGACGGGCGCAGGAGTAACAGCTTTTTTTTGTCAATGAACTATGGCCTGGGTTAGGCAGTAAAGACAATCTCGGTTTATCACCGAGCGGACTGTTTGTTGAGTTTGGTTTGTTTTGTTTGGCTCAAAAGCGGTGAATACACGTGAATAACGTATAAAACCTGTCTTTGTTTATTTTGTGAATGTGTGCATATACTGTAGTAAATACATTTCCGTGGGGACTATTTTGTGGAAAGAGCAGATTATCCGTTTATCAATTCTGTTTACCTTTAATATATTATTTCATATCAAGAACCCCTTGTGCGTTTATTTAACACAGCTATTCATAATAGCTGATCGTTACAGATGGTGGCCAGTATGGGGAATGAAATGTGATTTAAAAAAATCTGATATTATTTAAAGGGAACATTTTTGGAGATTTTGAAACGGCCAATTGAGATTGTTGCTGCGGTAATACTTTTTTGTTTACTGAGACACTACAAGCCTATGTGTTGAATTGTATTGATTGGATGAGAAAAGAAAAACTTGTTCTGTACTTGTGTAAAAAATAACCATAGTCAAGCAATGGCTTCTGAAGAAAATGTACGTCAGAATATGGAAGCACGCTTAGAAGAGAATGAGCCTGAAGAAGGTAATATAGTGCAGGAGACCAGTGGGCAATACCATGAAAACAGAGGTGATACATGGATAACAAGAAGAAAATCTAGTACTGATATTACCTCTTTGATCGGTTCTCTTTATATATCTGATGCAGAGCAGGAGGAAAGTGTAGGAGAGTGGGACAATCCATTTTACGTTGCATATCCTGCCCTAGCATCTTTCTCCACAGACTTGGGAATAGTTATAGAGAGAGTTAACTCCCTTGAGGCTGATTTCAGAGATTCAGTTAATAGTGCGCTAAACCGAGAAGATAGCATCAGAGGCTGTGTGGGAAAAAATGTTGAAGCACTGGAGCATCATGTGATGTCAACTTTGAAAAACTTTGAAGAAAAACTGGTGAACTGTTTACAACGGCGTGATGAAAAATGGAAGGCAGAAATTCAAAAGCTGAAGCGCGCCATCCTCCCTGCTGTCCATAGGCCCTTGGTCAGTTTTGGTGATAATTTTCAGACGTCTTATGGTTGCACCACTCCAGGTCAAACACCTCGAAGTAGTGCCTCTCACACCCATGCTCCTTCTCTTGGTACTGATACTCAGGTGTCAGGTCCTCATATTAGTAATCCCACTCCTACTCATTCAGTTCCCTCTGCTGTAGTTTCTGTCGGCCGAGTAGAGACACTCAGAAGAGAACTTGATGCTATTGATGCTGCGCAACACGGCAGGACATCATTCACTGACCTACTTCCGCTGGGACAACCACCAGGAGTCATTGACAATATAAACCCCATCTCACCTGTAGGAGCGGTATACCGCCATCCAACCAGTACGCCGGTGGTGTATTCGAAGCCTGTCGTTCATATGGAGTTCCCCTCTTTTGGTGGTTCCAGGGAGGTTGGAGAGGTTTTGAACTTTGTGGATCGCTGTGAAACATTCTTTGAAGTTAGGCCAATAACAGATACAGAGCTAATAGGGGCTTTATCTGGGGTTCTTAAGGGGCCAGCGCATAGTTGGTGGTGTGTAGCAAAAAACACAGTCCATAACTGGCCAGAATTCAAAGAAGCTTTTCATACAGCTTTCCTACCTCCTGATTACCTCATGGAAGTGGAGGAGAAGTTGAGGGATATGGTGCAGTTACCCGAACAGTGTTTGAGGGATTTTGCCTATGATTACCGAGCCCTTTGTCTACAATGGAAACCCGATATCACCGAGGCGGAGTTGGTGAGGAAAATACTCAACAACTGTAATCCCAGAATAGCTGGTTGCCTTCGGGGCACTGTCAGAACCGTGGACCAACTGGTGTCAATAGGCACATTAGTGGAAAAAGATTGCACAGCTGCAAAAGAATATTGGGGAAAAGTGGATCAACAAAAAGCAAAAGAGAAATTGAACAAAAGGAACCAAGACCACTGGGGACGCCCAGGCTGACTGTGACGGTTCAATAATGCCATCCCTAAGCATCTGCTCTACCTGGTCTATTATGATCTGACGCTTGTGGGGTGATACCCTGTATGCTTTGCAGCGCACTGGAACCTCGTTAGTAGTAAATATCTTGTGCTCTTCTACCTTAGTTTTTCCTAAACTGCCTGAACACACCTTTGGCCAAGCCTTCAATATGTCTCTAACCTCTGGTGGATGAGCTGAAAAATCTGGGGCAGTCTCTTCTTGACCAGGAAATGACTTGGATAGCGGACTTTCGACCTCTAAATGCTAAGACTCTGCAAGATGCCTATCCTATGCCACTTATTCATGAGTTGTTGGAGTCATTGCATGGAGCCTCATTCTTCAGTACCCTTGACCTAAAATCAGGCTACTGGCAAGTGGCAATGTCAGAGGAGAGCAAAGCCAAGACAGCAGTAATCACACCGATAGGCCTCTACCAGTTCAAGTGCATGCCATTTGGGCTGAAGAACGCCGGTGCATCTTTCCAGCGATTGATGGAGAAGGTCCTGGGGGAGCTGAGGGGAAAAATCTGCTTTGTGTATATCGATGATGTAATCATCTTTTCACCCTCACAAGAACAGCACCTCAACGATTTAAACGCTGTGATGAAGAGACTTCATGAGGCCAATTTAACACTCAATCTGAAGAAATGCCATTTCTTCCAGCAAGAGTTAAAGTTCCTTGGCCATATAGTGTCTGAGAAAAGGCCCCAGGAAAAGTGGAGCGCTAAGAAACCTGCTGATGTAGTGACCATAGTGCAGCGAGGAAAGAGAAATCCAGTAAGTCTCTTACATGTCCCCGTAGAGGTGAGAGGAATGCAGTGTAAAGCTGTTTTTGACACTGCATGTACATATTCCCTCATGCGGCACAGCCAATGGCTGGATGTAGTCCAGAAAGGAGAGCAACTGAAGCCCAGTGAGAACCAAAGCTTTGCTCTAGCTGACGGGAAGACATGCCATGGAGCCTTAGGAAAGGTACAGCTACTCTACGGCTGGCATGAAATGATGTGGTCGCTAGAAACATACATCATCGATGATAACAACCTGGCATTCCCCATCATTCTAGGCTTGGATTTCCTTACCAAGACCTCAACCATTATCAACCTGGGAGACAGAACATATGGAGTAAAGGGGCCAAGGGATTACACGTTCTATTCATTCCTTTCTCAACCTACTGAGAACCCTCTTGGTTCCAAAACCAGACATGTCCCCAAGATTTTGTGTGGACTTTCGACCTCTAAATGCTAAGACTCTGCAAGATGCCTATCCTATGCCACTTATTCATGAGTTGTTGGAGTCATTGCATGGAGCCTCATTCTTCAGTACCCTTGACCTAAAATCAGGCTACTGGCAAGTGGCAATGTCAGAGGAGAGCAAAGCCAAGACAGCAGTAATCACACCGATAGGCCTCTACCAGTTCAAGTGCATGCCATTTGGGCTGAAGAACGCCGGTGCATCTTTCCAGCGATTGATGGAGAAGGTCCTGGGGGAGCTGAGGGGAAAAATCTGCTTTGTGTATATCGATGATGTAATCATCTTTTCACCCTCACAAGAACAGCACCTCAACGATTTAAACGCTGTGATGAAGAGACTTCATGAGGCCAATTTAACACTCAATCTGAAGAAATGCCATTTCTTCCAGCAAGAGTTAAAGTTCCTTGGCCATATAGTGTCTGAGAAAGGGGTCCAGGTGGATCCAGAGAAAACACTGGCAGTAAAAGAATATCCTACTCCTACCAATGTCAAGTCACTGCAACGATTTCTGGGACTCGTGGGATGGTACCACAAATTCATTTCCCACTTTGCAGATATGGCGGCCCCCTTGCATCGCCTGACAAGGAAAGAGGTGGAGTGGATATGGAGCGAAGAATGCCAGCAAAGCTTTGAACACTTGAAACAAGCTATGGTCAGTGCTCCCATCCTAACGCAACCTGACCACTCAATTCCTTTTGAGGTGCACACAGACGCTAGTGATGCCGGTTTGGGTGCAGTCTTAGTCCAAGCTACCGATGAAGGGGAACAGGTGATAGCTTATGCTTCACGGGGATTGAGAGGGGCCGAGTGTAACTACTCCACATCAGAAAAAGAATGTCTAGCTGTTGTATGGGCTGTTGAAAAGTGGCAACATTTTCTTGAGGGAAAAGAATTCACGGTATACACCGACCACGCTGCTTTGACTTGGGCTTTCAACTGTCCGAAGACCTCTTCCCGGCTGACTAGGTGGATCTTACGACTCCAGCAATTTCAATTTAGGGTCCAATACAGAAAAGGCCTGCACAACATAGTGCCTGATGCCCTGTCCAGAGCGGTTGCACCTCTGTCCGCAACTGCGTATGTTGCATCAAACACCTCTCACTGTACGTCTGACTTGCCAACCACCCTATCAGACATACAAGAGGCCCAGGAAAGGGACCCTGAAATTAGTGACATGGCAAAACAGTCTGCTGCCACCTGTAAGCCAGATAGGATAGGGTACACTCTGTTACAGGGTATTCTGTATCGGCGGTCACCGGTGAGACTGGGGGGAGACAAATATCAGCTAGTGGTTCCCAAGAGTCTAGTCATGTCTTTTCTGGAATACTTCCACAACCATCCCCTGAGTGGACATCTGGGCAGGCTTAAGACTCTCCTTAAGATCCTTGAGGTTGCCTGGTGGCAGTCTGTCAGGAAGGATGTGTGGGCCCATGTAAAGTGTTGCAACATCTGCCAGGCCTACAAAGCGGATAATCAAAAACCAGCAGGGTTCATGCAGCCTACCCCTGTGGAGGAGCCCTGGGAAAAGCTGGGGATTGATCTCATGGGACCTTTTCCCCGCAGTAAAAAAGGCAATTGCTATCTCCTTGTGGTTGTGGATTATTTCACAAAGTGGGTTGAGATGTTTCCCCTAAAAGACAGCAAGACTCACAAGATTGTCGCCATCTTGAAAGATGAGATCTTCACCCGTTTCGGTGTCCCACGTGAATTGGTTTCTGATCGGGGAGCGCAGTTCACTGGCCATGAAATGGCCAACCTATGTAAATCCTGGGGAGTAACACAAAAGTTCACCACCAGCTATCATCCTCAAGCCAATCTCACAGAACGGTCCAACCGGACCATCAAGACGATGATTGCTTCTTATGTGGGGACACAACATAAGAACTGGGATCAGTGGATCAGGGAATTTCGCTTTGCCGTAAATGCTGCCTATCAGGAAACAACGGGGCAAACACCTGCAGTTTTGGCACTCGGAAGATCTCTGAAAGGCCCGCTGGAGAGGTTGATCAGTACTCCACCCCCACCTCATCAACCTCCATATACACTACTGGAAAGACAGCAAAAAATGGTGGAACAAGTAAAAAAGAGAGTCGGGGTATGCCAGGCCAGACAAGCCAAGTATTATAATACCCACAGGAGAGGTGCGCAACTCCTGCTGGGAGACCTGGTCTGGGTCCGCACTCACCCACTCTCTAAAGCATCAGAGAGCTTCTCATCAAAGCTTGCGCCTAAATGGTCGGGTCCAGCTACAGTGGTGAGAAAATTAGGCCCTATCAATTACCAGATCAAGTGGAACGGCCAAAACAAAAAAATTGACACTATCAATGTGGTCAACCTAAAGCCCTACTTCGGGATGCAGCCCCTCATACCTCCGGTGGGGGGGGGGGGGATCTGTGACAGTTGCAGATTGATCAAAGTGTTTCTTATAAACTGTAGTGGCAGGGAAAAAGGTTAAGGCATGTGGTTTATGTTGAAATGAAAAGAAAACTGATACATGTGTATTATCCTCGCAACTACAGTTGCGAGATGTCCACTTTTATGTATGGTTTGGGGGTGTGGGTCATTAAGCCTCATTTACATATTCACCTGTCGCAGCACGCACGGAGCCTTTATAGTGGGTGCGTCACCGGGATGTCAGGGGTTGGTTCTCACGGGAGGAGGAAGCGTGTGTGAGGCGAATGCGGGTATGCAGCGGGATATTTAAGTTTTCCTCAGTATGTATACATATCTTAAAATGCTACGGGGAAGTAAAGGAAAGTAACTGCATTGTGGATATTGCATCGACCGACCTGGAAGCACGTCTCCTTGGAGAGGACGCGCACAGATCGAGAGAGATTCTCTCAAACAGGGTGAGATCGCGCCTTTGGGCCACGCCGATCATCCTATTTTTTTCTTTCTGTGGATTATAGCCTCAATAGGCCTACAAACATTTCCAGTTTTTTTCTGCCGACGGGCGCAGGAGTAACAGCTTTTTTTTGTCAATGAACTATGGCCTGGGTTAGGCAGTAAAGACAATCTCGGTTTATCACCGAGCGGACTGTTTGTTGAGTTTGGTTTGTTTTGTTTGGCTCAAAAGCGGTGAATACACGTGAATAACGTATAAAACCTGTCTTTGTTTATTTTGTGAATGTGTGCATATACTGTAGTAAATACATTTCCGTGGGGACTATTTTGTGGAAAGAGCAGATTATCCGTTTATCAATTCTGTTTACCTTTAATATATTATTTCATATCAAGAACCCCTTGTGCGTTTATTTAACACAGCTATTCATAATAGCTGATCGTTACAACGTCACACACAGCGGTGTTCACAGACGCATCTCTCGCAGGCTGGGGAGGAACGTGCATGTCCCAGGCAGTGGGGGGACAGTGGCCGGCTCACATGTCTCTCCACATAAACGTGCTGGAGTTAATCTCCGTATGTAGAGTAATCCAGCACTTCGCCCCGTTGCTGTTCAATCAACATGTGTTGAATCGGACAGACAACAAAGCAGCTGCGGCATACATAAATCGCCAGGGAGGCGTACGATCAGCGCAGCTGCTGAACACAGACAGGCGGCTGCTGTGCTGGGCGCAAACACACGTACTCTCTATCAGAGCGGTGTATATTCCCGGCGTGCTGAACAGAGGGGCGGACCTCATGTCCAGAGGAGGTCCTCGCCAAGGGGACTGGAGCCTCCACCCCGAACTGGTCTCCCAGGTATGGAGCAGGTTCGGGAGAGCGGAGGTGGATCTGTTCGCTGCACGCGAGAACGCGCAGTGTGCGAGAACGCGCAGGACCACCCCCCACTGGGCGTGGACGCGTTCGCACACAGGCCGTGGCCCAAGGTGTTGTTATACGCTTTCCCACCAGTCCCTCTGATCCCTTGGTTCCTGGACCGAGTGCAGGAGGAGAGACTGACAGCGATCTTAATAGCACCGGAACGCACGGGAGCGTCCTGGTTTCCATGCCTACAGCGGATGCTGTCAGGGAGACCGTGGGAAATTCCGTGGCGCAGGGACGCTCTCTCCCAGGTGGACTGAGTGATCAGCGGTCACCCAGTATTGGACCAACGTTTGTGGGCATGGCCCCTGAACGGGAACATTTAGAGGGGCTGGGCCTCTCTAAAAATGTTATCAGTACCATTCAGGGTTCAAGGGCGGCGTCCACCAGAGCATCCTACACAGCCAAATGAACAGCGTTCCAGCGCTGGTGTGTAGGGAAGTACCCTCTGACAACACGTTTTCTACGGGAAGTACAGAGACTCAGACCGGTGTCACTCGCTTTGGCGTCTCAATGGGATTTGGCGTTGGTGTTACGCGCACTGAGTAAAGCTCCATTCGAACCTTTGGATCAGGTCCCCCCAAAGTAGCTTTGCTCTTGGCTCTAGCATCAGCCAAAAGGGTGAGTGATTTGTCTGCTCTCTCCGTGGCTCCGTCATGTCTCCAGATCCAAGGAGATGGCAGCTCAGCTGTTTTGCGCCCTAACCCGGCTTTTATGCCAAAGGTTATCACAAGCTCTTTTAGATCGAGAGTGATAACTTTGGGTGGTTTCTTCCCTCCTCCTCACACATCGGAGGAAGAAGCCACATCTCATCTCCTTTGTCCCGTACGTGCGCTGTCATGCTATATTGCACGCACAGCCACGTTGCGCAGGTCCCAGCGCCTGTTTGTGCATCACAGAGAGCACTCAATAGGGCAGCCTCTGTCTGCACAGCGCCTGTCACACTGGTTGTGTGAGGCTGTGTCACAGGCGTATGTCTCCTCTGGGGTGGATCCCCCGGAAAACATCAAAGCGCACAGCATCAGAGGAATTTCAACCTCTTTTTGGTCATAATCCAGGTTCTATGTTCACATAGAGAAGGATATCACAGTGTTTGAGGGCCTATGTCGGTTAAAAGCCAGCGGAAGGGTGTATTAGTCTGGGAAATAACTCATACTAAAGTTGAAGAAGAAAGGGTAACACTTTACAATAAGGTACACAAAATGTGCTTAGTTACTGCTTAGTTACTGAGGAATTACTAGATAGTTAATGGTTAGTTAATGAGTAGTTCCTCAGTGACTGCGATTGAGGAACTGATGGTTAGTTACTGGTAAACAGACTGGGGGTACTGTATTAACGAATCATTCGTTAATGGTTACTTAATGAGGAGTTCCTGGGAGACTTTGATTGAAGCAATGGTCCGCTGCAGCAGGGCACTTTTAAACCTGCCATCTTCGGCTGGCTTGGGTCCCACACTGGATCAACTGGTGGAGGTGGATCCGACTCACGTTTTACTGCTTAAGTCATCATTATTTACCTTACCATTACTTAGGCCGTTTGGGTACGGTAAACTCAAGGAACGCAAACAAAAACAGTAGTTACCCATTACCTAATGATTACCTTACCGTTACTAAAACAGTAGTTACCCATTACCTAATGCTTACTTTACCATTCCTTAAGCAGTATGTGTCCCCTCAAGTAAAGTAATGCATCAAAAACAGTAGTTACCCATCAACTAATGCTTACCTTACCATTCCTTAAGCAGTATGTGTCACCTCAAGTAAAGTAATGCATCAAAAACAGTTACCCATTGCCTAATGCTTACTTTACCATTCCTTAAGCAGTATGTGTCCCCTCAAGTAAAGTAATGCATCAAAAACAGTAGTTACCCATTACCTAATGCTTACTTTACCATTCCTTAAGCAGTGTGTGTCCCCTCAAGTAAAGTAATGCATCAAAAACAGTAGTTACCCATTACCTAATGCTTACTTTACCATTCCTTAAGCAGTGTGTGTCCCCTCAAGTAAAGTAATGCATCAAAAACAGTAGTTACCCATAACCTAATGCTTACTTTACCATTCCTTAAGCAGTGTGTGTCCCCTCAAGTAAAGTAATGCATCAAAAACAGTAGTTACCCATTACCTAATGCTTACTTTACCATTCCTTAAGCAGTATGTGTCCCCTCAAGTGAAGTAATGCATCAAAAACAGTAGTTACCCATTACCCAATGATTACTTTACCATTCCTTAAGCAGTGTGTGTCCCCTCAAGTAAAGTAATGCATCAAAAACAGTAGTTACCCATTACCTAATGCTTACTTTACCATTCCTTAAGCATTATGTGTCCCCTCAAGTGAAGTAATGCATCAAAAACAGTAGTTACCCATTACCCAATGATTACCTTACCGTTACTAAAACAGTAGTTACCCATTAACTAATGATTACCTCACCATTATCTTACCATTAGTTAAGCAGTTTAACAAACAAACAAACAAACAAACACTGTTGATGACAATGACGGGTCTACAGCCACTGAAGTTTTACATTTTTATTCAAACAAGGATGAACATAAAAAAAAATTAAAAATAAATAAAAACGACTTTTTATAAAAAATAAATAAAAACAAGTGCATGTGATTGGCTTAGAATTGAGGAGACATCTGATTGGCTATAGATAGAAAAAATTACAAGTACGAATTGGGTGACCGTCAGGGGAGTCTCAAAAAACCCACGCACGAATGCACAGCGATCCATGCACAGAAAGCGGTTTGTGTTTGCAGGTTCAGCGGTTTTAAACGGAAAACAAATATGTGAGGATCAAAAATACATATGTAAAACTTTTTTCTGTATTTGGATTTTATTTACATGTATATGAAACGGAACACATTTGTGTGTGCATTGAAAAACACAAGTGTGGATCCGGAAATACAAGTGTGAATCCTTTTGCGGATCATGAAATACAAGTGTGAATCCTTCTGTGTGCATGTGTGTATTATGAGACTGTTCTGAGCCCATATAATATTGCAATGCAAACCCATGATGTAATGACAGTATTTAAGAATAATTTAGTCATTGAATAATCATTTCAGTAGATTTAATCAAACAAAACATGAACATATTGGACATGGCCTCAAGACTGTAACCTCTTCACATTCTGTTGAAATAGTCAATTACTAGCCATATCTTACACATTGCTGTTTTGAATCATTAATATGTGGATGACAGTTGAACTGGATAATTTAACATGTATGCCACCTGCTGGAAAGAAGACGTATCGCTCTGTTGGCGTCGTTTAGACAACAAAAACAGAGTTAAACTCTCATTTCATAAACAATCTTTGACTACAGACACCGTCCTGCAGAGAGCACACAATCCAACAGCACGTTTTTGGTCTAGCATCACTTTACAAAACGTTTGCATTAAGACACTAAGACTAGCTGGTCCATTGTAAAGGTCAGTCCACCTTAAATGATCAGTGGGTGATCAGCAGGTGAAAGGCAGGACACGGGAACTTGGTCCTGAGGAGATGTAACGATTATTAAACAAGAAAGTTGTTGAGTCAAGGGGTCAAAGAAATGAACATTTGTGATTATTAGCGAATCGGTTACAGGTGGGTGAAATCAGGCTTAGGGAGTAACTAAAACCAAAACTAAGGAGCTCATTGTTGATTTCAGGAGGACAAAAAAGGAAGTCCATCTCCCCTCCACAGAGAAGCAGTGGAGAGCGTGGAGGACCTACGGTTCCTTGGAGTCAACATCTCCAATCATTTAACTTGGACCTCAAACCTGGTGAAAAAGGCACAGCAGAGACTGTTTTTCCTGAGGAAACTGAGACAGGCCAGGCTTCCACAAAAACTGCTGGTAAACTTCTATCGGTCGACTATTGAAAGCACCCTGACCAGCTGCATAACTGTGTGGTACACCAGCTGCAGAGTGGAAGGACCTGCAACGGGTGGTGAAGGCTGCTCAGCGCATCGTTGGGACTGAGCTGGCTTTCTTCTGCAGTCGACTTTTGTAGATGTTGCCAAGGTTGGCAACATCTACAAAAGTCGACTGCAGAAGAAAGCCAGCAGTATCATCAGAGACATCACACACCCCGGCCACTCACTGTTCGAACCGTTCAGACGGTTCAGGTCAATAAAATCACACACCAACAGACTGAAGAACAGCTTCTTTCCCAGAGCTGTGGCCTCCATCACTCCCATCCCGGTCCAACCACAAAACCCACTATAACTTTGAACATGCACACATAAACACACTACCTCCCATCAAAGACTGTAGCCAAAAATATCATGTTATTTATTTGTATATTTATTAAGTATCAAATTGTAGCTTTTCTTTATTAAATCATCTTTAAAAATGTATTTTAACATTCTGGTAAAGTGCATTTAAGTGATGACCCTGATTATTGCTACTATCTCTGCTTTATCACTGCTTTTATGGATGTGTTCTTATGTACTGCAGTGAGAGAAGCCAACTGAATTTCGTTACACTGATGTGTGATGACAATAAAGATATTCTATTCTAACGTATCACATGTAACGGCATTAGGTCATCAGGATACAAAATAGGCAAATGTGTTCCCTTACAGTTACAGAAGCAAAAACAATCAGATAACAGGTATATTTATGTAAAAGAGCGCTCATTAACAGGATAGCAATGATACAAAACATTTACAAATAAAGAACAATACATCAAATCACCCTATATCTGTATATGGAAACTTGGAGCCCTCATCAACAGTCAGTGGTTAACGTATAAATCAGAATGACAAAAACATTAAACATATTGTCCACTTATGTTGAAAAAGATAGAGTTTGTTTAAGTCTTATATGAATGTTGTGCAACAATGTTGATCCAGTCAGGCAGATTTTTCTCATGTGTGAACTGTCATAAGACTTATTCATTGTCCTCTCCATCAGCTTCTGTGTGTTCAGCTGAGCTGCTGATTGGAGAATCTGCCTCTCTGTTATCCTCAGTTTGAATTTCATTAAGCTTTGAGGACTGACGACCAACACACTTGTGTCCATTGAAACACTTACGCCATTTAAATCGTTTGTCACAAACATTGCAGCTGTATATTTCCCCTCTTGTGTGGACTCTCATGTGTTCCTTTACATTTCCACTCTGTGAAAAAGCTTTCTTACAGACTGAGCAGCTGTGTGATTTCTCTCCTGTGTGGACTCTCATGTGTCTATTTAAACTTCCATTGTGTGAAAAAGCTTTCTTACAGACTGAGCAGCTGAAGGGTTTCTCTCCTGTGTGGATTCTCATGTGTCTCTTTAAATGTTGTCTCTGTGAAAAAGCTTTCTTACAGACTGAGCAACTGTGTGGTTTCTCTCCTGTGTGGACTCTCATGTGTAGCTTTAACGCTATATTCTGTGGAAAAGCTTTCTTACAGACTGAGCAGCTGTGTGGTTTCTCTTTGTGGATTCTCATGTGTGTCTTTAAATGT
This sequence comes from Trematomus bernacchii, assembly GCF_902827165.1. Classification (NCBI taxonomy): domain Eukaryota; kingdom Metazoa; phylum Chordata; class Actinopteri; order Perciformes; family Nototheniidae; genus Trematomus; species Trematomus bernacchii. The sequence goes on along the minus strand of NW_022987575.1, from coordinate 112,240 downwards.
CCACTCAGTGAAAAAGCTTTCTTACAGACTGAGCAGCTGAATGGTTTCTTTTCAGCACTACGTCGTGGATCACTGACAGATTCATGTCTATTTTTCAGTGAGTTTGAGCCTGATGCAGGTTCTCTGGTCTCCTTCCAATCAGCACTGTCTTCAGTGTCAGGTTCGGAAGAGTCTCCAGTGTCAGGTTCAGAAGAGTCTTCAGTGTCAGGTTCAGAAGAGTCTCCAGTGTCGTCCTCAGTCTTTGGTTGTAAACTGCTCTCTGGATCTGAGTTCCTGGCTGGTTCTGGTCCTCGACAGTCATCTCCATCAGCTTCTGTTTCCATGTGTTCAGTTTGTCTTGGATGAGGCTGTGAGGACTGAGGTTTCTCTTCATCATCTTCACTCTTCACAGGGTCAGGAGTGAAAGTGGACTCGGTGATATCAGCCTCCTCCAGCTCCTGAAGCTGCTCTCCCTCCTGACTGATCCAGAGTTCCTCCTGTTCCTCTTTAATGTGTGGGGGGGGCTCTGGGTCCTCCTGGTCCAGACTGGTGCTCCACTCCTGCTGGTCAGGGAGAACCTCTTCTTTAACCACCACCAGCTGCTGGACGTCTGCAGGAAACAGGAAACACACAGTCAGAAAAAACTTTTAAGTGTTAGCATTTAAAAATCTAATCACCATTAAAACGGGAGACATTTTTCAGCCCTAATAATGCCTTTGTTTTCATACTTTAATATTATCTTTCTTATTCCCACCTATTGTGTATTTTTGTTGGCTCAATTCACCTCACGTAGCCCAGCCCCATTCCACTTCCAGGTAAAAATGAAAAGGGGTTATTTCTTCTGGTTTAGCACTAGCTGCAATGTAAACAATGAATTGTATTAGGGATCGTTCTACACTACGCCTATAGAATGGTAATACTAAAAATATATTGTAGGGCCATACCTATACAAAACATGACTGTGAAGTTTTTTGCTTAAAATACCAAACAGATCACCCATTGTAGCCATGCCTCATACCCCTCTATTCCAGCCCTGTTCCAAAAAGGCTGATTCTGTGACCGTAGTTTTAAATGGAACAGCTGCTGCTAGCCACGCCCCTTTGTAGCGTCACGCAGCTCTCCCCTGCTAAGAGTTTTCTACCGGGAGAAACTCAGCCGCCGTGATTAAATGCCATATTATGTTCCCAACCACTTCAAGCATTATTTCTGAAACAAGGATTTGATCATTAAAGGGGGACCTATCATGCAAAATGCACTTGTGTACGTCTTTTATACATGAATATGTGTCCCCGGTGTTCCAGGGAACTCACCAAGTGTCAGAAAACACAACCCTCTCTATTTTCCTCCATACCCAAATCTCTAAAAAAGGGGCTGCAACGGATCTGATACAGACTGATCCAGATTGGAACACTTCTATGTCGTCACAGAAGTGGCGCTACGGCTATTGGGCCAACTCTCCACCTATCAGGGGAATGTGCCACGGCCGGCTACAGACGCTGTAGTACATATGCCAGGCCTGTAAGTGGCGCTGTAGTCTGCCACAAAAGCAGCGAAGACGACTTCCCGCCCATAGTTACCATGGTTACCCTTCTGTTTATTCTCCGCTGTGGCTTTTTTTCTCCCTCCCCGAGGCAAGCGTTTGCTCCCGCTGCTTTAATTCAATGCAATCCCTCCTCATCGAGGCAAGCACTGTAATTCTCTCTGGTTAGTCCACCAGCAGATGACAAACACCCACCTCTCTGCCTCTTCCAAGGAACGAGTGGACCTTGCGGCAGAGTTTCAGTTTCAGTTTCTTTCGCTGGTCAAGATGTCCGTTAAAGTTTAAATCTTCCGGACAAAATTAGAAAAGTGTCGGTCAAAGGTCTTCTTTGTTATTTATTGAGCTTTAAAACAAACTAGAGAATGCAATTCCTGAAGAAATTGCTAGTGGGAATGCTTTATGCTGAAATGTAATGTGTAAGAAGAAAGTGAAGAATTTAGATTGAAATGATACATGAACACTGGGGGCTTGAATGTGTGATGAGAAGAAAAGAAAGTAAAAAGGCTTGGAAAAGCAGCAGAATATTTGAACTGCAAACCTTTGAACTAACTTGATAGTGAATGATCTGTCGCCATGCCAACGGCAGAGAGAGAGAGAGAGAGAGAGAGAGAGAGAGAGAGAGAGAGAGAGAGAGAGAGAGAGAGAGAGAGAGAGAGAGTGAAATGAACAGTTAGAACTGACTGCTTGGAGTGATGACATCATCGTGTTCCATTACACAGGTGTTTATAGTTGAGCTAACGAGCTATGAAAAGATCAAAGGCTTCATTGTTCTGAATGAGTGATGAACCTCTTACATGTGAACGTTTTGTGGAAGAACGATAACAGATATCTGTGAAATTTCAAAACGTGAAGCATGTCAAGGAAGTTGAGTATCTGAAGTGTAATTTTTGTGTACTTTCGGGTTAATAATGTGGCCTTTTTGGCAGTTTAAGAAAGGTGTGCGGCTGCTGCTGTGAGGAAATATCTGCCTGAAATGACAATGGGCTTTAATGGAGACATGTTGAACGTTTTTGTCACTTCATGCCCTCAAGAGGCATTTTGTTTAATTATTTTTGCTTATTATTTGTCATTTTGGAATTGCTGTATCAGCATTCCCACTAAATGAATAACGACTCTATATAATAAAACAGGAGGACGGAGATCTCTTTTTCTCCCCCTCTTCTGACAGCCCAGCAGCTGATCAGAGCACGGCTCACCTCTCCTGCAGGGGGGCATGGTCAGCAGAATCAGACCCGTAGACAGCAAACAGCACATAGAGTGAAATGAGGCATGGCTAAAATGCATGATCTGTTTGGTATTTTGAAAACAGAAACGTATAAATATACCTTATATAGGTATGGCCCTACAATATATCATTTAAATATAGCATGATAGATCCACTTTAAGTCATTGTAACTTTTTTCTTTAAGTTACTTTTACTTAATATATCAATTTATGCAATTTCTACTTAATTTCATAAGTTGTTATTATTTCAACTCAGCTTTGTAAGCCAGCTCAATGACCTGTAAATTATATTAAATCCATTTGACTGAACAGTGCGAGTTGTGATTTGTATTGTTCTACAACTTCCCATGGCCTGATAACATGGCAGTAGCGATGACATATTCCTGCGCGGTGAAAATAGTCCCGGTCTTGTAGTTGTTTTCATTCAATGAAGGCATTTAACAGGGACATGAGTTTTTTTTTTTTCGATATACAAGTGAACCACCTGGTTTCGATTCACCATTATCAAAAGAAGCACTTCAACCTGACAGATTGATGATGACTACGAAAAGCAAAATGGCGGATGATTACGGCTGATGAACCACTGACGGACAGGCAAAGTGAGGTGAGTGGTTGCATATTTAACGGTTTCAGGCAAGACGAAAAGTAGCTAAATGGAGTTAAATCAACACCTAACTGGTGTTTCAATGTTTATAAAGAGACTTTATTTCAGGGCAGAGTGTGAATGAAAATGTCATTTCACAAAGCTAACATTACAGGATTATGTTTCACAAAACATTTATAAAATAAATAAGCCTCAAGCATTCACTCTTATTTATAACGCTCGTGATTTTTTAAAGTTTAAAATGGTAACTGCCTATGTTTGTAGCTTGATTTAGAGAGGTTGTGTTTGTTCGTTCCAGTAATTAGCCGTGTCCCGGCTATCGGTTCGGCTAAATATTGAAGCTAAATTGGCACGTTTCGGAGAGGTTGTGTGTGTTCGTGCCATTAATTAGCCGTGTCCTGGCTCTCTGAATTGTAGCTTAGAAAAGAAAGGAATATATTTAGTTTATTTCATCCACATCCATCCCACAATGCATCTAGTTCTGTGACCTGCGCATTGAAGCGTCTTAATATCAGCTGTTTGTAGCAGCGGGAACAGTCCGTGCTGTAACTGTTGTACTTGTGTGCATCTTATTCTTTGTCATGTTCTCAGTTCCTATGACTTTATTAAGGTCTGCTTGATAATGTACTTAAATGTGTGTTCTCAGGTGCAGATTTAGAAGATTTACATTTTGCTGCAACTGGATGAAGTGGACTTGCAAGTTGTGCTGCTCATTTTAAGTTTCTTATTAGTATTGTGTGCCTCTACGGTGACATGTTTCCATGTTGTGACATTACATTCTTGAATCTTTATGTGTTTAAAAAGAAAAAAGTTTTAGGTTAATGACGGTTTAAGAGTGTATTGGTGAATTTTTTTTAATATGTTGGAAGTGTGTCACAAAGAAACTTGTACTTTAAGAGGACATTTAATGTTCATAATGTCCCAGTCATGTCACCCTGCTCAGAAGTAAGTAAAAGTAGTATTCTGCAGGGTAGCTTGTGAATTTACTCCAGGTGTAACTAAAGTCTGATTTAAGAGTTGATCATATTTCACATCATTAATCCAGATCTGTAAAGTGACTAAAAGGTATTGAATACATGTAGTAAAAGTACATAATTTACCTCTGAACTGTAGAGGAGCAGAATTACAAAGAAGCAAAAGTGGAAATACTTAAGTACCTCAATATAAGTACAGTACTTGAGTAAATCTACTTACTACTACCACCAATGCAATGTTATGTGTGCTCGCAGCCCATAATCCACACTATACATACAATTAATCAATTTGAGTTCTGTTTCTAATTTGTTTAGTTTTTCCCCTAAAGAATTTCAAAAATAACCTATAAAAATACTGTTAAAGAACCGGATCGATAAGCAGTATTTGTAATTGTTTCAATTAGGCCTCATTATTTCACAGTGGCACAGGATCATCTGCCAATACAAGCACTTTTGTTCATGTTCAATCCATAATAATATATATAAAATTATAGTTGGATCTTTTTGTCTTGTTATTATTAGCAGAGAAAATGTAATGTTTGTACAACTATATACAATTAATTCTACCAATCTTGGTGGGAACCGGATTAGGGGGGGCTCGAAAATATTTCCAATTACACAAGGGGGGCCTGACTAAAAACGGTTGGGAACTACTGAGCTAGACGACTGTATACGGAGACGATAGGTTGGGACGTGTCACGTGTGCCGGAGACGATAGGTTGGGACGTGTCACGTGTGCCGGAGACGATAGGTTGGGACGTGTCACGTGTGCCGGAGACGATAGGTTGGGACGTGTCACGTGTGCCGGAGACGATAGGTTGGGGACGTGTCACGTGTGCCGGAGACGATAGGTTGGGACGTGTCACGTGTGCCGGAGAAGATAGGTTGGGACGTGTCACATGTGCCGGAAACGATAGGTTGGGACGTGTCACGTGTGCCGGAAATGATAGGTTTGGACGTGACACGTGTGCCAGAGACGATAGGTTGGGACGTGTGCCGGAGGATAGGTTGGGACGTGTGCCGGTGACGATAGGTTGGGACGTGTCACGTGTGCCGGAGACGATAGGTTGGGACGTGTCACGTGTGCCGGAAATGATAGGTTTGGACGTGGCACGTGTGCCAGAGATGATAGGTTGGGACGTGTCACGTGTGCCGGAGACGATAGGTTGGGACGTGTCACGTGTGCCGGAGACGATAGGTTGGGACGTGTCACGTGTGCCGGAGACGATAGGTTGGGACGTGTCACGTGTGCCGGAGACGATAGGTTGGGACGTGTCACGTGTGCCGGAGACGATAGGTTGGGACGTGTCACGTGTGCCGGAGACGATAGGTTGGGACGTGTCACGTGTGCCGGAGACGATAGGTTGGGACGTGTCACGTGTGCCGGAAATGATAGGTTTGGACGTGGCACGTGTGCCAGAGATGATAGGTTGGGACGTGTGCCGGAGAAGATAGGTTGGGACGTGTCACGTGTGCCGGAAACGATAGGTTGGGACGTGGCACGTGTGCCGGAAATGATAGGTTTGGACGTGGCACGTGTGCCAGAGACGATAGGTTGGGACGTGTGCCGGAGAAGATAGGTTGGGACGTGTGCCGGTGACGATAGGTTGGGACGTGTCAAGTGTGCCGGAAACGATAGGTTGGGACGTGTCACGTGTGCCGGAGACGATAGGTCGGGACGTGTGCCGGAGACGATAGGTCGGGACGTGTCACGTGGGCCGGAGACGATAGGTCGGGACGTGTCACGTGTGCCACATTTCACCAATGATGTCATAGGAGCCAAATCCTGGATCTGCTCGTTTGCACCCCCGTTTTTTTTTAGAGATGTGGGTAAGGAGGAAAAGAGAGAGGGTTTCATTTTCTGAATATTTGAGAGTCTCCTTACACACCGGGGAAGGGACACATATTTATGTATAAAAGACATAAAAAAGTGCATTTTGCATACTAGGTCCCCTTTAAGGCGAGACACCCCAGGTGAATAGGGTAATTTTTTTAACTTAAAGATATCAGCTAAACATTTCTCCAGTTAACCTCTTAAGCACGGCGGTCCCCCCATTGGACCCCTCCCACCTTTTTGTTTTCGAGATAATGTCTCAGGGCTTCTTAACATTTATGAAACTATTAATGTGTAGCACCAGATTAACGGGAAGAATCTCAGCTAACTGAAGATATGAACCATTTTTACCAAAACAAAACACAAGTCTCATAATAAGGGTCTAAATGACCCCTGAGCGAAAAAATTCTAACGCACTGCGGCACACAATTCAAGATAAAGATACCCTTATTACTTATCGTAGCTGCACATACAATATAGCCTATTAAAGCTGAGACTCCACTGATTATTTAGGTATAGTATCATCACTGAGCGATCCGAACTTGCGACAGGGGAAGCAAACACAGACATCACAACACGTACCTTTACGGAGCTTTTACGGCAGATCGTCTCACCGTAGCTGTCAATTAGGTCAAAAGACGTGTTCAATGGCATTAAAACGAAAAAAAAAATGTCTACAACTGTTGATCCATATGTTGATAATGTACCTGTACCTTTTAAAAAATTATTTATAATCCATAATTCAATTTTTTATGTAAAAATCGGAGCGGAAAAGTTAGCTGCTAATGGTAGCCACCAGAGTGTATGCAGCTTCCGGTTTTGGTAACGCGTCACTCTCACTCCTTATTTGTTAACGTTTTGGTGTGTATATAACTTTCCCTCGATTCCATTGGCTCTAGCGGTTATAAAGAGATTTCATTCATCAAAATCGACCAAGGGGGGCCAGAGATAGGTCAAATCCACCCAAATGACCCCAGAAGTGGGGGTTTTTGGCTAAATCTCTCTAAAAGGTCAAATTTCACTTGTTTTGCATCAATCTTGATACAGGGTACTTATTATATGTTGTACTTTGGATTCCTAAAGCTTTTAGTCTACTAACCCATCATCCAAGGGTAGTTTTCACTACAAGTACAACATTATTTTTGGACGGACACTATAATTTACAGTTTTTTACTATGTAAAATCTGAATTTTCTTTAAAATAAAAAACATCTATATTGATTCTGACTTTTCTACATCCAACTCACAGGTTTATCATTACTTTGAGAATAAAGATTATTAATTTAACCCTTTTAGAAGGGAAGATATGGTCATTTGTTCTGGGAATGTCATTTTCGAGCCTGAGACCTGAAAAACAGGCTCAGGGCTTAAGAGGTTAATTACTTACAATAAGGCAATTGTTTTTTGTATTACAAGTTTTCTGAAATAGCATGTTTAAATATGCAAATGAACCATTATCTCATGAAATACGCGCATATTTTAACACATTTCAGGAACCGAAATCTGAACTTTGGATAAAGCCAGGATCAAAATTATTGTTTCATTTTGTAGTCATATTAGTATCTAAGGCTTTTACAGAAGGGATTTTGGATATCTCTTTGTATCACTCCATAAATCAGAAAATACTGTCAACAGCCCTAAAATATCCATTTTCACCATGTTTTTAGGTATAAAATGTTATATAATTCAGGCTATGAATTATATATGACCAAACCCTTCTGTAAAAGCCTTAATAATATTGATAGGAATATAACTGGAAGGTTTGGTGTATGTAACTGCTACTGAAGTGGACATTTCAAACTCAGAGTAGGAGAAAAAACTCATTTTGAGAAAACGACCTTTAAAGATTGCAGTGTGACGCTAGCTAAACCCTCCTGTTATCTGGATGATAGCTTGTGCATCGACGCACTCCGTGAAGGTATTTCATGTTCGGGGTCATTTGTTTTTTGTTAGAGATGTCCCGATCCGATCACGTGATCGGGGATCGGAGCCGATCACGTGATTTTCAAAAGATCGGAGATCGGAATTATTTATTTTTATTTTTTTTAATAAAATATTTTCCTTATTTTATTTAATGTTACAAAACAAAAATGACCATGTTCACGTCTTAAAGTCATCCTGAGGCCTTAGTTTTGGTTTAAAATTACACAACATCATGTATGTGTTGCTTCTTTTGGGCTTGTTTTCATAGACCTGGTTGCTTATTTCTCTCAAATCTGGCAACAGAGTGGGCAGGGCGCAGTGTCTAATAGTAGCAGTAAGCTAACGAGAGGCTACGTTCAGCTGGTGACTCGGGACAGAGAAAATGTCAGGAGTTTGGAAGTATTATAAAATTGAAAGCGAAGGCAGTGTAACAGCCAGATGCAATGTTTGCAAGGCGGAGGTTCCGCGTGGTGGAAAGAACAGAGCTACGTTCAACACGACCAATCTAATACGCCACCTGAGAAACAAACACCAACAACAACACAACGAGTACACAGCGGCCATTCAGGTAACGGCACTGAAACAACCAACACTTTCAGAGACTTTTAAAAGGAAAGAGAAACTGCCCCAGAACAGTGAAAAGGCCAAAAAAATAACAGCCAAGATAGCTGAATTCATCGCGTTGGATGACCAGCCGTTATCTGTGGTGGAGAACGTGAGGTTTAAGGGACAACTTGAATGCTTTTCTCCTTTTTTTTCTCTTAATGCATTGCATAAAGATCGGATCGGGAAAAATCGGTATCGGCAGATTGTCAAAATCAAATGATCGGAATCGGATCGGGAGCAAAAAAAGGTGATCGGGACATCCCTATTTTTTGTATAACCTTGCTTTGTGCAAGTGACAATTGTTGTCGTCTTCTCTGTGAACGTTTTTTTCTCCGTTATTTTGCCATTTTCAGATTTAAATTTCTAGCGGAAAGCTAACCAGGAAGAGCTTTAGCACACCACGTGACGCATCTGAACGAATCACGTTGTCAGAAATTGACACCAGCCAATGAGATTTCGTTTCTTGGTTTAAGACCCCTTTGCACTTTCACGATTGGTTGCTGATACAAAGGAAATGACCATATTTGGATCCAATGAGATTGTGCAGGAGAAACGGAGCTTTCCAACGATACCTCTGAAGACATGGTGCAAACAGCGGTCGCGGTACTTTATGTTACGTTAGAATGCTAACTTTTGGTGAATATAGGAGAAATCTACAGACGCAAATAGACAAACTATAGTAAAATAAACACTTAAATGTGTATTTTGTACGTTTTCCTTCCAAAAGCCTGAAAGAAAACATGTTATGGAATCAAAATAGCACAAAATCTCAAAATTGACCAGTGCAGGAAAAACGATGTTTTTGCCTGCCGTGTCTCGCCTTAAGTAAAAGTACTTAAAAGTATTCTCAGAAACATGTACAGCACCTTCTTATGTAAAAGTAATGATACTGCAATGAAATGTTCCCTGTCAGTGTTTGATTTATGATGTTTCTTGATTATTGTCAGTGTCGCATTTTACTGCTGTACATGTTTAAGGTTGCACTTCTATAAATGATGATAGAAGAGGGAACCCGCAATCTGAATACACCCAAAATGTAATTTTGTATTTCTTGTCTCAAGATGAAAAAATAAATAAATACATTTAACAATTAATTAATCATTAAAAAATACATTTATAATGGGGAACATTAAAAAAGAATAGAGATAAATAGTGTAACAACTGCAAAAGGAAACATTTATTATTTTATGAATTAAATATTTTCTACATTTATTTTGTATATTACTTTTTGGTCAATATAATTGCATGATAATTCATTTATTAATTCCTTATATGTTATGTATTCACTTGTCTTTAAATCAAAGAAATTATTTTTCAGCTTAAAAAAAGAGTTGAAAGTGTTAATAAAATGAGAGCATTTTGGGCGGGCCTTACGGGCCGTCTCCACAGCAGCGTTAAAAAATCTTGAAACGCTTCTGCCCATTCACTTTGAATGGGGTGACGTCACTTTCCCTCACTTTTCGCCGAAATGCATTGTGGGCAGGCGAGCGGAGATTCTCAGGATTTTCAAGATTCAAAGTTGAACAATGTTCAACTTTTGAAGCTGAGGTGGAAGCGGCAGCCAATCAAATCCCGTGTACGCAAATCTGGCAGTTCAAGCTCTAGCCAATCAAACGGCGTGTATGCTGGGAGAGACATACCGCAGGTCATTTCCTCATATTCCAAAAAATGGAGGAGAAATTAGCGGTAGCGAATCAATCACCCGGTGCTTTATGACCAGACCTACCGGGATATAAACCGGAGGAGCCAGGCATGGAGGGAGGTGGCAGAGACAGTGGTATGTTTTCGCCTGTTTTGGGGAGTTTATATCCAGTTTACTTCGGGCTTTTTGGCTTCGTATGTCGCGGGCGGGAGATTCATGTGATTGGTTGATCGCAAAAAAATCCCCAAGCCTCAGATACGCCCACCTCCAAGATTTTTTTAACGCTGCTGTGGAGACGGTCCGTTAGACTGCTGCAGTGCTCACATGAACCGACACAGAACATAAGTGGGGGGGACAGAAACATGGAGAAAGGTACCAAACTCTTACATGGACATATCCCAAAATAATTTTTTACTTATAGTGAAAACTACCCTTGGATGATGGGTTAGTAGACTAAAAACTTTAGGAATCCAAAGTACAACATGTAATAAGTACCCTGATGCAAAACAAGTGAAATTTGACCTTTTAGAGAGATTTAGCCAAAAAAAAAACACTTCTGCGGTCATTTGGGTGGATTTGACCTATCTCTGGCTTCCCTTGCTCGATTTTGATGAATGAAATCTCTTTATAACCGCTAGAGCCAATGGTATCGAGGGAAAGTTCTATACACACCAACATGTTAACAAATAAGGAGTGAGAGTGACGCGTTACCAAAACCGGAAGCTGCATACACTCTGGTGGCTACCATTAGCAGCTAACTTTTTCGCTCCGATTTTTTACATAAAAATGGAATTATGGATTATAAATAATTTTTTCAAAGGCACAGGTACATTATTAGCCTTTTTTTTCTTTTGTTTTAATGCCATTGAACACGTCTTTTGATCAGATTGACAGCTACGGTGAGACGATCTCCCGTAAAAGCTCCGTAAAGGTACGTGTTGTGATGTCTGTGTTTGCTTCCCCTGTCGCAAGTTCGGATCGCTCAGTGATGATACTATACCTATTATAATCTGTGGAGTCTCAGCTTTAATCGGATATATTGTATGTGCAGCTACGATAAGTAATAAGGGTATCTTTATCTTGAGTTGTGTGCTAAAGTGCGTTAGCATTTTTTCGCTTAGTGCTAATTCAGAGGCTTGGTATTACCCTTGTGTTTTGTTTTGATAAAAATGGTTCATATCTTCAGTTAGCTAAGATTCTTCCCGTTAATCTGGTGCTACACATTAATAGTTTCATAAATGTTAAGAAGCCCTGAGACATTGTCTCGAAAAAAAAAACGGTGGGAGGGGTCCAATGGGGGGAGCGTCGTCCTTAACCTGTTAAGCACCTTCCCCCCGGTATCGGGCGGATAAACGCGTCATCTGAGGAAACAGTGTCTGAGGGCATCTTAATATTTAATAAACTATGAATGTTTTATATCCATGTAACGGGAAGAAACTCATCTAACTGATCATTTTTATTTCAAAAGAAAACCCACAATGCTTACACTGAGGCTCATCATGCATTTACATGAGAAACTAAGGCTAAAGCTACACATGCTAACACACACCTACCAGAAACGTGCAGGGCTGCTTCTCAGGTCGATTAAATGGAAACCTTGCGTCCCTCACTTGTGTCGATTCCCTACGTTTAGTCCTTCCCACCAGGGAAGCATCGAGAGAGGCAAGGAAACCACGAGAAGCAGGGAAATGAGTTTTAAGAGCAATGGGACGTCCTTTCCTCCGGAGCGTCACGTGAAGCGACGTCCGTTTGTGATGACCCCGCACAGCTGTTCGTCTGACAGCATCTCTGTCCCCGTTATTTTCACAAACACCCCCGCCTCTGTTAGTACACATTTACTGACACAAACATTTGTATCATCTGTTGTAGACCCAAATACATTAAATAAAATAAGAACTCATCCTCAAAAAAGATAAACGCCATTCTTAAAATGTATAAACGAACAATAGTTGGATTAATATTGATTAGAGTGCACAATAGAAATAAAATAATTGAGAGAAGAAAAAGAGATATGTTATCTATCAAAACCCAGTTAGATTAACATTCATTAATCATTGGATTGCACACTTTGTTTGTGTGGATATGTAGCACATTAACATGTTAAATAGCACTTAATGACTGACTGAATGGAAATGACAATAAATGAAAATGTAAAACGAAAAAGCGATCATGAAAATGTTTCCAATAAATGAATAAAATAATTTTTGACCACTTTGTTGTTCAGATATATCACATATTTGTAACTGAATGATGCATTAATTGAAACAAAACACAGTATAAACTGAGGAGTGACTCTCGTGAGTTTCATGTGTTTTCTTCACTCCGCTGGGAAACTCTGCTCTCATGTCAAGAAGCATCAGATCAGTGCATGCGCTGCATCGTCCAATCAGTGAGCGATACACAGTAAGGGGGCGGGGAGAGTATCTGAGGATTTCACCGGAGGATGGTCTGGTGGTTCCTCGATTATCGCTTCTCCATTATCGGTCCTCCGGCAGAAATAAGAGCCATGGGACGCTACTCAAGATGGCGCAGACAAATCAACTTCCGGTGATACCGAGGACCGAGGAAATGAAAATAGTCGACCTGAGACGCAGCCTGAGCCTCTGAATTAGCAACGAGTGAAAAATGCTAACACCTTACTGCACGGAAAATCACTCACAAAACCTTATTATTTATCTTTTCTCTAATCCATAGGTTAATCCAATGTGTCTGTGTCCCTTTTAAATGATTTCTGATAATCCATGAGCAAACAGACGGATAATCCATGCTTTTAGGTTTCTAGATGTCAGAGCTAGACTGTAGCTTCACTCTAATGCAAAATTACATGCACAAAGCACCCACCTTTTTGTTTCACAATGAGCGTGTGTGGGGGACTCCCCCTTCGATTCTATTGGCTCTAACGGTCAGAAAGAGATATGAAAAAAAAACAATTTCCACCCAAATCACCTCAGAGGTGGAGTGGTTTTTGATAAACCTCTCTAAAAAGGTCAAATTTCACTTGTTTTGCATCAAGCTTGATACAGGGTACTTATTATATGTTGTACTTTGTATTCCTAAAGCTTTTAGTCTACCTTACCATCATCCAAGGGTAGTTTTCACTATAAGTAAAAAAGAATTTTTGGACGGACACTATAATTTACAGTTTTTTACTATGTAAAATCTGAATTTTCTTTAAAATAAAAAACATCTATATTGATTCTGACTTTTGTACATCCAACTCACAGGTTTATCATTACTTTGAGAAAAAAGATTATTAATTTAACCCTTTAAGAAGGGAAGATATGGTCATTTGTTCTGTGAATGTCATTTTCGAGCCTGAGACCTGAAAAACAAGCTCAGAGCTTAAAAGGTTAATATCTTCACAGAAAATTCTGAGGTTTTTCATTTCACTGCTCTTTTAGCTGACATTTAATACATGCAGGTACATTTTTAGCAGCTATTCATACTAAATAAGTTGTCCCTCCCCCTGGTGCCAGGACCAACAGATCCATCTTTAGGCTCAGCAGCCCTGTCCCCCCAGAATGCTGAACCTGAACCAGCTTTTCTCCCAACTGAAGGAGGTGAGCAGCATTGTGTCGAATGACATGCCACTTAACATATCCAGTCTCCCTTCAGATATGTTAACATCTCATTTCAAACACAGTATTTTACCACATATTTAAGTTATATTTATTTGGATTTATGCATTCATGTTGAGAATGTTCCATTCAAAAATGTTATTATTAAAAAGGCATTTACACCATAAAAGATGGCTATTGAGATATATTGTCAGGAATGTTAGTGTTATATCAAATAGTGAATTATACTGCAGCAGCATGTTGCACGTCTGCACAGTGTTATATTTTCACAGCTCAGTGTCAGTAAATACTGTGCAGTTAGTATTGGACTACAAGATAGATGCAAGCCTGTACAGGTAGAGTTATTTAAAGCATAAATGAGTGGGTTGGGTTCTGGAGGTGTGCAGTGTTTCCCCTACGATTGTCTTGGAGGGGCGCTGCGCTGCGCCCCGCCAACTGAGCCCCGCCAACTGAGCCCCACGCCCCCCCTGAAATTCAAGGTGTTTAAAAAAAAAAAAATTAAAATATAAATATAGCACCAAATTGCAACTAATCTATATCTACTGTCACTTTTCACATTGAACATGTGCTCTTTTATTAAATAAACTAAACACTTTCATTTGAAATTGTGAGTTTAGTGTTTTTGACCCTAAGAAACACTGATGCATTAATCAATAACAATAACCCACAGCTCCTCTCTCTGCTCCAGAGGTTTTAAAAAATATATATCCCAATGCCCCCGGGCCGTAGTTTGGACACCTCTGGTTTAAAGTGTTAATTAAGAGTAAAGGGAACAGACCTGCTCTGTGTATCCGAAGCTGAGGCTGTAAAACAGCGTCCAGTAGTTTCTGGAGTCTTTTGTTCTCCTCTTTTGAACGAGACAGCTCCTCCTCGAGCTCAGCAATCGTTTTTTCAAACAGAGCAAATATCTCTTCAGCAGTGAGTCGCTGCTTCTTCAACGACAGCAGCATTTGGACTTTACTCATGTTTCCTAGATCACCTTTTCCTGCAAACTCCGTTAAACACACTGTTTCTTTCTCTCCATCAAACTCTCAATCTGACTGTGTTTCCAGCTAGCATGCTAAGCTAGCTCCTATAGTCCGAGGTAAACACTCCAGAAAAAAAGAGCACACAGTCCATTCGGAGGTTTATCCAAACACACAGATGATGGATCAGTAGTGCTGGAGCTCACAAACGCTTCCTCAGGAACACAGAGAGAGAACCGTAGCGACGAGACGCCACCTGGACCCAGTGTGACTACCCGATCTGAATCCCTGCCCGATTTGCAATGCGCATGTGCGAGATGGTCTTCTTCTTCTTTTTTCTTTAATGGCGAATCGCTTCCACTTGGAGCATATATCGCCACCTACTGTTGATTTATTAAATGTTCATATTAAATCCTTGTCATCAGACCAGTTTAACTAAAGGTGTGCGGCTGCTGCTGTGAGAAAGTATCAGCCTGAAATTACAATGGGTTTTAATGGAGACATGTTGAACGTTTTTGTCACTTCATGCCCTCAAGAGGCATTTTGTTCAATTATTTTTGCTTAATTATTTGTCATTTTTCAAGCTACGAGATGTTTTCCTACGTTTCTCATGAAAAATTATGTCTCAGGAATGTAGGGTTTGGGAATTATGGCAGTTATAAAAAAAAATATGAAGGCAAATTTCAAGATGTCCGACCCTCTAGCTGTGACACCACTCACTCTGCCTTAACGAGCTGCGCAATGTTAAAGTTAAAATGTTAAAAATGTGATGAATTATGGGATGTATCTCTGGAATTATGAAAGTTATGAATGATAAAAGTAATAGCCTGGGATTCCCGACCGAGCTGAACGTTTTGATGTTTGAACGGAGTTTCTGCGATGTTGAATGTGGGAGGAGAAGAGGGCCAAAATAAGTCGGTGGAATAATAAACTTTTTGTCCGTAGCATAACATATAGTTGAATGCTGTATCAGCATTCCCACTAAAATAGGCTATTGTTATTTTAACTCCACCACAGTAATCCATCATCAGTTTTACTTTTTAGATAAAGATCTCACAATTGATCATAACTCAAAATACATATATTTTTAAACCAAGTGGTTTCATGTACAACTCACACAAGTATCATGCTAAATTAAGCTCTGTTGCTTAGGTATCACTAGATCCTGTTACAGCGTAATATAAAAGTGCATAACGATTGATGTGTAAATTAGCATAATTACTTGCTAGCCGCTAGCTGCTAACTGCCACGGCCGCCTCGTGAATATCATAATCCATCATTTAACAATCCAGTACCATGCTGTCATGAACACGCGGTGCTGTTACGTGTACAAATTGACGTGCAGAATGTGAACGAGCCTTTTGGGGGGCGTGGTTGAAGTTGCGCATGCTCTATGAGCGCACATACGGGTACTTCTCATGCATGACGGGTAATCTGTGACGTTTCGCTCTCTCAAAAGTTGGGCCATTTTATCTTCATGCGCCAATGAGCAGCTCTCATAGGAATAAATGAGGCCCCGCCTCCCACGCTGTATCCAGTTCTTATTATACATCCATTGTAGTCACACTGGGTCCAGGTGGCGTCTCGTCGCTACGGTTCTCTCTCTCTGTGTTCCTGAGAAAGCGTTTGTGAGCTCCAGCTGATCCATCATCTGTGTGTTTGGATAAACCTCCGAATGGACTTTGTGCTCTTTTTTCTGGAGTGTTTACCTCGGTCTATAGGAGCTAGCTTAGCATGCTAGCTGGAAACACGTTGGCAACACTAGTCAGATTGAGAGTTTGATGGAGAGAAAGAAACAGTGTGTTTAACGGAGTTTGCAGGAAAAGGTGATCTAGGAAACATGAGTAAAGTCCAAATGCTGCTGTCGTTGAAGAAGCAGCGACTCACTGCTGAAGAGATATTTGCTCTGTTTGAAAAAACGATTGCTGAGTACGAGGAGGAGCTGTCTCGTTCAAAAGAGGAGAACAAGAGACTCCAGAAACTACTGGACGCTGTTTTACAGCCTCAGCTTCGGATACACAGAGCAGGTCTGTTCCCTTTACTCTTAATTAACACTTTAAACCAGGGGTGTCCAAACTACGGCCGGTGTTACCGAACAAATTGTGGCCCGAACAACTGGTGATATTCTATTATTTTAGACAGATGTATCAGGGGCGTGGCCTTTGTCGAATAACCAGGAAATACACATTTCGATCGCTTCTTCTGTCGTTTACATTCATCTTTTGGTATATTTGGCTCGATAGGAACACTTTGATGCACATTCAGTACCAGTGTGTGAGGTTGTGGTTGCGATGCCGATATCCGGACGCGTACAGCGAGGACTACAAAAAGACACATGAGGTGACTGGGGATGTGTGTTCAAAACATTGCAAGCTTGAATAAATCATTTAAACCATTTATTTTTGCCAGACTTATTACTGAATATCATTCTTAATGTGATACCAAGTCCATCTGAGACCTGTGTATACCTTCAGACAGCCTCCAAGTGAAGCACACGTTGTTTACTCACAGTTTGAAAGCAGCGTGGAGAAGTCTTCAGCTGTGGAGCTGTGATCCGCCCAGGATAACTTCTGATACGACTTCTGTGGCTTGTTCTTGTTGTCAATCTTATATTTGTATCATATATCGTTATTAATATGATGTCGAGTTGATTTGAGACTCGTTTATACTTCCATACAGTCTGTTAGTGAAACATACAGTCTGTCTGAGTTGTTTACACCCATCTCCAACGCAGCGTGGAGAGCTGTGGTAAACTGTGATCCGCTCAGATTAAACTGTGATACGACTTCTGTGGCTATCAACCAGCGATCATGTTTAATATTAAAGACTACACACATTGATCCCTTATCAAAATGGTATTCTGCACTTTGCCGCACTTAACCAGATAATATGTGACAATCACAAAGTTTTGGCTCATTTGACATTTATGAGAGAAAGTCTCTAATGTCCGAGTGCAAGTGAATGCAGCACAAGATGCACGTCTTGTAACCCCTCCCCCGGCCCTGGCGCGAGCGTGGAAATATGATTGGCGGAGATTTCATTTGAACGGGACGGCGCAAAACGAGAAGCATTCGAATTTCTGACCCAAGTACTGAAGGAATGAGGTATTTGCGGTCTACAATGACAGAGAAGAGACTGTCAAGTTTGGCTGTACTCAGCATTGAATCAAAACGCACTAAAGCTGTTGATCTTAATACGTTTGTGAGGCCTGAACAAAATGGTAATCGCCGCATTCAGCTGTAATAGACATGTCAACTTGATGCTCTGCTCACGGATGAGCATACAAAACTGTTAAGATGATGACCTTACGTGTGTATATATATTTTTTTCTTTGTGGGGGTCTGCCCCCAAAAAACTGTTTTAAGTCCTGAGAAAGTCAAATAAGACGGTGTGTAAAACTACACTGCCCAGCCAAAAAAAAGTAACCACTTTGATTTAACTAGGCCAGTAGGTAAGGACATTCCACTGGATAATAACTGAAGTATAAAAGAATGCATGACTGAAGTGATGGAGACCATGTTTGAAGGCAAACAAAAAGAGGAAACAACAGGTCAAATCAAGCAAATCCCCCTCTCAGATTCCACAGCAACCAGAAGAACATAAATACTGGCTGGTGATTTGATTAATCAGCTTTGTGATGGAATAAAAAATGCACAGTGCATTTCCTTAGCTGTGGATGAGTCCACTGACACCACTCACAATGCTCAGTTGCTGGTGTTTGTGAGTTTTTATGATGAGGCAAAGGGGGAGTTTGTTGAAGATGTGTTGGGCCTGATGAACCTCAGTGGACACACAAGGGGGCAAGGACATTTATAAAGCAATAATGGGAATACTGAATGAAAGAGGGTGCAGCTGCCTTTATTCATAACTGTGCAGCTCTTACACTGCGACTCTGAGGGATCAAGCACAGACACAATAACAATGAAAACTGCTGCATACAGATTATTTTTGTTTTTGCAACCTTGTGTTAAGAATCTTGTTGCAATTGTTTAAAAGTTTGAATGACCGTAATAAACGGACCTTTGTCTTATTGAAAAAAATGTTTTGGACCTTTAAGATTTGTATTTGAGTACCCCTGTTGTAGTCCAATACTAACTACACAGTATTTACTGACACTGAGCTGTGAAAATATAACACTGTGCATAGGGATGTCCCGATCACCTTTTTTTGCTCCCGATCCGATTCCGATCATTTGATTTTGACAATCTGCCGATACCGATTTTTCCCGATCCGATCTTTATGCAATGCATTAAGAGGAAAAAAAAGGAAAAAAGCATTCAAGTTGTCCCTTAAACCTCACGTTCTCCACCACAGATAACGGCTGGTCATCCAACACGATGAATTCAGCTATCTTGGTTGTTATGTTTTTGGCCTTTTCACTGTTCTGGGGCAGTTTCTCTTTCCTTTTAAAAGTCTCTGAAAGTGTTGGTTGTTTCAGTGCCGTTACCTGAGTGCCCGCTGTGTACTCGTCGTGTTGTTGTTGGTGTTTGTTTCTCAGGTGGCGTATTAGATTGGTCGTGTTGAACGTAGCTCTGTTCTTTCCACCACGCGGAACCTCCGCCTTGCAAACATTGCATCTGGCTGTTACACTGCCTTCGCTTTCAATTTTATAATACTTCCAAACTCCTGACATTTTCTCTGTCCCGACTCCCGAGTCACCAGCTGAACGTAGCCTCTCGTTAGCTTACTGCTACTATTAGACACTGCGCCCTGCCCACTCTGTTGCCAGATTTGAGAGAAATAAGCAACCAGAGGCCTGTACTACGAAGCCGGATTTTCGCTTAGCCGGCTGACTTCAGGGAAAACTCGGGCTTTCCGGTCCTACGACGCTGGTTCTCTTTTTAGCGGGCTAGATCTCCATGGTAACTTATGCTGAGCGGCTAACCTCCTCGGGAGCAGGTTAGGTTGCAGGCTAAGAGATCAACTCAGTGAAAGCACCGCCTGCTGACCAATCAGAGCTCCGTGTGCGGAGTTTAAAGCTATCAATTCATATTACAGGATAGAGGAAATACAGAAAAACTGCCGTTGCAGGTAAGACGGCCGGCAAAAATCAACTGACTGTGTGAACGTGAACATTAATAGAATATCCCCTCCCATCTTCAGAGCAATCTGACTATTATAACATTAGCGTTAAGAAAGCTTACTTAATAGAGATGTCCCGATCCGATCACGTGATCGGGGATCGGAGCCGATCACGTGATTTTCAAAAGATCGGAATCGGGAGAAAAAAATCGGGGATCGGGAATTTTATTTTAATTTTTTTTTTATATAAATATTTTTATTTTATTTAATGTTACAAAACAAAAATGACCATGTTCACGTCTTAAAGTCATCCTGAGGCCTTAGTTTTGGTTTAAAATTACACAACATCATGTATGTGTTGCTTCTTTTGGGCTTGTTTTCATAGACCTGGTTGCTTATTTCTCTCAAATCTGGCAACAGAGGGGGCAGGGCGCAGTGTCTAATAGTAGCAGTAAGCTAACAAGAGGCTACGTTCAGCTGGTGCCTCGGGAGTCGGGACAGAGAAAATGTCAGGAGTTTGGAAGTATTATAAAATTGAAAGCGAAGGCAGTGTAACAGCCAGATGCAATGTTTGCAAGGCGGAGGATCCGCGTGGTGGAAAGAACAGAGCTACGTTCAACACGACCAATCTAATACAAACACCAACAACAACACGACGAGTACACAGCGGCCACTCAGGTAACGGCACTGAAACAACCAACACTTTCAGAGACTTTTAAAAGGAAAGAGAAACTGCCCCAGAACAGTGAAAAGGCCAAAAAAAGAACAGCCAAGAATTGCTGAATTCATCGCGTTGGATGATCAGCCGTTATCTGTTACCTTTTTTTTCTCTTAATGCATTGCATAAAGATCGGATCGGGAAAAATCGGTATCGGCAGATTGTCAAAATCAAATGATCGGAATCGGATCGGGAGCAAAAAAAGGTGATCGGGACATCCCTATTACTTAAATATCTGCCACAACATAAGTAACCGGATCAAAGTAATATTACGTACAGTCCGCGGCACTGTGAGTGCAGACGTCGATGTGTCCCATTATCATTCATATCATATCACATCATAATGTATCATATATTTCCTTATTTGAGTCAGCTTCTTGAGCCGTATCTGGCCGTGCAACACTCACAGTGTCACATACTGTATGCAGAAGTATTATTTTAAGTGTTACGGCTGCTGTTTCTGTCTGCCCGTTAACCTGTCTGAGATTGTTTGCAGCTGTGTGTAATATGTAAATGAGCTGTGTGGTTGCCCCAATGTCGTTGGCTGTCATCTCCTGGTCCTCCTCCGAAGATGCTGATTGGAGCACGCCGGGCCTGACGCTCTCCAATCCCCGTGCAATCCCAGAGCACACCTTCCGGAGATTACTACAAAGCCTGGGGACAATTATCACTCGGGAGGCTCTGCTGCGATCAGACGCCTCACACATTTTGCTCCTGTGTCGTGGACACTTCAGTCTTGAGCAATAGACTGTGTTTGACTATTGTGATCCGTGTTTAGTGTTGTGTGTTTAGTGTGTTTATATGTGTGCTTAGAGTAGCGTGTGTTTAGTTCATCTAGTTAGCTGCGTTTTCCTGCAGCCTCCTTCCAATAAAGTTAATTGGAAGAGATATCAGGTGTGTTAATTAGGCTCATTTTCAAGAGTCCTCCTTCTGTTATTAGCAGTAGACTTGCGCCCTTTTGGCTTCTTTGTTTGGCTTAGGCTTATTTTGACCTCATTTTGTTGTGCACCTTTGTTGTTGCTCATTAAATCCTATTATAATTACTTACCAAAACCATCTGGTGTGTGTTAACTTACTCATCCCTAGTGGGTTCGTAACATAATTGGGGGCTCGTCCGGGATCAATTCACTTGAATTCTGGGGTTATAAATGGGTTTAAGTGGTAACATTTAGGTAACATTTTGAGTGCAGTTCACCTGAGTATGGCATCTTTTAATTTGGAGTCCTTTTTAATCAGTCCTTCAATCGAGCAGCTAGATCAGTGTCGTAAGGAAGACCTGTTAGAGATTGCTCAACACTTCAGGCTCACTGGGGCAAGACAGTTATTAAAAGCAGATTTAAAGGCTGTCATTGTGGATGAGTTGGTGGAAAGGGGTAATCTTGTGCTGCCTGCACCGTCTGATGCTTTAACTGAAACTGGGAAGACACAGAAGTTTGAGGCGGAGCCTTCAGCTGCTCAGGCAGAGGGTGGTGACAGTGAGGACGACGGGCGGTTTACACCACCGCTCACGTTGCCTCGCCATGAACCTCTATTCCCTGGTAGCTCCGTAGACTCCCGAGAGGGGGCTAAACTTAAGGTCCGTCTCGCACGTCTCCAGTTAGAGGCGACAGACAGAGCAGAGCAGGCACAGTTACAGTTCCGGCTGGAAGTAAGGAAGCTGGAAATTGAGGCCGACAAAGCAGTCAGGGTGCGTCAGCTGGAGTTGGAATCACAACTGAACGCACCCGGTGCTTTTGCCCCGGCCGCAGGCCCTCATCCACCCACCTTTGACGTGAGTAAAAACCTCTCATTAGTGCCAACATTCAGGGAGACTGAAGTGGATGCATATTTTGGCGCGTTTGAGCGCATTGCCGCAGCGTTGCGGTGGCCGGCTGAAGCCTGGGCTCTTTTAGCGCAATGCAAAATTCACGGGAGAGCTCAGGAAGCAGTAGCTGCTCTTTCATTGGCGGAAAGTCTTAATTATGACTCCGTTAAAACTGCCATCCTCAGAGTGTACAAACTCGTTCCCGAAGCTTACCGACAGAAATTCAGACACCATAGAAAGGCTCCTAATCAAACACGTGGAGTTTGCAAGAGAAAAGGGGATGTTGTTTGCAAAGTGGATCGCTTCCTACAAAGCCGCGGATTATACCGCTCTGAGAGAATTGATCTTGATGGAGGAATTTAAGAAATGTTCGTCTGAGCGCATTGTGGTGTACTTAAATGAGCAGAAAGTAAATTCCCTCTCAGCTGCAGCCGTGTTGGCTGACGAGTATGTGCTTACCCACAAATCTGTGTTTTCTCCGGGTTTTACTGACGAAACCCGACGTGTGACAGCTGCACCCTTTACTCGGCTATCAAATGTGTATAATGTGAAAAAAGAGGAGAGAGAGTGTTTTTACTGTCGCCAACCTGGGCATGTCATTGCCAACTGTGAAACGCTGAAACGCAAAGAGCCGCCGCCGACAGGAACATTGCATGGGTCCTTATGATTCCGGTAGTCCTTCGAGTCCTTAGAGTCCTTAGAGTCCTTAGAGTCCTTAGAGTCCTTAGAGTCCTTAGAGTCCTTAGAATCCTTCAGAGTTATTAGAATCCTTAGAATCCTTCGAGTCCTTCGAATCCTTCAGAGTTATTAGGTAGGTTAACAAAACCATAGGTTTGTGTCTTAAGGGAGGAGGTGTTACGGCTGCTGTTTCTGTCTGCCCGTTAACCTGTCTGAGATTGTTTGCAGCTGTGTGTAATATGTAAATGAGCTGTGTGGTTGCCCCAATGTCGTTGGCTGTCATCTCCTGGTCCTCCTCCGAAGATGCTGATTGGAGCACGCCGGGCCTGACGCTCTCCAATCCCCGTGCAATCCCAGAGCACACCTTCCGGAGATTACTACAAAGCCTGGGGACAATTATCACTCGGGAGGCTCTGCTGCGATCAGACGCCTCACACATTTTGCCCCTGTGTCGTGGACACTTCAGTCTTGAGCAATAGACTGTGTTTGACTATTGTGATCCGTGTTTAGTGTTGTGTGTTTAGTGTGTTTATATGTGTGCTTAGAGTAGCGTGTGTTTAGTTCATCTAGTTAGCTGCGTTTTCCTGCAGCCTCCTTCCAATAAAGTTAATTGGAAGAGATATCAGGTGTGTTAATTAGGCTCATTTTCAAGAGTCCTCCTTCTGTTATTAGCAGTAGACTTGCGCCCTTTTGGCTTCTTTGTTTGGCTTAGGCTTATTTTGACCTCATTTTGTTGTGCACCTTTGTTGTTGCTCATTAAATCCTATTATAATTACTTACCAAAACCATCTGGTGTGTGTTAACTTACTCATCCCTAGTGGGTTCGTAACATTAAGCAACACATTAAGTTGACGAAACACTCGAGTCAAATGTAATTAATTTTAGTTAATGTATGCATTCAAACGCTTTTTCTTTTACCAGCTGTATTCACCTTGCAGGTGCAGCTATGTGGCTTTTATCCTGGATAAAGTGTTTAAGTCATGGATGTTTAAAGTTTAACTTCTTCATATTTGACTAATATTAAAGTTCACTTTTCATTCAGGAAGTATGACGCTGCGCTGTCAGTACGCTTGTCCATGTTTGTGATTGGTCGAATGCTCCAAATACCACCCCTTTCATGTGAACGCGCACCTAACTAGATAGGACACGGCTGGCTTGAGCGATCCACTTGATAACCAGCGTCGTAGTACAGCTTAGCGAGAGCGCGTATGTTTTGGATTGGGCCAACCGGCTAACTCAAACATATCCAGGTTAGGTTGAACCAGCTTCGTAGTACAGGCCTCAGGTCTATGAAAACAAGCCCAAAAGAGGCAACACATACATGATGTTGTGTAATTTTAAACCAAAACTAAGGCCTCAGGATGACTTTAAGATGTGAACATGGTCATTTTTGTAACATTAAATAAAATTATAAAAATATTTTATCAAATAAATAAAAAAATTCCCGATCCCCAATTTTTTTCTCCCGATTCCGATCTTTTGAAAATCACGTGATTGGCTCCGATCCCTGATCACGTGATCGGATCGGGACATCTCCATCGTTTATGGTGTAAATGCCTTTTTAATAATAACATTTTTGAATGGAACATTCTCAACATGAATGCATAAATCCAAATAAATATAACTTAAAGGAGAGGTGTCAAGGCCATTTCCACTGATCATAATTCCATTGTTGAGGTATACTAAAATAGATTTATACTGTGCATTTTTCCAAACTCACATTGGTTTCTCATACAGCATCTCTGTAAACTACGTGTATTCACTGAATTTCACTCTCTGCCTTTAACGGCTCGTTGTAGCTCCAAAAGCTCCAACCCCCACCCTCCCCATGAGCACAGTGTGCTCTGATTGGTCGGGACGTTGTGAATCGCGCTGAGCTCCGTGGAGGTGTTGTTTCCTTGTTTAGGATACATAGTGAAACACAGCCAAACTCATCCTGAGCACACACAAACTCACAGCCGGATTAAAAACAATAAGTGTGGCTTGATATTGAGTAAGAAAAAGGTTGATAAACGCTGTGAGAATGGGTCTGCAGAGAGAATTTTGCCGCGATACCAACTGTCTGTTATCAGCCTGCAGCCAGGGAGGAGAAATCAGCTGAGCTGCCTGCTCCCTGCACACAGATGTGTGTGTGAGGAAGTCCGTGGATTGGTCAATTTGGACCAATCAGCGGGGGCTTAACGTAACGGCGCCGTGGACGTAACGTAACGGCTCCACGGATTGGTCCATTTCGTTCCGGGTACGGGTTGACATCATGCCGTACCCGGAAGAATCAAATGGACAATGACGTATCTCCAACGAGGCGTTTTGGGGAGGTCTTCTCTGTGTTAGAGTTTTACTCGCTATAGGGTGTACTTTGAGGGTTTTGACTCTGCACACCGTTTACATGCATAGAAACCTTCATAATACACAACGGGACGGGTAATAACCAGAAAAGCATGACACCTCTCCTTTTAAATATGTGGTAAAATACTGTGTTTGAAATTGTTGATAATTCGTGATCTTCTCGCTCCCAGGAAAGAAACTTAAAATAACGAGACTAATGGAGTCTCTGAAAAGGTTCAAATGGGTAGTTTAATTAAGTAACGTGGTTGAAGAACAAGCATGGGTAATGGAGAGACAAAGCCGGTGATGTCTTCAGGGAGGCTGCAGCGAAGGAAAGAGAGCGAGCAGTCCTCTTTCATCCCTTTTTATTCACGTCTCGTTGTCTCCCGCTGTGCAGATAGTGGGACCGCCCTTCTCATCTGTGTGTTCGATATCGCGAGAGACCAGATGATTTCGACATCGACATAAAACGTAACATTAGTCACATGCTAACCGGATAAAGGATTTTCAGAATAAAAGCTTGGCATTGATTTCCTGAGAACTTCCGGGTTTTTCCACAATAAAACAGCTTTAAACTGACGATATGTTTTAGACTGAATTATGCTGTTTAACATTGATTTTAATTTCTAACAATCCCTCCTTTCACACCTTTTAAGGTGTGAACACAATACTAAAATGAATGAGTTCTTCATCTGAACTTTGCATAGTACATAACTCATATTAAAAACATACAATCAGAATGTAATGGTTTAAATAACCATCATCAAAAATACAACAAATACAAAAAATACTTTGGCTGGTCTTCAAACATAAAAGTTTTCCCTTGTGCATAACTTCTAGTTTTAATCATTCAATATAGCAGCAACTTGTGGTATTAGAACATTTCTTACTCCCTCCTTTCACAGAAACCGTTCCCATACCACATTCAGTTGTTAAGGCACTTGTTATACAAAGCATAAAAAACATACAATTTAAAAATCGCATCACTAATAACAGTATAAAACATAAAAATAAACTATTTTAGAATAGTGGAAAGAAAAAGAAAAAACACAAAACTTGGTGTAGGAATGGTATAAAGTAAATAAAATATAAACTATTCTTGGAATAGTGTACAGTAAATTGAAATGGATTCACTCCATTTTAGTATTGCAGCTGGTTCACTTTTTTACATGACTTCATCATTTAAAATATCAGCTTAGCTGGACATTCGCTGGACATTCATTGAACAATCTCATCTCTGAACATCCCTATCATTTAACATCATTCAAACAAACTCATCATTTTCATCTATATCTGTGTACGGGGGTGGGTTGTCTTGTTCTGCTAGTATTTGAAACGGTCCCTTATGAGAAATTTACCCTCCCCCCTTTCATACTTTTTAAAGTATGAAAGTAATATGTTCTCTAGAAAAGGCCGTGGTGATCAATCGGTACGTTAGGGTGCGGGTACATGGAATGCAACTCCAACATCTAGCACTCCCCTGGGCACCCCTATGCTATCCTTGTACACTGTGGAGCCTAAACTCCCTCCTTTGACTGGTCTCTTAGCCCTACTGGTTTTTGGGGTGTTTCGCCCTGTTGATTAACTGCCCCACTGTCATTGGTACTGCATATATAAAACATCACTGGCTGTACAAGTGCACAGGTCCCAGTCTAATCCTGTAGCAAGACTGCATACAAGGTTTTAGTTCCATGATACCATCAAACATCTACTCTGGGATACGGCATTTCAGACAGTCATTTCTGGGAGAAGATTTTGGTCAGTTACAACAATTGGAGAATTTCATCACTTATGGTTCCTACTTCATTACCGTTGGGTGGTCTGTTCTAATGCAGTGATAAAGTTCCTTAAATGGTGTGAAAACCGGTAGAATATCAATAACTCCTTATACTAATTTATCTTCAATTCTGGTCTGCTTAAAGAACTATGCTAACCCCCTTAACAGTGTGTGGAACCTTGGGTGTCCGAGCATGTAACAGTTACTCCCTCCTTTAGCAAGGATTTTAAAAACAGTAGTTATTTCATCCATGGTTTGTAGTTCAATTTAGGAATTTTCACTTATGGCGGATATGTTTCTACTTTAAATAACATCTCTAAATTTCAGGTCATCCCTGATTAAATGGATGACCATCAGGAGGTGGTGGCACTTGTCTTTTAAACTCATAATTTGGTGCCGTGCGCTCCCTGTGAAGCTACAAGTAAGATTTAAAACCACTGCTGGGTGGGTTGAGTGACCCCTTCTCTCTAAACGATATGGGTTGTCAAAAATATGCATCATTGCAATGAGTGATCCAAGGCCCCGCATGTATTACTCCCAATTATATTGCTTTTTCCAAAATTAAATTTGCAATCGCTCTTTGCCCAGTGTCCTTTAAAACTCTACATCTTGGACAAACAAATGTTATTTCCACCTTAACAGTTATCCTATGGTAATAACTATGCTACAATGGCGAAAACAATACTTTAGATTGGGATACTATATTTGGCTTGGTATTAGCTCTCCCTTTAACATTGTCCAACTAACACAGATTTGTCTGCTCTTATAGAGTGGTCACTAAAACTATCCCTTTAGCTGTAGATCAATATTGTAACACATTAGATCTCCACCAAATTCACCCATGAATAAAATCTCTTAGGGAATAATTCGTTTACATGATGGAAAGATTGAAAAATATGTTCTACTCTGTACTCCTAAGTCCCACAACACTCACTGCTTAAAGTGTAAAGTGTGGTGAATATTTCCATCATGTCTACCCCTTTATCTCACAGTACCCTCAGTGTGTTTTAGGATTATTTCCTCATTTTACTTTAACAGTTTCCTCTTTATTACTATTTTAATTTACCAATTTATTAATTCATGGCTAATAAATCTTTTTGTCTTTACGTATTTATCAAGTCAATTCAAGTTTGTTTGTGAATAAGTGTGTTTATGTATAAACTCACTCACTCCCGTTTTCCTTTTCTCCTCCTCTTGTTGTCTCAAGCCACGACCCCCTCACATTCTGTTAGACCATGCCAACTCCTCAGGTTCCGTCTTCTCCTCAGTCCATCAGCTCTTAAATCCTTTCGCTGGTACTCTTTTCAGTGGCCCAACTGCTTTGCATTTCATCTCCTTCTTTACAGTCTCTTCGCTGTTGTATGGAGGGCGTATTCTGCTTTCATGTCCCACACTCTGCTCTTGTGCCAAATCTCGTGGCTCAGCTTGGAACTTCATGTCCTGGGTTAGGGACTGATGAGAGTATGCCTCTTTATGTCAGCATGCTGTTCTGGTTCTGGATGCCTCAGGTGGAGAAGGTTCTGGATGCAGTCTTGTCGTTGTTGGTTCAGCTCTGGTTCTCTGTCTGTTCGATGGAGGAGGAGGAGGAGTCTCCTGTAGTGAGGTCTTTTGTCTGATAGGGGTCGTAGCAGTCTGACAGGCAGAGAGAGAGAGAGTCCAGGTCTCGGGACGCATTACCTATAGAAATTCTAACACACTGAGGTAAAGTAAATCTAACCTTCTCCACTCTATCTTCTAATCATACTATCTGTTTTAAATGTTAAATGCCATCTAAACACAATTAATGTCTACTAATAAATGTACTATATCTCTAAACATTGTTTTTTCTCCCACTGTAACACATCTACTCCAAATAACTCTTTCAGGAAACCATTTTCTTCTATAAATTGAAAATACTTACATGTTTCAAGCACCACATGTTTCACACACTATAAAAGGACGTCCCCATATATTCTCCAATATTTTAAATCTCACTATTACTTAGCAATAGTCACTTTTGTGACTGGATACATCTGTGCACAGTCGCCACAATCTGTTGGGGAATTTTGTTCACAGAGTTTGTACATACAGTTGTCCTCGTGGGTTAGTACCCTGTTTCTACTGTAATAACTTTTCAATAATTGTGCTCAGGTCACCAGTCGGTTGTCCATAGTCTTAACGGGGGTGTTTCTGGTACAGACTAAAACATGGATCCAGTGTATTTGGAGATTCCCCTAAATTGTAAATCCCCATCACTTAAATATTCCGATCACTTAAACCCATCTCATCATTTGATACAAGAACTGCATATAGGGGGGGTGAATCATCTTGATTGTAACCTCCTCATCTTTGGGAACAAGTATTTCTAACTCCTCCTCTTGTTGCTCAACTGATCTTTTGGCTCTGGGGATAAGTGAAAGTCTCTGAAACACAGCTGGTGTTTTGTTAGTGATGTGGGCATTTTCTATGAGTGAACTAATGGATCCATGTCTTTCATGATATCGTACTCCCCATCCAACCAGTAAGGTGCCAAGTGTAATGAGCACAATCAACAATGCTATTCTGACTCTTATCCCTAGGGGACCCCACAATTGCTTTGGCTTTGTTCTTGACATTTTATCCATGGTTGTGTCAGTTATAAAATGTAAATGAGTACAAAAATAACGTATACGAAAATAGAAACAAAACGTTGGACTCTTTTTCAGGTGAAAAACAAAATAGGTTTTCACTTTAGTGTACAATCTATAAAAATCTAAAGACAATTCGTCTTTTGAGCTGTTGCTATCTTAATCGTATTTCTATTTATTGTTTTGTTCCAGCTCTGCCAAATCAGTCCTAGCTTCCAATAACTTTTCTGGAAGTTGCCAGTGAAGGGTGACAATGTGTGAGGTGGTGTCAATTTGCTCCTTTTTCTTTACCTTTAAACCGGAGCGCGTGTGAAGTTCTTTACAACTTGTCACGGTTCCGACCACCGGGGATCAGCCCACTGTGTTTTGGGAACTTTCACCCTCACCCAATCACCTGGCCGAACAGGAGTCTCTTCTGATGTCTCGTCTGGTATCTGTGCAGTCTTTCCTAGCCTGTGTAGACAAAAACTTGGAAAATATTACTCAGAGCTCTGACATATTCATCCACTTCTATTTGTCTAATATCTAACTCCTTGGAGGAGGCCCAAGCTTTGGTATACCTTTTGTTGTTATGCGACCTATTGTTGACAACATGTTATTATTTATCAACTACAACGTTACCGAAATCCATTATCTGACTAATCATGACCTTCCCTCCTTTGAGCATAAAATGCTCAATTAATATCGCAATGATTACTCTATTATGAATAGGACATGGAAAACCCATAACGTCGTAGCAAACACATAAATCCTCTGTGTACCCACAAGGCGTACAAAGATGTTGTGTGATGTATCGTCTTCCAATGGTATAAATGCACATTGACTAAAAATCTGCCATCAGCACAAAAATATAGTTTACTTCTTGTTAGTTCAATAATGGCTTTTGTCATGGTACTATGTATCAGTGTTGCTGCGAAAAAACCACACTGGTGTTGCTAATACGTCTTAATAGCTCTAGTATTAGAGATTGGCTGACACTGTTAAACAAACAAATCATGACAAAATAATATGTCTTTAAACTAGTAAAAATACTAGGAAAATACGAACTACTCTCACAGAGGGTTGCACGCAGAAGAACATGAAGGGCTGATGTCCCTCACTTAAAAATAGATATTGCTTTATGCACTACTTTATAAATCAACAAATTCACTTGAACATAAATAAATGAAGACTGATTCTTGAAACTGTTGTAAAAAACCCTACAACTTCTTCATCCAAGCTCAGTGTTATGTTATTTAGTTGGCAGCTCATGCCTTAAATCAGAAACTTCAGACCTATTATAAAAATGTGTTTATGAGAGAATGTAATCTGACTCCATATATACCTCAACTTAATAAATGAAGTTCCCCTTTAAACACAGCCCCGATCTTCTGACGGGGTCTATCTATGGTGGCTGGTAAATGTTGTGCCAGTTTCTGTCACTCTGTCACTGTTCTCCCGCTAACAGTCACTCTCTAGTTCTGCTGGGTTCTTGTTGACTTCTTCACTGGTTTGAGACAAGCGATCTTATTGAAACACCTCCCTTTGTAGCCAGACTTCACCACAGCAGAATCGAGTTTCTGTTTTTTGGTCTTAGCAGCTGCACATCAGGTGTAGCCTGTACTGCCCCTTGAACTGCAGTCGATTTAAACAGGAGGACTTGGTAAGGACCCTCCGTCTTGGGCGAGGACTAGGCTTTCATCTTCATCTTTTGGGCGAAAACCATTGTCTTGACCTCTCTAGCTGTGTGGGCACAATAGTTTTCTGTGTGGGGGAACAACATCACTCGTAATCTCTTTCCTTCTCATAATTACAAAAATAGTCTGCTAAATGTTCTACTATGTTTTAATCTTCTTATACTAATCTGTGGATGATTTATATTTAAATGCAATATGCTACTCACTATTGTTAAATAACATTCAACACATTCATGTTTGGAAATACTATTCCTCTTTGCCATCCCTGAGACCCCCTGCCTCTGTTATAGTCATGGAAACCTCCCCTGGGGTAACTGTGTGGAGGGCCGTTGTTTGGTGCAATGTTCTGCGGACACTCTCTGGACCAATGTGTCAGCTGACCACATTTGAAGCATCCTTCACTTTGGGAACCTCTTGCTGTTGATTGAAAACGTCCTCCTCCTCTGCCCCTTCGTTGTATGGGAGGGTATACCTGTGTTTGCGGCTGTACTTGGGTAGGAAGATACACAGGTGCTTGCTGTTGATGGAGTTGTGTGGGACATTCATTGGACCAATGTGACGTCTGACCACATGTGTAGCAGCCACCATTCTGGAAACGTCTTCCTCTGAAACTTCCTCCTCCGCTTTGTTGGTTCTGCATTTGATTCTCTGGTTCTTCCTGAGTTTGAACTGTTGGAGGTGTTCGCCCTGCCTTCTCTGCTAGTATGGCCATCTGCTTTGTCGATTTCTTGTTTTTATTAGCTTCGGCCTCTTTCTCAGCTACTTGCATCTTCAAAAGTCTTAGTTTTAGTGCTTTCATCACTTCGTCATTTTCCCTCTGTGTTGCCTGGTATGTCATGTTGTGGTGAATGAGATGTTGTCTCCATTCTTCAATGGGTTTAATGTCTAATCCCACCTTGCCTTCCAGGCATGCCTGCACAGATTGGGGAAGGGCTTTAATGACCGCATTCTTCCACAACATCACGACAGCCGGAGAAGCGTCATGTCGTTCTCCAGTGCTGTCCTCCCACACTCCTTCACATCTCTTCAAGAAGGCATGCATGTCTTCCTCCGTTCCTTTTTTCAGGCTGGTGAGGGCATGTAAACTGTATGCTGTCGGGTAGAGGTGATGAATAGCAGCCCAATAGCTCGACCTGATTTTGTTGAATGAAATGTCATCTGGAGAGTTGGCGCATTTGGCCTCGAAATCTACTGCTCTTGCCTTTAGTCTTCCTTCTATCCGTCCTAGCAGTGCCCTCATGTCTCCCAAGCACAGGTCGTCTTGGACAGTGTACTTCTCCAGATCATTCACCCACTTCTGACCTCCTTTGGTGAGTGGAGGTAGCTTGGACACTAATGTTTCCATGTCCCTGTGAGTCCATGGTTGGTATTGAAATCCTCCTTCTCCAGCTGCTATCACCGGTAACATGTGGATTGTGCAGTTCTTGAGTCTTCCAGCTATAGCTACTGTTGTAGCGTCTTGAGATCCGTCTTCCTCTCTTCTTTTGAGTTCCTCCTTCAGCTGGTTAACTTCACCAGATAGCATCCTTACTTCATACTCCAAGTCTTTGACACGTGTAGCTGTGGGGAGTCCATCCAACTCCAATACTTCTCCTATAGGGGCTTGGTGAAAAGGGTTGTTCTCTGATATGTTGGAAAAAGACACTTCAGTTAGACTTGGATTCTGCTCTTGAGTTTGGATAACTGGAGCCTCTTCTGTTATTCCTGCTGTGTCTTCCTTCACTGGCCGATCTGCCGCTTCTAACACATGTATGCTGTTTGTCAATCCCTGGCTGGCATATTTCAGATGGAGCAGCAGACTTGTAACTGTCGTTTTTCTTTTTTCAGCTTTGTTCATAGCGCTTTTTTCAGGTCCATACCAAAAGGGGTGTCTGGTGTGGATCCATGCTTCTTGCTGGTCTAAGTATCTCTCATTCTCATAAGCAACTACAGCTTTTCTATGGGCTTTTGTTGGGCCAGGTTGATCATCTGCTGGAATCAATCCTCTCGTCTGCCATTGATCAAACAATTCCTGTATCTGTTTCCAGTTCTTTTGTCTGTCTGATGCATGTGTTTTTTTTTCTTTTTTTTTTTTTTAATTTTTTTTTTTTTTTTGATAAACCTTGTACAGTGGCTTGGCTTTGAAATATGCAAATAGAAATCTCGTAAAAATCTAGCTTTACTGTGTATAGTGTATTCCAAAGTGCATGAAATTATGCTAATGTCATAAAAGTAGTGTTACCAATCCCGCTTCAATCTCATTAGTATGCATAAAAAAGTGACAGGTCACACCTTCTAAGTCCCGCCCCCTAATTATGCTAATGAGCCCCATTTGATATGCTAATGAGTCCCTTTGTTCGAG
This sequence comes from Trematomus bernacchii, assembly GCF_902827165.1. Classification (NCBI taxonomy): domain Eukaryota; kingdom Metazoa; phylum Chordata; class Actinopteri; order Perciformes; family Nototheniidae; genus Trematomus; species Trematomus bernacchii. The sequence goes on along the minus strand of NW_022987575.1, from coordinate 78,425 downwards.
GTGTTATCGCGTACAGGTGTTACATCCTCCCCGGTAGCCCCCACCCCCCTCGGCCCACCCCCCTCCCCCTCACATAAAGGTGTTACATCCTCACCGGTAGCCCCCACCCTTCTCAGCCCCCACCCCGCTCAGCCCCCACCCTCTCAACCCAACCCCTCCTTACAGCAGGTTTCACATCCTCCCTGTCGCCCCCACCCCCTCCTCAGCCCCCACCCCTCTCAACCCCCTCCTCCTCCCCCCTCCTGTCCGGTCGGCATGTTCGTTACAGTTTAAATCTTCCGGGGCAAAATTAGAAAAGTGCCGGTTAAAGGTCTTCTATGTTATTTAATGAGCTTTGAAACAAACTGATATGATTCGATATTAAACCAACTAATTATAGTAGATTAACTATTCAAAACGTGTACAGTAATTTACAATAACACGGGAATAATAAACGGACTGCTCTCCCCCCTCCTGACAACACGCCAGTATCAACGTCGCGGGTCCAATAATGAGTGACTCGACAGTAAAACTAAAACATATCTATAACTAGTTTAGGTAGTTTGAGAGGTAATTAAAATAGCTACGTGTGATATCTGAAGAGTGTGTTTTGTTCCGCTCACCGCATGCAGAGATGCATGTCGAATAGTCCACAGCACCGGGTCTCCCCCGTCAGCAGCAGCACCAGGTCTCCCCCGTCAGATTAGACGTTACTAGCGTTTATGTTCATAACGATCAGATATAGCTAGTTCTAGCTAATGATATGACTACCTGCTTATTAAAAGACACCTAAACAATAAGCGTCACTATGCAACGGGGTGAGGCCACAAAGTATAGCACAGCATTATGCATTTTGTTTACATGCCCACCGGAACCTGAGGCATTTACCAACAGATCAACGCGCAATCAACCCATACAGGACATCTCTTTCTACACATTATGTGTAGACATTATAATTGACTATTCTTGTCTTCTGATGTTCAATTACATCACCCCCTTAATAAAATAATCCCTATATGAAGTTACATGAGGCTACATTTACTGGTGTTGAGCCCTGGATGATGAAAATAATCTAAGTGTCATGTTAGGGGAACATTACGGAACTCAGGAGTCCGCCCTTTGAGGCGTTGTTAACATTAATGCTTTTGTTTTTGTTACCAAGATACTTTTTAAATACACTTATGAAGTGAGCAACACTTTACAACTGGTAGAAAGTTAAGTACTTTGTATGGAATTGGGTTTTCTTTAGAGCTGTTTTCAGTGAGACAATGCAGTTTCTGATCATTTTTAAGTTTTCAAGTTTCAAGGCTTTATGGCATATGCCCATTAGCTATAGTGTAGATATGTCAATGAAAAACATAGGTCACAGGCTCCTCCAACAGTGCACATAAAACAGATAAAATACTGCAATTTGTGCGTAATTCTCTCACAAAGGAACTGTAAGATACACGTCTTATGTATGGAAAACTATATAACTTAATATTCATTCATTTGTAATGAATTGAGTTTTCTTCAAGAATCAAACTCTAAATGGAGAGTTTGTGATTTTAACACTGTTTCGATGAAACAATGCAGTTTTGATAACTTGACTTGACTAACATTACTTTTTTTAAATATATGTTTTTAGATGCTTTACTTTTGATTTCTTTCATATTATTTTAACACAACATTACTTTTTTCATATTTTTCAACATACTGTGATATATATATATTTTTTTCTCTCCATTATATTTTTGAATATACAGTGATTTTTATCAAAATACAACATGCAACTATTACATTATACAATATTATGGCTTTTTGCGATATTTTCAACACAATATACTTTTTTTTTTGTAGGGCTTCAGGATATTTGGCATGTCATGCATAGCACCGGTGTCATCTTTCCTGAAACTGACGTGCTGTCCGTTTTACAAACAAGTTATCTTTCTGCTTCTTCACCCTCCGAATTTTCCTCCCCCGTCCCTATTACTTCAGCCATCACAACAGCAATCAAGTCAGATCTGTGAAATTAAACACCTCTTCCCAAAGCGTGACTTCCCTATTGGGGGAGTGGGGCAGTAGGGCCTAACCCGATTTGGCCAAATATACTAACATGCAGAACATATGGTATGTTTGAAAAAAGACTAACCATCTATCCAGTTCAAGCTGTCTTTAAGATGTGACATTGCGCTCTGACTTTTTCCCGTAAAATCGTGACAAACTATTACTTATTAAATTTGACCTCATGCTGCTTGGTTGAAAATGATAGATGAGCATTTTACCAACAGATCAACGCGCAATCAACCCATACAGGACATCTCTTTCTACACATTATGTGTTATCACTATAATATCATGTCATTATTTAATGTTGTTTTGTTTGTGTGTGTGTGTGTGTGTGCAACGAAGTCTCTTTGAGAGGAAAATTATAATTTAAAGATCTTATTACCCCCTTATTGTTTAACTACTTCACACAACTATTAAAGAATCCCTATATGAAGTTACATGAGGCTACATTTACTGGTGTGCTTCCCTAGATGATGTAAATAGTCTAAGTGTCATGTTAGGGGGGCATTACGGACCTCAGGAGTCCGCCCTTGGAGGCTTGGAGAGCGGATAAAGAGAGGTGTATTTACTGGTGTTGAGCCCTGGATGATAAATAGTCCAAGTGCCATGGAACTCAGGAGTCCGCCCTTTGAGGCGTTGTTAACATTAAAGCTTTTTGCTTTTGTTTTTGTTACTAAGATACTTTTTAGCCTTATGATAGGATGAACTTAAGCTGTAGTCAATAAAGACATGTTTAATAGAGTGTTGCTGTTAGAGAACATACCTGCGCAGCACTCCACCACGTCTTGGCTTTGGCTTCATGGCCTTCACTGTCCTCTCCCTTTGAGTTTTTTCAAAGGCTGGGATACATTTTTCCAAATGATCACTTGTTACCTGGTGACAAACATATGGTTATATAACCTTAAAGAACTAACAAAAAATAATTAAGTATTTGCAATGCATAAACATAGAAGTTATCACTGTCATATTATGATCACTTAATGTAAGTAAGTTTAAGTAAAACTAACACAAGTCAATATTATTCACCTGGGCATTAGTGGGCTTGAGGGTCTCAGGGAGCGTGGACAAAGTGACTTGTCTCTGTATTTGAGGATTCTCAGTGCAGGCACTAACAGGAAGCTGCTGTGCATTAGTGGAGAGTCCTCTGAAGGCAGCTGTTATTTCATTTACACACTCATCTGTTACCTGCTGACTCCTCATAGTAAGTCTAGCCAAGTCAGCTGTTAAGTTGTCCATACCATCGCTTGATAACTGGTAACTTTTGATTGACAGTCCAGCCATGGCAGCTGCCAACTCGTCCATATAATTCTTAAGAACGTGGTGACAATACTACAAAAAAGTGTATATATTAGGTCAGTTAACCTTGAAGAGCTAAACAGTTCAAGTGGTAAGTAACTAAGTATTTGCAATGAATAAACATAGAAATGATCACTGTCATATTATATAATCACTTAATATGGAGATAAGTAAAACTGACACAGACAGTTTAAACTGCTTGTTAAAACGCTATTGCTTATTGTGTTTTCTCAGCACACTAACATAAATAAGGATGTATAATATAAAAAACTAGAAAACGATATAGTATTTTCAAGTCTTACTTTAGTATGGTAAAATTAAGAATAAGTCACATTAAAGTGTGTCATGATTTTCCGTAAAAAAGTCAAGTATAGTTTGTCAAAAGAATATGAAAAAATCATTTTGTAGAGTAGTATGTTGAAAATCTCAGTGTTTAACTGAACACACCTACATGTGATAACGCCTCGAACAAAGGGGTAATTAGCATACAAAGGGGGGTCACTAGCATCAGTGGGGGAAAGGTGCTACGGGAATGAACTTTGAGGAGGGGGAACTTGTAAGAATTTCCAGCTTTTGAAGACAATTATATGGTACCCGTCCTTACAGCTAAACAAATCCTATGCCAGGTATTCAACAGACCACAAGAAGCACAAGAAGCCCCAGAAAGGATTACATTCAGAGCTAATAATGATGAAACCGAAGAAGAAGCAAAGCAGATTATAATCGTTGCGGGTGAAAGGATAGAGAATTTGCAAGTGATGTTAATGCACTTATCTGATATAAAAAATGCATTCATTTACTTCCAAGAGACCCCTAAACATCTACTTGGGCAATGTGAATTGAACGATAAACCGATCACTGTAAATGAAACGCGGAGAGAGGCAGCAGTGCAAATCGTTAAGTCTATTACCTTGTATGCACTACGACATTAACTTGGTCAAATGTAATATGTCTTTCTGAAGATGTGGCGAATGGTGTGTTTTTTCAATTAAACAACCATAACAAATGAAAATGTGTTTTATTTTTGCTTTCATATATAGTAATAGTATTAACTCCTCTGACTAGACTGTACTAAAATAAGACGTTTCACTGTTAAATAAAAATGGAAGTAGAAAATCGAGATAATGATGAGGCTCGTTATGTATCCAGTAACTATGAACAGCAGTTTGAAAATGTTATTTAACCCTTTAACTCTAATTGACAAATCTAAAATAGCCTCTAGCTTATCTATAAGTTTGTGATTTTAACACTTATTCACTGACACAAGGCAGATTATGGCTTTTTCTCTTGCCACTTGCCACTACTTTTAGACACACTTTGAGGTATGCAAAACCTTAAAACTAGAAAATGAAGTACATTGTCTGATTAGATTTTTTCGTAAAGACTGTTTCTCTAAAAGGCAAGTTTGTGATTTTTAACACTTATTTACTGACACAAGGCAGATTTTGACTTTTTTTCTCTTTTCATGTGTTACCAAGATACTTTTTAGATACACTTTTATGTATGCAACACTTAACAAAGGGGTATAATATGAAGTACTTTGTAAGGGAATGGGGGTTTCTTTAATACCCCGTTTTTTTTTTCTAAAAAACACTTGTACAGTTAAATAATGTAGGTTTTCTCTGATATTCTAGTTATTTTCAGCTACCAAGATACTTTTGTTGATACACTTTTATGTAGGAACATTTGGCAACTGGTAGAATGTCAATTATTTTGTAACAAAAATGTATTTTCTTAAAGACTGTGACTCTAAAAGGGAAGTTGGTGATTTTAACACTTCTATTTTTCCCCCGTTGTCTTTCACTTACTGTTTTGATACAGTTTTATGTATGACAACTTTACAACTGGTAGAAAGTTAAGTACTTTTTCTTTCATATTATTTTAACACAACATTACTTTTTTCATATTTTTCAACATACTGTGATATATATATATTTTTTTTCTCTCCATTATATTTTTGAATATACAGCAAACTCCTGGACTACTATCGTCACCACCATTGTGGACACCCACATATTGCAGTACTACTGCTGCTGATGTTACTCCTGGGGCCAAGACGTCTCTGTTTCTGAACATAGTGAAATCGGAGTTGGTTGATATTCTGGAGAGGGTGCTGCATCGGTACAGAGAAGAAATCTGCAATGGATGTCGAGTCAGCCACCCCAGCCAGAGGCAACACGATTGTCTGAATGACATTCCAGAATATTTCTTCAGAAACAATTACAACGCGTTAATGAAAAGACTTTGGCTCGCCGACTTCATTACTGTGATTGACCAGAGTCTTAATGATAAAAACATTTACACGGCTGAATGGAGGATCCAAGGCGCTTCGGAGGCTTTTCTGCACAATCTCAAAAACTGCAGACGCCTCAAGGAGAGACTTGAAAAGATCCATGCCGAGCTGGATGGAGAAGAAGAAGACTAATAACCAGCGGTTGATTGAAGCCAGGGATTTTTATTTTATTTTTTTTTCCGATACTTTGACTTTTCTTTAAAGTAAAATAAAAAAAAGGGATAACTACTATGGAAAACAATCTGTATATATTTATCAGAATGCAGTCAATACCTGTTTAATAAGTGTGTTGTTGATGACGATTGAAAACAGAATGAGTAGTGATCCCCGTGTAAACAGAATGGCTGAAGTTTGTAAACTAGAAGACATTTTGGATATCGTTCATTCTGGCAGTACTATTCCGGGTCATTGGGAAACGATTATAAACGAAACATTTAAAGTGGTACTGGAATCTTCATTTTCCGAAACATTCTGTAACATTAGTCAAGTCATAGTATAGTTTGACAAAAAGATCTTGAAAAAGTCATGACATTGTGTGTTGAAATGGTTTTGAATAAACACATCAGTATTTAAAAAAGTAAAATTGTATCAAGTGCATCAGACAACTCAAATTACTCCATTTGAACCATATTATAAATAAGTAAAGAATGGTCATAGTATATAGCAGGGCTGTTTAATAGTTTTCTGTGTTCTGTGTTTTGTGTGTCAGTGTTGCAGTGTTGCAGTGTTTCAGTGTTCCGCGTGTCAGTGTGTCAGTGTTTTCAGTGTTTCAGTGTTTTCAGTGTTTCAGTGTTTTCAGTGTTTCAGTGTGTCTGTGTTTCAGTGCTTCAGTGTTTCAGTGTTTCAGTGTTCTGTGTGTCAGTGTTTCAGGGGTCAGTGTTTTGTGTGTCAGTATTTCAGTGTGTCAGTGTTTCAGTGTTTCAGTATTTCAGTGTGTCAGTGTTTTGTGTTTTTGTGTGTCAGTGTTTCAGTGTTTATGTGTTTCAGTGTTTTCAGTGTTTTGTGTTTCAGTGTTTCAGTGTGTTTGTGTTTCAGTGTTTTCAGTGTTTTGTGTTTCAGTGTTTCAGTGTTTTTGTGTTTCTGTGTTTCTGTGTTGCAGTGTTGCAGTGTTTCAGTGTTTTGTGTTTCAGTGTTTCAGTGTTTTTTGTGTTTCAGTGTTTCTGTGTTACAAAGTTACAAACGGATGCTGGAAAATAATTATTTAACAAGATTTTTGAAGCCTTGCTGAAGAAACAAATAATTATTTTCCAGCATCCGTTTGTAACTTTTTAGGAATCTGACTATCTTTTAGAATTGCATCAAATGTTATAGCCACTTCTAAGATACGTTTTTTTTTAAATGTTTTTCTCTCATCCTGCTATATTCCTTCCAGGGGAGGATCCCTGGGGATTGATCAGAGCAAAGAAAGGCTGTAAACACTGACACTCTGACACACAAAACACTGAAACACTGAAACACAAAAACACTGAAACACTGAAACACTGAAACACAAAACACTGAAAACACTGAAACAATGCAACACTGAAACACTGACACACTGAAAAACACTGACACACAAAAACACAGAAACACAAAAAACACTGAAACACAGAAACACTGAAACACAAAAAACACTGAAACACTGAAACACAAAACACTGAAACACAGCAACACAGCAACACTGCAACACAGAAACACAGAAACACAAAAACACTGAAACACTGAAACACAAAACACTGAAAACACTGAAACACAAACACACTGAAACACTGAAACACAAAACACTGAAAACACTGAAACACATAAACACTGAAACACTGACACACAAAACACAAAACACTGACACACTGAAATACTGAAACACTGAAACACTGACACACAGAAATACTGACACACAAAACACTGACCCCTGAAACACTGACACACAGAACACTGAAACACTGAAACACTGAAGCACTGAAACACAGACACACTGAAACACTGAAGACACTGAAACACTGAAAACACTGAAACACTGAAAACACTGAAACACTGAAAACACTGACACACTGACACACTGACACGAAAAACACTGAAACACTGCAACACTGCAACACTGAAAACACTGAAACACTGAAAACACTGAAACACTGAAAACACTGACACACTGACACGCAGAACACTGAAACACTGCAACACTGCAACACTGACACACAAAACACAGAACACAGAAAACTATTAAACAGCCCTGCTATATACTATGACCATTCTTTACTTATTTATAATATGGTTCAAATGGAGTAATTTGAGTTGTCTGATGCACTTGATACAATTTTACTTTTTTAAATACTGATGTGTTTATTCAAAACCATTTCAACACACAATGTCATGACTTTTTCAAGATCTTTTTGTCAAACTATACTATGACTTGACTAATGTTACAGAATGTTTCGGAAAATGAAGATTCCAGTACCACTTTAAATGTTTCGTTTATAATCGTTTCCCAATGACCCGGAATAGTACTGCCAGAATGAACGATATCCAAAATGTCTTCTAGTTTACAAACTTCAGCCATTCTGTTTACACGGGGATCACTACTCATTCTGTTTTCAATCGTCATCAACAACACACTTATTAAACAGGTATTGACTGCATTCTGATAAATATATACAGATTGTTTTCCATAGTAGTTATCCCTTTTTTTTATTTTACTTTAAAGAAAAGTCAAAGTATCGGAAAAAAAAATAAAATAAAAATCCCTGGCTTCAATCAACCGCTGGTTATTAGTCTTCTTCTTCTCCATCCAGCTCGGCATGGATCTTTTCAAGTCTCTCCTTGAGGCGTCTGCAGTTTTTGAGATTGTGCAGAAAAGCCTCCGAAGCGCCTTGGATCCTCCATTCAGCCGTGTAAATGTTTTTATCATTAAGACTCTGGTCAATCACAGTAATGAAGTCGGCGAGCCAAAGTCTTTTCATTAACGCGTTGTAATTGTTTCTGAAGAAATATTCTGGAATGTCATTCAGACAATCGTGTTGCCTCTGGCTGGGGTGGCTGACTCGACATCCATTGCAGATTTCTTCTCTGTACCGATGCAGCACCCTCTCCAGAATATCAACCAACTCCGATTTCACTATGTTCAGAAACAGAGACGTCTTGGCCCCAGGAGTAACATCAGCAGCAGTAGTACTGCAATATGTGGGTGTCCACAATGGTGGTGACGATAGTAGTCCAGGAGTTTGCTGTATATTCAAAAATATAATGGAGAGAAAAAAAAATATATATATATCACAGTATGTTGAAAAATATGAAAAAAGTAATGTTGTGTTAAAATAATATGAAAGAAAAAGTACTTAACTTTCTACCAGTTGTAAAGTTGTCATACATAAAACTGTATCAAAACAGTAAGTGAAAGACAACGGGGGAAAAATAGAAGTGTTAAAATCACCAACTTCCCTTTTAGAGTCACAGTCTTTAAGAAAATACATTTTTGTTACAAAATAATTGACATTCTACCAGTTGCCAAATGTTCCTACATAAAAGTGTATCAACAAAAGTATCTTGGTAGCTGAAAATAACTAGAATATCAGAGAAAACCTACATTATTTAACTGTACAAGTGTTTTTTAGAAAAAAAAAAACGGGGTATTAAAGAAACCCCCATTCCCTTACAAAGTACTTCATATTATACCCCTTTGTTAAGTGTTGCATACATAAAAGTGTATCTAAAAAGTATCTTGGTAACACATGAAAAGAGAAAAAAAGTCAAAATCTGCCTTGTGTCAGTAAATAAGTGTTAAAAATCACAAACTTGCCTTTTAGAGAAACAGTCTTTACGAAAAAATCTAATCAGACAATGTACTTCATTTTCTAGTTTTAAGGTTTTGCATACCTCAAAGTGTGTCTAAAAGTAGTGGCAAGTGGCAAGAGAAAAAGCCATAATCTGCCTTGTGTCAGTGAATAAGTGTTAAAATCACAAACTTATAGATAAGCTAGAGGCTATTTTAGATTTGTCAATTAGAGTTAAAGGGTTAAATAACATTTTCAAACTGCTGTTCATAGTTACTGGATACATAACGAGCCTCATCATTATCTCGATTTTCTACTTCCATTTTTATTTAACAGTGAAACGTCTTATTTTAGTACAGTCTAGTCAGAGGAGTTAATACTATTACTATATATGAAAGCAAAAATAAAACACATTTTCATTTGTTATGGTTGTTTAATTGAAAAAAACACACCATTCGCCACATCTTCAGAAAGACATATTACATTTGACCAAGTTAATGTCGTAGTGCATACAAGGTAATAGACTTAACGATTTGCACTGCTGCCTCTCTCCGCGTTTCATTTACAGTGATCGGTTTATCGTTCAATTCACATTGCCCAAGTAGATGTTTAGGGGTCTCTTGGAAGTAAATGAATGCATTTTTTATATCAGATAAGTGCATTAACATCACTTGCAAATTCTCTATCCTTTCACCCGCAACGATTATAATCTGCTTTGCTTCTTCTTCGGTTTCATCATTATTAGCTCTGAATGTAATCCTTTCTGGGGCTTCTTGTGCTTCTTGTGGTCTGTTGAATACCTGGCATAGGATTTGTTTAGCTGTAAGGACGGGTACCATATAATTGTCTTCAAAAGCTGGAAATTCTTACAAGTTCCCCCTCCTCAAAGTTCATTCCCGTAGCACCTTTCCCCCACTGATGCTAGTGACCCCCCTTTGTATGCTAATTACCCCTTTGTTCGAGGCGTTATCACATGTAGGTGTGTTCAGTTAAACACTGAGATTTTCAACATACTACTCTACAAAATGATTTTTTCATATTCTTTTGACAAACTATACTTGACTTTTTTACGGAAAATCATGACACACTTTAATGTGACTTATTCTTAATTTTACCATACTAAAGTAAGACTTGAAAATACTATATCGTTTTCTAGTTTTTTATATTATACATCCTTATTTATGTTAATGTGCTGAGAAAACACAATAAGCAATAGCGTTTTAACAAGCAGTTTAAACTGTCTGTGTCAGTTTTACTTATCTCCATATTAAGTGATTATATAATATGACAGTGATCATTTCTATGTTTATTCATTGCAAATACTTAGTTACTTACCACTTGAACTGTTTAGCTCTTCAAGGTTAACTGACCTAATATATACACTTTTTTGTAGTATTGTCACCACGTTCTTAAGAATTATATGGACGAGTTGGCAGCTGCCATGGCTGGACTGTCAATCAAAAGTTACCAGTTATCAAGCGATGGTATGGACAACTTAACAGCTGACTTGGCTAGACTTACTATGAGGAGTCAGCAGGTAACAGATGAGTGTGTAAATGAAATAACAGCTGCCTTCAGAGGACTCTCCACTAATGCACAGCAGCTTCCTGTTAGTGCCTGCACTGAGAATCCTCAAATACAGAGACAAGTCACTTTGTCCACGCTCCCTGAGACCCTCAAGCCCACTAATGCCCAGGTGAATAATATTGACTTGTGTTAGTTTTACTTAAACTTACTTACATTAAGTGATCATAATATGACAGTGATAACTTCTATGTTTATGCATTGCAAATACTTAATTATTTTTTGTTAGTTCTTTAAGGTTATATAACCATATGTTTGTCACCAGGTAACAAGTGATCATTTGGAAAAATGTATCCCAGCCTTTGAAAAAACTCAAAGGGAGAGGACAGTGAAGGCCATGAAGCCAAAGCCAAGACGTGGTGGAGTGCTGCGCAGGTATGTTCTCTAACAGCAACACTCTATTAAACATGTCTTTATTGACTACAGCTTAAGTTCATCCTATCATAAGGCTAAAAAGTATCTTAGTAACAAAAACAAAAGCAAAAAGCTTTAATGTTAACAACGCCTCAAAGGGCGGACTCCTGAGTTCCATGGCACTTGGACTATTTACATCATCCAGGGCTCAACACCAGTAAATACACCTCTCTTTATCCGCTCTCCAAGCCTCCAAGGGCGGACTCCTGAGGTCCGTAATGCCCCCCTAACATGACACTTAGACTATTTACATCATCTAGGGAAGCACACCAGTAAATGTAGCCTCATGTAACTTCATATAGGGATTCTTTAATAGTTGTGTGAAGTAGTTAAACAATAAGGGGGTAATAAGATCTTTAAATTATAATTTTCCTCTCAAAGAGACTTCGTTGCACACACACACACACACACAAACAAAACAACATTAAATAATGACATGATATTATAGTGATAACACATAATGTGTAGAAAGAGATGTCCTGTATGGGTTGATTGCGCGTTGATCTGTTGGTAAAATGCTCATCTATCATTTTCAACCAAGCAGCATGAGGTCAAATTTAATAAGTAATAGTTTGTCACGATTTTATGGGAAAAAGTCAGAGCGCAATGTCACATCTTAAAGCCAGCTTGAACTGGATAGATGGTTAGTCTTTTTTCAAACATACCATATGTTCTGCATGTTAGTATATTTGGCCAAATCGGGTTAGGCCCTACTCCCCAATAGGGAAGTCACGCTTTGGGAAGAGGTGTTTAATTTCACAGATCTGACTTGATTGCTGTTGTGATGGCTGAAGTAATAGGGACGGGGGAGGAAAATTCGGAGGGTGAAGAAGCAGAAAGATAACTTGTTTGTAAAATGGACAGCACGTCAGTTTCAGGAAAGATGACACCGGTTTTATGCATGACATGCCAAATATCCTGAAGCCCTACAAAAAAAAAAGTATATTGTGTTGAAAATATCGCAAAAAGCCATAATATTGTATAATGTAATAGTTGCATGTTGTATTTTGATAAAAATCACTGTATATTCAAAAATATAATGGAGAGAAAAAAAAAAATATATATCACAGTATGTTGAAAAATATGAAAAAAGTAATGTTGTGTTAAAATAATATGAAAGAAATCAAAAGTAAAGCATCAAAAAACATATATTTAAAAAAAGTAATGTTAGTCAAGTCAAGTTATCAAAACTGCATTGTTTCATCGAAACAGTGTTAAAATCACAAACTCTCCATTTAGAGTTTGATTCTTGAAGAAAACTCAATTCATTACAAATGAATGAATATTAAGTTATATAGTTTTCCATACATAAAACGTGTATCTTACAGTTCCTTTGTGAGAGAATTACGCACAAATTGCAGTATTTTATCTGTTTTATGTGCACTGTTGGAGGAGCCTGTGACCTATGTTTTTCATTGACATATCTACACTATAGCTAATGGGCATATGCCATAAAGCCTTGAAACTTGAAAACTTAAAAATGATCAGAAACTGCATTGTCCCACTGAAAACAGCTCTAAAGAAAACCCAATTCCATACAAAGTACTTAACTTTCTACCAGTTGTAAAGTGTTGCTCACTTCATAAGTGTATTTAAAAAGTATCTTGGTAACAAAAACAAAAGCATTAATGTTAACAACGCCTCAAAGGGCGGACTCCTGAGTTCCGTAATGTTCCCCTAACATGACACTTAGATTATTTTCATCATCCAGGGCTCAACACCAGTAAATGTAGCCTCATGTAACTTCATATAGGGATTATTTTATTAAGGGGGTGATGTAATTGAACATCAGAAGACAAGAATAGTCAATTATAATGTCTACACATAATGTGTAGAAAGAGATGTCCTGTATGGGTTGATTGCGCGTTGATCTGTTGGTAAATGCCTCAGGTTCCGGTGGGCATGTAAACAAAATGCATAATGCTGTGCTATACTTTGTGGCCTCACCCCGTTGCATAGTGACGCTTATTGTTTAGGTGTCTTTTAATAAGCAGGTAGTCATATCATTAGCTAGAACTAGCTATATCTGATCGTTATGAACATAAACGCTAGTAACGTCTAATCTGACGGGGGAGACCTGGTGCTGCTGCTGACGGGGGAGACCCGGTGCTGTGGACTATTCGACATGCATCTCTGCATGCGGTGAGCGGAACAAAACACACTCTTCAGATATCACACGTAGCTATTTTAATTACCTCTCAAACTACCTAAACTAGTTATAGATATGTTTTAGTTTTACTGTCGAGTCACTCATTATTGGACCCGCGACGTTGATACTGGCGTGTTGTCAGGAGGGGGGAGAGCAGTCCGTTTATTATTCCCGTGTTATTGTAAATTACTGTACACGTTTTGAATAGTTAATCTACTATAATTAGTTGGTTTAATATCGAATCATATCAGTTTGTTTCAAAGCTCATTAAATAACATAGAAGACCTTTAACCGGCACTTTTCTAATTTTGCCCCGGAAGATTTAAACTGTAACGAACATGCCGACCGGACAGGAGGGGGGAGGAGGAGGGGGTTGAGAGGGGTGGGGGCTGAGGAGGGGGGTGGGGGCGACAGGGAGGATGTGAAACCTGCTGTAAGGAGGGGTTGGGTTGAGAGGGTGGGGGCTGAGCGGGGTGGGGGCTGAGAAGGGTGGGGGCTACCGGTGAGGATGTAACACCTGTATGTGAGGGGGAGGGGGGTGGGCTGAGGGGGGTGGGGGCTACCGGGGAGGATGTAACACCTGTACGCGATAACACCTCGAACAAAGGGACTCATTAGCATATCAAAGGGGGCTCATTAGCATAATTAGGGGGCGGGACTTAGAAGGTGTGACCTGTCACTTTTTTATGCATACTAATGAGATTGAAGCGGGATTGGTAACACTACTCATAAACTATGTTTTTACTTCAATTGTGTGGTGTTTAGGTATTCTACAGTCTAGGTTGAAAGACTTATGTAAGGTTTCTTATCTTAATATCAGGAACCACCTGTGATTCTATCCATGTGTGATGAAGTACGTGTTCATCTATAATACTTGAAAGTAAACCTTAGCATAATTATAATCAATTGGTGTTGTATTTATACGTTTGTCCTTTTACCCCTATTTCTTGTGCAACAATTCTGTACAACCAGCAGAGCGCGCTGTTGTAATTTTTCAGCTTTTTTCCACCCTTTTAAATTTTTCTAAAAACGGACTTCTTTTTAACAAGAAGCTAATTTTCTTAAAAACTACTTTTGATATGGGAAAGAAATTCACTTTATGATTAAACAGTCAAACTTAAAACAGCGAATACACTTGCAATCACAATTTTTAGGATTAATCGACAAAGCATAAATCAGCCAAACCACATTGCACACTATAAGCATAAGCAGGTAAAACTCCTTTGCAAGGACTAATATTTCAAAAATCAGATTTGAGCTTTTTAGAAAATACAATAATCTTTTTCTTCAAAAACCAAACTCCAACGGTATAGATAACCTGATTCAGCAAAATGGAATATCTAATTCCAACTTTGACTCAAGAAGAATGATTTTTTCTACACACTATGGAGGTCATGAATATTGAATTAGCCTCATGTGAGTGAAACTGAATGGATTTCAAAAAGACAACAACTGGTCCTCTGAATTAGCATTTCACAGAATGGCGACTGCCATGTCATTGTTTGTCAACATGAGGTCAAAACAAGATGGCAACTGATTTCAAATGCTGACCTGCAGAACAAAGAGTTTTTTTTTAAGAAGAATGGCTGTCTCTGATGCGTTGAAATCCTGGAGGTGTTGATCTCAACTGGGGAGACCTCATTCCAGGCTAAACTTCAGAGCAGTATAACAGCACGATGCTCTCAATATGCTATACAATTTAAACAAGTTAATACAAAATAGTTAGAGACCATCACAACTATTTAGCCTATGGTCGTCTGGGCAACTCTCACGCTATTTTGCGACCAAATGGGAAGCCAGTCAAACACTATTAGAAGAATATCGTCTATCTAACCCACGATTGCCGCATTTCCCTCCGTAATGCACACGCAATGATTAAAAAGTATACTTCAGACTTCCACAGACTCTTATCACCAATTAAACAAGAGACCATCTCACTTATTTGGGACAATGAAACAAGACGATTCCATCTGATCTTGAGACTAAAAACGAGACGATGCCATCAACTCTCTTTAACAAGAAGATTCCATCTTTAACTTGCTAATAACAACGAGAAAAGATACCATCTATTTCTCTGTCAAGAAGATACCATCTGTCTTGAGAATATACAAAATGACAAGAGTCCATCTATAAGTCGTCAAACACAATATAATAAGTAGTTGGATATAGTCCTTAAATGTATCAAAGATGAATCACTAATCTACTGAATAGTACCTTCGCTCCTGATAACAAATATCCTATGTCATCCGAACTTAACTTCAATATCTGGGATTTTTTTTTTTTTTTTTTTTTAATTTAATTTAATTTTTAATTTTAATTTTAATTTTTTTTAAAAGATTATATAAATACCGGCTTAAAAGCACATTAATATATCCGGCTTGGAAAACACACACATTATAATCATGCAGTTGGTTTAAAAAACATGCAGTTGGTTAATGAATCAAAGAAAGGAAAATAGACTCACCCTGCTTGCTCTAAAACAACGCCACGTGGTTTGGTTTAAATTTATATATTTAACATTAAATTAACAGCTGTTCTCAGGATGTCCTGCTCGCCGCAAAACACACAAATCTAAATGGTTCTATATAAGCTATTGAAGAATTTGATATAACTGGCTTCTTCTTACCGTTTGTATATGGGCCCTTTGTGTGTCTTTTGGTTCGCAGAATCTCCGTCGAAACTAGCGGTTTCTCTCCCAGTGTCGAGATCACATGTCTGGGTCACCAAGTTGTTGATAATTCGTGATCTTCTCGCTCCCAGGAAAGAAACTTAAAATAACGAGACTAATGGAGTCTCTGAAAAGGTTCAAATGGGTAGTTTAATTAAGTAACGTGGTTGAAGAACAAGCATGGGTAATGGAGAGACAAAGCCGGTGATGTCTTCAGGGAGGCTGCAGCGAAGGAAAGAGAGCGAGCAGTCCTCTTTCATCCCTTTTTATTCACGTCTCGTTGTCTCCCGCTGTGCAGATAGTGGGACCGCCCTTCTCATCTGTGTGTTCGATATCGCGAGAGACCAGATGATTTCGACATTGGTAAAACGTAACATTAGTCACATGCTAACCGGATAAAGGATTTTCAGAATAAAAGCTTGGCATTGATTTCCTGAGAACTTCCGGGTTTTTCCACAATAAAACAGCTTTAAACTGACGATATGTTTTAGACTGAATTATGCTGTTTAACATTGATTTTAATTTCTAACAAAATGTATAATTGAAATGAGATGTTGGCTTTTTGTTTTGATATGTATATGTGTGTATATATATATATATATATATATATATATATATATATATATATATATATATATATATGTGTGTGTGTGTTGTATTCCAGTCTCCCTTCAGATATGTTAAGTGGGATGTCATTCAACACAATGCTGCTCACCTCCTTCAGTTGGGAGAAAAGCTGGTTCAGGTTCAGCATTATGGGGGGAAAGGGCTGCTGAGCCTAAAGATGGATCTGTTGGTCCTGGCACCAGGGGGAGGGACAACTTATTTAGTATGAATAGCTGCTAAAAATGTACCTGCATTTATTAAATGTCAGCTAAAAGAGCTGTGAAATGAAAAACCTCAGAATTTTCTGTGAAGATATTAACAGTACTTAAAGGTGGGGTATGTCATTTTGGAGAAACCAGCTTGAGTGCGCTAGAATTTTGAAAGTACACAACCAGAAAAAATCTGCCCCTTCCTTCAGTCTTCCTTACAGAGCCCCTCCTCCAACACACACAAACGCGCACATGACCAATGAGGGCACGAGATAAGTTTGTGCACAGATGGAAGGCTGACAGGCAGGTAGGCCATCCAGTTATTTTAGCCGGGCCGGCTCAAATGATTGGTCGTGCTTTTTTACAGCGCCACGGCTTCCACAGATTACATTTTTTTATGTATTTATTGTCAAAGCATTTCATATATTCATTTCTATCGGGATGTTAAGAGCATTCCATGGAATATAACAAGTGTTTCTGAAATAAATTACATACCCCACCTTTAATGTCAGCTTAGTAAATTATTATTTACAATGGACTACACTTGGCTAACAGACTAATTTCCGCCACTCATGGACCACACCCACCTTTTCTTTTGAAAGACTGGTTGACATACTGTCGCCCTTTAGTCCCTCTCTCTTGTCTTTCTCTTCTTACTTTTTGGAAAGCCTGACTTTGTTAGTCGTTGAGACATGGTACACAACACACGTAAGTCCTAGCATCCCTCCTCACATGCTCTCACTCTCTGCTAGAAAGTAAGTGCCGGTGCAGCACCGCGGTTGGAGGCAGGACCAAACCATTACATGTAAATAGAAGGGGGTGTACAGAGACTTTGGATAATTAACTTTTGGAAGAAAATAAGTTAAATGAATCGTAAGTTTGTGAGTACATTATCAATATAACTTTCTATTGATGTTAATTATTGATGAATGATGAAAGGTTACTTAAAAAATGTTTTCTTAATGTTCTAAAACGGTTTGGGCCCCTGTCAGTCACGGGCCTTTAGAATCGTCCTAACTTTTCACCCCCGTACGGCGCCCCTGTGTGCACAGATGGAAGTCTGACAGGTAGGTAGGCCATCCAGTTATTTTAGCCGGGCCGGCTCAGATGATTGGTCGTGCTTTTTACAGTACTACGGCTTCCACAGATGACATTTTTTTATGGATTTGTTGTCAAAGCACTTAAGATATTCATTGCCATCGTGATGTTAAGAGCATTCCATGGAATATAACAAAAAGTGTATCTCGAGCCGGTTTCTCAAACTTACCTACCCCACCTTTAACTTACGAGGCGATATACCTCACCTTTATGAGTGGCCCAGCCCTTCGTATATTTTTCTGTATGTGGCCCTCTGTGAAAAAAGTTTGGACATCCCTGCTTTAAACTCTTTGGTAACACGCTAAAGTCTTTGGTAACACTTAAGACTATTTATTATAGCTGGGCAACGATTACACATTTGAATCATGATTAATCAAAGGATTTTCTGCGATGAATTGCATTGTTCTTTACACAATTCAATAACGAATTCAAAATTTGTTTTTTGTGCACTTTTATTTTAAACAAATAAGGTTATTTTAACACTACAACTCTTTTTTTAAGCTGAAAAATAATTTCTTTGATTTAAAGTGAATACATTACATATAAGGAATTAATAAATGAATTATCATGCAATTATATTGACCAAAAAGTAATATACAAAATAAATGTAGAACATTTTTAATTCATAAAATAATAAATGTTTCCTTTTGCAGTGGTTCCACTATTCATCTCTCTTCTTTTTTAATGTTCGCCATTATAAATGTATTTTTTAATGATTAATTCATTGTTAAATGTATGTATTTATTTTTTCATCTTGAGACAAGAAATACAAAATTACATTTTGGGTGAATTCAGATTGCGGGTTCCCTCTTCTATCATCATTTATCGAAGTGCAACCTTAAACATGAACAGCAGTAAAATGCGACACTGACAATAATCAAGAAACATCATAAATCAAACACTGACAGGGAACATTTCATTGCAGTATCATTACTTTTACATAAGAAGGTGCTGTACATGTTTCTGAGAATACTTGCATACTTTTACTTAAAGGGAACCTAGTATGCAAAATGCACTTTTTGATGTCTTTTATACATAAATATGTGTCCCCGGTGTGTAAGGAGACTCTCAAATATTCAGAAAATAAAACCCTGGCCGTTTCTCAATCGCGAGGATGCTGGCTTGGTAGCACAGCCGAGCCGAGCATCTTGCTTCAGAAGCAAGGCAAGAATACTTCCTGGCATTCGGAAAAAGAAAGGGTGGAACAGGCTAGCAAGTGTGCAGGTGTGCGTCATATGAGAGGCCCCGCCTTACATCTTCCGCCACAGATTTGGGGAAATTGGTCCATGCGCAAAGCATTGTGGGGATTTTAAGGACGCGAAGTCTACCCATGTGCAGCCTCGAAATTTCCCCCAAACCAAGGACGTGGCCTCGGTGGAATTCCAAGTATGCTGGAGATTGGAACAGTCCTTCGGCGGCACTCGATGACGTAGCATCCTTGAAATATTGGCTTGGAAGCCAATATCCTCGCGATTGAGAAACGGCCCCTCTCTCTTTTCCTCCTTACCCACATCTCTAAAAAAAAAACGGGGGTGCAAACGAGCAGCTCCAGGATTTGGCTCCTATGACGTCATTGGTGAAATGTGGCACACGTGACACGTCCCAACCTATCGTCTCTGGCACACATGACACGTCCCAACCTATCGTCTCCGGCACACGTGCCACGTCCAAACCTATCGTTTCCGGCACACGTGCCACGTCCCAACCTATCGTCTCCGTATACAGTCGTCTAGCTCAGTAGTTCCCAACCGTTTTCAGTCAGGCCCCCCTTGTGTAATTGGAAATATTTTCGAGCCCCTCCTAATTAGGGATGCCAGAAACTGACCATGATCAAATTCGAAAATCGGACAGCCCTGGCGAATATTAATCGAATAATCACTGGCATCCCTACTCCTAATCCGGTTCCCACCGAGATTGGTAGAATTAATTGTATATAGTTGTACTACAAACATTACATTTTCTCTGCTAATAATAACAAGACAAAAAGATCCACTGTGAAATAATGAGCGTTGGTGGTAGTAGTAAGTAGATTTACTCAAGCCCGGAGCCCCGCCCTTCAGAAACAGAGCGGAGGGAGAATGTGAATACGCAAAGCAGTGGACACTGAAACATGCACATACATTGGATAAATAACATAGGTGTTTAGTTTATTTAATAAAAGAGCACATGTTCAATGTGAAAAGTGACCGTAGATAGATTACTTCAGTTGCAATTTCGTGCTATATATATATATTTTTTTTTTAATTTAAAAAAAACACCTTGAATTTCAGACGGGACGTGGGGCTCCGTTTGCAGGGCGCAGCACCCCGCCAAGACAATGGTAGGGGAAACACTGAAACTAGTGACTTGCTCAATTCATTTGTGAGGGATCTGTGAAGAACCGGACAACAGCTGCACTACTGGTATTTTGTATACCAGCAATTGAGGGTGGACAAGTTTACTACCACTTAAGTTTCAAATAATTGTGTTAATTACTGATTGTAAAGCATTTGAACATTCTTTTGTGTCACTTGTTCATTATTAACTTGATGTATAACTGTATAGTATCTTAATTATTTAAAATATAAGGTGACTAAAAATGGCAACCATATTTTCAGTTTTGGCAACCACTTTTAAAAGATAGCGTTGAGCCCTGCCTTTAGTCACTTTACAGATCTGGATTAATGATGTGAAATATGATCAACTCTTAAATCAGACTTTAGTTACACCTGGAGTAAATTCACAAGCTACCCTGCAGTATACTACTTTTACTTAAGTACTTCTGAGCAGGGCGGGACTGGGACAATAATGGCGCATTTCCACTATAGCGCGGTTTAAGCGTGCCGAGCACCGCCCGTTTTTTGGTTGCGTTTCCACTTGGCGTAGGCGTTTTTCTGGCCCCATAAAATCGAGGTTCATAGCGGGCCAACAACCAGGCTGAGTCGGGCTGAGTATGCTAAACTAGAGAGAGAATCGCTGGCAATGGGGCTACAACTACAACAAAATGAACATATTTGACCGTGATTTAATTGTAATACACGTATCAAAATGATGCCGAAGTAACAACATACTGATACCAGTTAGTAAAAACTGTGAATTAATGCTTTGACAAGTCTGCAGACAGACGGCAGGCGAAAAACCTTTTAAAATGCGTGTTTTCTGAATGGAGATCGGCTAAGCTAACGCAGTATATGCTCCGACCGTCCACACTCACAACGGCCTACAGACATAAATAAACCAGCGACTGTATTCACCATGACACAGACAGTCTGTGGTTTGTACTTGTTTAACTTTAGTTTTTCTGTGGTTCGCATTGAATATGACGTCACGGCTCCGCCTACACTGCGTTACTATAGTTACTGCCCCAGCTACTAAACTGTAATGGAAATGCAGCATAAAGTGAGCCAGTCCTAACAAGGCCTAACTATAGCCTAAGCCGAGCGAGGCCCTGCTATGGAAATGCGCCATAAGTCAGGCCGGGAATTATGCACCCAGCCAGGCCACTACCAGTTTTTCTTTGTGCCATTTTGCTGGATTTATTTGTGAATATTTACAGCGTTGCTGCCCATAGTGATAGCCCTATAGTTTAAATCTACTACCCAATTATAAACATATGGACAGGGGTTACTATTTAACCTGTTAAGCCCGAGAGACCCCGGTACCGGGGCACTGCCGCAACATCTTGCAGGAAACAGTGTCTGAGGGCATGTTCATTTAATAAACTATGAATGTTTTATATCCATGTAACGGAAAGAAACTCATCTAACTGATCTTTTTTTTTTTTTTCAAAAGAAAACCCACAATGCTAACACTGAGCCTCTGAATTAGCAACGAGCGAAAAATGCTAACAGATTACTGTACCGAAAATCACTCACAAAACCTTATTATTTATTTTTTCTCCGCATCGTGAGGTGACACAGAATCGATGGGTACCCTCATTATCACTGAATTATACGGATTCGCAACGTTATAAACAAAAACAGACATCAAAACATGTGGCGCTAGGTAGCTAAAAATGCTAACACGGTTGGCACCTTGGCTCTGTAGTCTCTCCAAAGTGGTCTTCAATGGCATTAAAACGATAAAAACGCTGCTGAAGTTAATCCATAGGTTAATCCAATGTGTCTGTGTCCCTTTGAAATGATTTCTGATAATCCATGATCAATAAGACGGATAATCCATGCTATTCCGTTTCTAGATGTCAGAGCTAGAATGTAGCTTCACTCTAATGCAAAATGACATGCGCAAAGCCCCCACCTTTTTGTTTCACAATGAGTGTGTGTGGGGGACTCCCCCTTCGATTCTATATGCTCTAACGGTCAGAAAGAGGTGTCAACCATCAAAATCGACCAATGGGTTCCAGAGATATGAAAGAAAAAAACATTTCCACCCAAATCACCTCAGAGGTGGAGTGGTTTTGGCTAAACCTCTCTAAAAATGTCAGATGTCACTTGTTTTGCATCAATCTTGATACAGGGTACTTATTATATTGTGTACTTTGGATTCCTAAAGCTTTTAGTCTACTAACCCATCATCCAAGGGTAGTTTTCACTATAAGTAAAAAAGAATTTTTGGACGGACACTATAATTTACAGTTTTTTTACTATGTAAAATCTGAATTTTCTTTAAAATAAAAAACATCTCTATTGATTCTGACTTTTCTACATCCAACTCACAGGTTTATCATTACTTTGAGAAAAAAGATTATTAATTTAACCCTTTTTAGAAGGGAAGATATGGTCATTTGTTCTGGGAATGTCATTTTGGAGCCTGAGACCTGAAAAACAGGCTCAGGGCTTAACAGGTTAAAAAAATGTGCAAATGTATTTGGGAACCTGTCCATGTGAACATATTTTGGGCGTGGGTCTCAAATCCTCTAGGTGGGTCTCGGTAAGATTTATTTTTTAATTTTGGAGTTAAATGCATCAATCTGGTGCATTTTGAGGGGAAAATAAAGAGACTAGATCTGTGGAAACATCAATATGAAACAGAATTCTATATATTTAAATAATCATAAAATCATAAGAACATGGCCATAACCAATAACATACCATATCCAATATAATTTTTTTTAATTTTTTAAAGTTGTTTATTTATTTATTTTTGGTTCATTTATAGTTGTGAGTGTGTCTGTGCTCCTGAATCAGCCTCACCTGTCTCCCTCCTCTCCCCCCTGCTCCTCTTTGAGGCAGCAGCAAAGACTAGTTTTAGCTCTCAACACGTTTTTAAAGTGTATCTTACCTTTTTTTCACCTATTTAACTTTTTTTTCTTTTTATTCATGCATATTTGACTAATCACTCACCCCTCAAATGGAAATATGTGTTTACATAAATGGTGACCAAACCGTTTGAGACCCACAGAGATAACTTAGACTAAATGAACTATCTAAACACTCAGAGTCCTTAACCTGTTAACACGATGTAAGCACGATACCCTGAATATATATATATTGACCATATCTGACCCTTTTGGTCATTTGTTCTGGGAATGGCTTAAGAGGTTAAGCCCTGAGCCTGTTTTTCAGGTCTCAGGCTCGAAAATGACATTCCCAGAACAAATGACCATATCTTCCCTTCTAAAAGGGTTAAATTAATCATCTTTTTTCTCAAAGTAATGATAAACCTGTGAGTTGGATGTAGAAAAGTCAGAATCAATAGAGATGTTTTTTATTTTAAAGAAAATTCAGATTTGAGGTGATTTGGGTGGAAATGTTTTTTTTTCCATATCTCTGTCCCCCTTTGTCGATTTTGATGGTTGACACCTCTTTCTGACCGTTAGAGCCAATAGAATCGAAGGGGGAGTCCCCCACACACACTCATTGTAAAACAAAAAGGTGGGGGCTCTGCGCATGTAATTTTGCATTAGAGTGAAGCTACAGTCTAGCTCTGATATTCTAGAAACGGAAAAGCAGTCTCAATGCTCATGGATTATCAGAAATCATTTAAAAGGGACACAGACACATTGGATTAACCTATGGATTAACTTCAGCAGCGTTTTTATCGTTTTAATGCCATTGAAGACCACTTTGGAGAGACTACAGAGCCAAGGTAAGCATGTTAGCATTTTTAGCTACCTAGAGCCACATGTTTTGATGTCTGTTTTTTTAACGTCGCGATTTCGTATAATTTAGTGATAATGAGGGTACCCTTCGATTCTGTGTCACCTCACGATGTGGAGAAAAGATAAATAATAAGGTTTTGTGAGTGATTTTCGGAGCAGTAATCTGTTAGCATTTTTCGCTCGTTGCTAATTCAGAGGCTCAGTGTTAGCATTGTGGGTTTTCTTTTGGAGAAAAAAAAAAAAAAGATCAGTTAGATGAGTTTCTTCCCGTTACATGGATATAAAACATTCATAGTTTTATTAAATGAACATGCCCTCAGACACTGTTTCCTGCAAGATGTTGCGGCAGTGCCCCGGTACCGGGGTCTCTCGGGCTTAACAGGTTAACCTCACCTGAGCTGTGGTTATCTCTCTCAGTCTGACAGCAGAGGACGCTCCCTCCACCTTGTTGTTGAAACAGCTCCTTATATCTTTTAGAGCAGCTAGCTAACCAGATGCCAACAACAAAAATACAAGTAACCGGTGCTCTCTCTCTCTCTCTCTCTCTCTCTCTCTCTCTCTCTCTCTCTCTCTCTCTCTCTCTCTCTCTCTCTCGCGCCACACATACACACACCCTGATTTATGATCGGTTTGGAATAGGCCATGTCGGCAGGCCACATGATTTAGACAGACGTCACTCTGTGTGAGGCAAACCCACATTTGCGCAGCGTTGCGTTCACAATAAATTAAAAAAACAAAACATCGCCAGGCCAGCAGGCCACTCAACAGGCCAGGTCATTGGGAAACCTCCCGGTCCTCCCGATGGCCAGTCCGGGCCTGCTTCTGAGTACTTCTCCCACCTTACACGTAATTAGGGCAACAGAACTCTGAGTTAAGGAAGTTGAAAACGGTGCATTTCTCCATATGAATATGATGCCTTTTGGCCAGCTGATGGACAGATTGCTTGTGTTTCCGTGAAAATACTTATGGCAAACGAGCATTGACCACATCGAGCTCTGTAGATTAGATTGCCAATTTTGAACGCAATGTTCTCCACCGGCGGATCTCTGTGTGCACGGTGCTGCAGCGAGTCTGTGAGCGAGATGCCCCGCCCCCCACACAGACGAGAGAAAGAGAGATCTCCGCACCGAACACGTTAGATGTCAAGGGAGATATATGCCTCATCACACTTTGTTGATTTTGGCATTATAGCTGAAAGACTTGTCGTGGGCTCGTCCACTTTTCTTTTAACTGCCGGTTGTGTTAATGTGTCAATTTGATTGATTTTACGAGCAAAGAATGTTTGTTTACAACTTCTTCCCAAGCTTCACGCGCCCCCCCTGCAATAGCGCTGGGCCCCCAGGTTGGGAACCACTGGTCTAGCTGAATCCCCTCTCGCAGCTGTGTGTCTGTGTATTCAGTATGATGTCTGCAGGAGGCACTTAGAGTAAAGTTGTTATATATATTATACATATAATGGCACTGTTCTAGCAGTTAACACTTAAGAAAGAACATGTCAAGCTATGTGCTGTATCAGAAACAATGCGCTGCGTGTTTTGGGAGTAATATGGTCTGTGTTTACATTAGCAAGCATGCTAACACTCCGAGCTAACGCTGTAGGCTACTGGAGAGAATATGTGTAACGTAATGTCCTTGCGGTAAACCCTGCGAGAGAGAAAGGTTTGAGCTCCTACTGTTTCAGAAATAATGCTTGAAGTGGTTTGGAACATAATATGGCATTTAATCACGGCAGCGTTTAGCTGAGTTCCTCCCGGTAGAAAACTCTCTTAGCAGGGGAGAGCTGCATGACGCTACAAAGGGGCGTGGCTAGCAGCAGCTGTTCCATTTAAAGCTACGGTCACAGAATCAGCCTTTTTGGAAGAGGGCTGGAATAGAGGGGTATGAGGCATGGCTACAATAGGCACGTTCACACCGCAGGACTTTTCCCCGTACTTTTCCCGTTTAGTTCCGTTAGTACCCCTTATGTCGCGTTCACACCAAAAAGAGTACCGAGTGCCGGCATCTTTTTCTCCCATTTTTAGCGCCTGCTGAGAGGTGGTACTATCCTGGGGAGAAAAAAGTACCAATTTCTGATTGGCTGGGCGAATTGCAAACCACGCCCCGTGTAACACTTTTTTGAAGCGGCCATTGTATTTGCTGGCAGTAGCATTATTAGCATTAGCATTAGCCCCGCATAACTTATGGCAACACAAAAAAAAACAAGGGAGCGGTGGAGTGATGAAGAGGTGTCGGCGTTCTGATGATTTACTCGGAAGGCTTCAGTAGAAGCTGCTAGGAGTCCCAGCAGCTTCTATTGAAGCCAGTCCCCAACTTCGGGGACTTCAGGCCGGGGACTCCGGGTGGCAGTATACGCCGTGAAGTTGTTTGCGGCCTGCCAGTAAACCCAAAGCAGAAGAAGAAGAAGAAGTGACGTCAGCGGCTCATTTGCGTAATCTTCCCTCAGGGTAAAGTACTCCGGTGTGAACGCGATTGGTACTTAATGCCCTGGGGTTATAAATGCCGGAGCACTAAGTGCCGGCACTAAGTACGGCAAAGTACTTGGTGTGAACGCGGCTAATGGGTGATCTGTTTGGTATTTTAAGCAAAAAACTTCACAGTCATGTTTTGTATAGGTATGGCCCTACAATATATTTTTAGTATTACCATTCTATAGGCGTAGTGTAGCTGTGAACGATCCCAAATACAATTCATTGTTTACATTGCAGCTAGTGCTAAACCAGAAGAAATAACTCCTTTTCATTTTTAACTGGAAGTGGAATGGGAATGGGCTACGTGAGGTGAATTGAGCCAACAGAAATACACAATAGGTGGGACTAAGAAAGATAATATTAAAGTATAAAAACAAAGGCATTATTAGGGCTGAAAATGTCTCTCGTTTTAATGGTGATTAGTTTTTTTAAATGCTAACACTTAACAGTTTTTTCTGACTGTGTGTTTCCTGCAGACGTCCAGCAGCTGGTGGTGGTTAAAGAAGAGGTTCTCCCTGACCAGCAGGAGTGGAGCACCAGTCTGGACCAGGAGGACCCAGAGCCCCCCCCACACATTAAGTAGGAACAGGAGGAACTCAGGATCAGTCAGGAGGGAGAGCAGCTTCAGGAGCTGGAGGAGGCTGATATCACCAAGTTCACTTTCACTCCTGACCCTGTGAAGAGTGAAGATGATGAAGAGAAACATCAGTCCTCACAGCCTCATCAAAGACAAACTGAACACATGGAAGCAGAAGCTGATGGAGATGACTGTCGAGAACCAGAACCAGCCAGGAACTCAGATCCAGAGAGCAGTTTACAACCAAAGATTGAACCTGACACTGGAGACTCTTCTGAACCTGACACTGGAGACTCTTCTGAACCTGACACTGGAGACTCTTCTGAACCTGACACTGGAGACTCTTCTGAACCTGACACTGGAGACTCTCCTGAACCTGACACTGAAGACAGTGCTGATTGGAAGGACACCAGAGAACCTGCATCAGGCTCAAACTCACTGAAAAATAGACATGAATCTGTCAGTGATCCACGACGTAGTGCTGAAAAGAAACCATTCAGCTGCTCAGTCTGTAAGAAAGCTTTTTCACTGAGTGGAAATTTAAAGAGACACATGAGAATCCACAAAGAGAAACCACACAGCTGCTCAGTCTGTAAGAAAGCTTTTTCAGAGAATATAGAGTTAAAGCTACACATGAGAATCCACACAGGAGAGAAACCATTCAGCTGCTCAGTCTGTAAGAAAGCTTTTTCAGGGAGTGGAAATGTAAAGCTACACATGATAATCCACACAGGAGAGAAATCACACAGCTGTTCAATTTGTAAGAAAGCTTTTTCCTACAGTGGAAATGTAAAGCTACATATGAGAGTCCACACAGGAGAGAAATCACACAGCTGCTCAGTCTGTAAGAAAGCTTTTGCACGGAGTGGACATTTAAAGGGACACATGAGAGTCCACACAGGAGAGGAAATATACAGCTAAAATGTTTGTGACAAAAGATTTCAGGGTTCCCGCGGGGTCTTAAAAATTCTTAAAAAGTCTTAAAATTGATAATCTGAATTTAAGGCCTTAAAAACCTAGCAAAGCTAAATAATAGTTTTCTTCGATTATGTTGTTTTCGTAATTGTGGCAGGCCAAAATCGTAATTGCGATTAAAATACGATTAATTGCACAGCCCTAACACACACACACACCTTTTGTCTAACACGCTAACATAGTTCTGTGTACTGTTATGCTGTTATGTTCAGTCATTGTTCTTATGTTGAACATGAATACATTTACTTTGTAAGTAATTATGGGACGTATTTTTTCTTACATAGCAATTTTCCTTCATACTTTCTTGCCGTGAAATAGGTCTTAAAAAGGTCTTAAAAAGTCTTAAATTTGATTTGGCGAAACCTGCAGGAACCCTGGATTTAAATGGCGTAAGTGTTTCAATAGACACAATTGTGTTGGTCGTCAGTCCTCAAAGCTTAATGAAATTCAAACTGAGGATAACAGAGAGGCAGAGCCTCCAATCAGCAGCTCAGCTGAACACACAGAAGCTGATGGAGAGGACAATGAATAAGTCTTATGACAGTTCACACATGAGAAAAATCTGCCTGACTGGATCAACATTGTTGCACAACATTCATATAAGACTTAAACGAACTCTATGTTTATCAACATAAGTGGACAATATGTTTATATAATGTTTTTGTCATACTGATTTTCTGATTTATACGTTAACCACTGACTGTTGATGAACCATTTCATTGTGGATTGAGGGCTCCAAGTTTCCATATACAGATATAGGATGATTTGATGTATTGTTCTTTATTTGTAAATGTTTTGTATCATTGCTATCCTGTTAATGAGCGCTCTTTTACATAAATATACCTGTTATCTGATTGTTTTTGCTTCTGTAACTGTAAGGGAACACATTTGCCTATTTTGTATCCTGATGACCTAATGCCGTTACATGTGATACGTTAGAATAGAATATCTTTGATGGGAGGTAGTGTGTTTATGTGTGCATGTTCAAAGTTATAGTGGGTTTTGTGGTTGGACAGGGATGGGAGTGATGGAGGCCACAGCTCTGGGAAAGAAGCTGTTCTTCAGTCTGTTGTTGCGTGATTTTATTGACCTGAACCGTCTGCCGGTTCGAACAGTGAGTGGCCGGGGTGTGTGATGTCTCTGATGATACTGCTGGCTTTCTTCTGCAGTCGACTTTTGTAGATGTTGTCAAGGTTGGGCAGCTCAGTCCCAACGATGCGCTGAGCAGCCTTCACCACCCGTTGCAGGTCCTTCCACTCTGACTAAATTATTCTTAATTACTGTCATTACATCATGGGTTTGCATTGCAATATTAGAACACATAAAACCCAACTTTATTTCTTCTAAGTTGCGGGTGTTCATTGTTTAGAAGTCTGCTGTGTTTCATCCAAGCTTCCACTTCGTGCTCCGATAATGCTGAAAGTATCTGTTTTATGCTTTACCTGCTCCAGTAACAAAAGTGTAAGTCACTGGACAGAGACAAGAGATAGTGGATGGATCCAGAGGAGAACCAGAAGATCCGTATAGAGCCTTCAGGTTCTGAAAATGATCAGCGATAGAGCTGGAAAGAAACTCCAAAAACCTGAATAGAGCTAGAAGATAGCCAGTACAAAGCCAAGAAAGACCCAGTAGAAAGACAGGAAGGAGCCACAAGAGTTTGTATTTTGTATTTTGTATCTTTTAATATTCAAGCTCTTCTATTAAGATATTAAAACTTCCTATCTCAACATGCTGCCAATTATTGAGATTGTTTCACAGCTTTTATCTTAAAATATTTAGACTTGTTTCTTTACATATAGATTACATAGGATGAACATCACGATCCACTCTGCTGGATTCTGCCCAAATCGGCTCAAAATGCATGCAAACATCTGGCTTTATTCATACTCCTGCAGTTGTATTGTTCTGGATTCATAGTGAGGTTTATTAGATGTTCTGCACTGTTATTGTTATGTATTTAATATAAAGTGAAATACCCATAAAAACAGTCAGAAAAGAGAAAGAGACTCACTTTTGTTATTTCGCCTTTTATACCACACTGCAAGTCTGACATTTATTAATGAGACGACTGGAAGTTACCCTGCAGATTTAAACACTTATAAACACAGCTCAAGTCTTTCACAGCCAGAAATATTCAAGCAGAAAAATCAGTGTCTAAATCAAAAAGGAAAGCAATCATCTAAGACAACATTTGTGAAGCGGATGAGATCAACTCAGCGTACACGACACATCACTCCTGTGATTTTTGGTCATAATCCAGGTTCTATGTTCACATAGAGAAGGATATCACAGTGTTTGAGGGCCTATGTCGGTTAAAAGCCAGCGGAAGGGCGTATTAGTCTGGGAAATAACTCATACTAAAGAAAGAAACTGTGATACCTTAAAAAAAGAAGTGTTTGATAGAGGTTCATCCAACCTTGCAAGTGGAGTAAAACAAACAAAACAAAATACTTACAACATTTTTATTTATTTTTTTATTTCCCCCCAAATGTAGGAATTTAATATACTTTTGTTCTTGTTAAAGCCTGATTTTTCTGGTAAATTAACCTTACAAATCTCAAAGAATATAAAACATGTTTTACGATTTAATCTTGCTTATTTTCTTGGAATATTACCCTCCTCCCTTTCTATTTAATTTGATTAAAAAATCTACAATGGCCCTAAAACACTGCCGATAATGGAAAACCTTATTCTTGTGTCAGTGGAATGTATGAATGAATATATATGAAATATGGAGCCTGAGGTTTCCAAAAACACAGCTCTTAATGTTGAATAGGATACGCTGCCTTCAAACACATTTTGAATTGAATCAAGCTAATATCCTTTTCAGCTAAATCCCATCTCAGTGTAGTCACAGCTGACAGTAATCCCTTGGGTGTTGTACCATCATCACATCTATCAATACATATTTGGAACAAGGACCCTTAGTCATGAATATAATTGGGTTGATTGTCAGGCAAATGATTGTAAACATATTTTCCTAATGATGTTTTGTCTCCACAGTTTGGTTGGACTCATGCAACTCTGCTGATCGTGGTGACTCAGTCTCACCTCATCATTCACAACCTGTTTCAGGGGATGATCTGGTAAATAAACAGTCCTTTATCGTCTTCACATAGATAAAGCTTCACCTTAATAGTTTCTTAAGTTTCTGTCTTTAAAAAGAAAATATTCCACTGTGTTTTACCATTTCAATAAACTTTAACACTTTTCATATTGTACTAAAACTGTACCTCATTGCATTTAAATTAAAAAAACTGTACCTACTATGTTTACCGTGTTTATTGGCAAGAGAAATCCAAAGACATCAACAGTCAGTGGTTAACGTATACATCAGAAAATCAGTATGACAAAAACATTAAACATATTGTCCACTTATGTTGATAAAGATCGAGTTCGTTTAAGTCTTATATGAATGTTGTGCCACAATGTTGATCCAGTCAGGCAGATTTTTCTCATGTGTGAACTGTCATAAGACGTATTCATTGTCCTCTCCATCAGCTTCTGTGTGTTCAGCTGAGCTGCTGATTGGAGTCTCTGCCTCTCTGTTATCCTCAGTTTGAATTTCATTAAGCTTTGAGGACTGACGACCAACACACTTGTGTTTATTGATACAATTACGCCATTTAAATCTTTTGTCACAAACATTGCAGCTGTATATTTCCTCTCCTGTGTGGACTCTCATGTGTTCCTTTAAATTTCCACTCTCTGAAAAAGCTTTTTTACAGACTGAGCAGCTAAAGGGTTTCTCTGCTGTGTGGACTCTCATGTGTCTCTTTAAATTTCCACTCAGTGAAAAAGCTTTCTTACAGACTGAGCAGCTAACGGGTTTCTCTGCTGTGTGGATTCTCATGTGTAGCTTTAAATGTCCCCTCTGTGAAAAAGCTTTCTTACAGACTGAGCAGCTATGTGGTTTCTCTCCTGTGTGGATTCTCATGTGTCTATTTAAACTTCCACT
Organism: Trematomus bernacchii; assembly: GCF_902827165.1. Taxonomy (NCBI): domain Eukaryota; kingdom Metazoa; phylum Chordata; class Actinopteri; order Perciformes; family Nototheniidae; genus Trematomus; species Trematomus bernacchii. Next base: position 46,320 of record NW_022987575.1, on the reverse strand, counting down.
CAGGGAAAAATGTTTCTTACAGACTGAACAGCTGTGTGGTTTCACTTTGTGGATTCTCATGTGTCTCTTTAAACTTCTACTCTCTGAAAAAGCTTTCTTACAGACTGAGCAGATGTGTGGTTTCTCTCCTGTGTGGATTCTCATGTGTCTTTTTAAATTTCCACTCAGTGAAAAAGCTTTCTTACAGACTGAGCAGCTGTGTGGTTTCTCTCCTGTGTGGACTCTCATGTGTTCCTTTAAACTTCCACTCTGTGAAAAAGCTTTCTTACAGACTGAGCAGCTGAATGGTTTCTTTTCAGCACTACGTCGTGGATCACTGACAGATTCATGTCTATTTTTCAGTGAGTTTGAGCCTGATGCAGGTTCTCTGGTCTCCTTCCAATCAGCACTGTCTTCAGTGTCAGGTTCAGAAGAGTCTCCAGTGTCAGGTTCAGAAGAGTCTCCAGTGTCGTCCTCAGTCTTTGGTTGTAAACTGCTCTCTGGATCTGAGTTCCTGGCTGGTTCTGGTCCTCGACAGTCATCTCCATCAGCTTCTGTTTCCATGTGTTCAGTTTGTCTTTGATGAGGCTGTGAGGACTGAGGTTTCTCTTCATCATCTTCACTCTTCACAGGGTCAGGAGTGAAAGTGGACTTGGTGATATCAGCCTCCTCCAGCTCCTGAAGCTGCTCTCCCTCCTGACTGATCCAGAGTTCCTCCTGTTCCTGCTTAATGTGTGGGGGGGGCTCTGGGTCCTCCTGGTCCAGACTGGTGATCCACTCCTGCTGGTCAGGGAGAACCTCTTCTTTAACCACCACCAGCAGCTGGACGTCTGCAGGAAACACACAGTCAGAAAAATATGTTAACCTGTTCCACTCTGAGCCTGTTTTTCAGGTCTCAGGCTCGAAAATGACATTCCCAGAACAAATGACCATATCTTCCCTTCTAAAAGGGTTAAATTAATAATCTTTGTTCTCAAAGTAATGATAAACCTGTGAGTTGGATGTAGAAGTGTCAGAATCAATATAAATGTTTTTTATTTTAAAGAAAATTCAGATTTTACATAGTAAAAAACTGTAAATTATAGTGTCCGTCCAAATATTATTTTTTACAGATAGTGAAAACTACCCTTGGATGATGGGTTAGTAGACTAAAAGCTTTAGGAATCCAAAGTACAACATATAATAAGTACCCTGTATCAAGATTGATGCAAAACAAGTGAAATTTGACCTTTTTAGAGAGATTTAGCCAAAAACTGGGCCATCTGGGGTCATTTGGGTGGATTTGACCTATCTCTGGCCCCCCTTGCTCGATTTGGTTGGTTGACATACCCTTGTGACCGTTAGAGCCAATAGAATCGAAGGGGGAGGCTCCCACCCAGACACGTTGTAAAGAAAAAATGTGGTTGCTTCGCGTGTGGAAAACGAAACCAAACTGGAGGAATGTCTCCTTCTGGAGTTTGGAAACTAAAACGCAGTTGTATTGCTTATGGATTATCAGAAATAATTTCAAAGAAGGCACAGACACATAGGATGAACCTATGGATTAACTGCAGCATCGTTTTTTTATCGTTTTAATGCCATTGAAGACCACTTTTGACCAAGGTAAGCCATATTTACGTGTTTAGCTTCTTAGCTCCACATGTGATGATGTACGCTTTCGTTTAGAGCGTCGCGAATGTTTATCACTGAGTGTTGAGGAGGGCACCGGTAGATTCAGTGTCTCCAGGACACCAAAAAAGAGTCGTTGGTTGTGCATCTAGGATAAGTAATAAGGGAGTTAGAGTGAGTTTAGTTGCCTTAGTATGTTACGTTTTTTTCGCTTGAGGCTAATTCAGAGGCTGAGTGCTAGCAATGTGGGGTTTTTTTGAAAAAAAAAATTAAAAAGATCAGTTAGCTGAGTTTCTTCCCGTTACATGGATATAACACATTCATAGTTTTATTCAATATTAAGATTCCTTAGACGTTGTTTCCTGCAAATGACGCGTTTATCCGCCCGGTACCGGGGGGAAGGTGTGAAACAGGTTAAGTGTTAGCATTTAAAAATCTAATCACCATTAAAACGGGAGACATTTTCAGCCCTAATAATGCCTTTGTTTTTATACTTTAATATTATCTTTCTTAGTCCCACCTATTGTGTATTTTTGTTGGCTCAATTCACCTCATGTAGCCCAGCCCCATTCCACTTCCAGTTAAAAAGGAAAAAGGGTTATTTCTTCTGGTTTAGCACTAGCTGCAATGTAAACAATGAATTGTATTAGGGATCGTTCACAGCTACACTACGCCTATAGAATGGTAATACTAAAAATATATTGTAGGGCCATACCTATACAAAACATGACTGTGAAGTTTTTTGCTTAAAATATCAAACAGATCACCCATTGTAGCCATGCCTCATACCCCTCTATTCCAGCCCTGTTCCAAAAAGGCTGATTCTGTGACCGTAGCTTTAAATGGAACAGCTGCTGCTAGCCACGCCCCTTTGTAGCGTCATGCAGCTCTCCCCTGCTAAGAGAGTTTTCTAACGGGAGAAACTCAGCTAAAAGCTGCTGTGATTAAATGCCATATTATGTTCCAAACTACTTCAAGCATTATTTCTGAAACAGTAGGAGCTCAAACCTTTCTCTCTCACAGGGTTTACCGCAAGGACATTACGTTACACATATTCTCTCCAGTAGCCTACAGCGTTAGCTCTGAGTGTTAGCATGCTTGCTAATGTAAACACAGACCATATTACTGTCTTGTAATTATTAGCAGAGAAAATGTAATGTTTGTACAACTATATACAATTAATTCTACCAATCTCGGTGGGAACCGGATTAGGGGGGGGCTCGAAAATATTTCCAATTACACAATTGGCCCCCTGCCTGACTGAAAACGGTTGGGAACTACTGAGCTAGATGACTGTATACAGAGACGATAGGTTGGGACGTGTCACGTGTGCCGGAGACGATAGATTGGGACGTGTCACGTGTGCCACATTTCACCAATGACGTCATAGGAGCCAAATCCTGGATCTGCTCGTTTGCAGAGATGTGGGTAAGGAGGAAAAGAGAGAGGGTTGTATTTTCTGAATAATTGAGAGTCTCCTTACACACCGGGGACACATATTTATTTATGTATAAAAGACATAAAAAAGTGCATTTTGCATACTAGGTCCCCTTTAACCCGTTAAGCACTGAGCCTGTTTTTCAGGTCTCAGGCTCGAAAATGACATTCCCAGAACAAATTACCATATCTTCCCTTCTAAAAGGGTTAAATTAATAATCTTCATTCTCAAAGTAATGATAAACCTGTGAGTTGGATGTAGAAAAGTCAGAATCAATATAGATGTTTCTTATTTTAAAGAAAATTCAGATTGAACATAGTAAAAAACTGTAAATTATTCTTTTTTACTTATAGTGAAATCTTACCGAGACCCACCTAGAGGATTTGAGACCCACGCCCAAAATATGTTCACATGGACAGGTTCCCAAATACATTTGCACATTTTTTTAACCTGTTAAGCCCTGAGCCTGTTTTTCAGGTCTCAGGCTCCAAAATGACATTCCCAGAACAAATGACCATATCTTCCCTTCTAAAAGGGTTAAATTAATAATCTTTATTCTCAAAGTAATGATAAACCTGTGAGTTGGATGTAGAAAAGTCAGAATCAATATAGATGTTTTTTATTTTAAAGAAAATTCAGATTTTACATAGTAAAAAAACTGTAAATTATAGTGTCCGTCCAAAAACTCTTTTTTACTTATAGTGAAAACTACCCTTGGATGATGGTAAGGTAGACTAAAAGCTTTAGGAATCCAAAGTACAACATATAAGTACCCTGTATCAAGATTGATGCAAAACAAGTGAAATTTGACCTTTTTAGAGAGATTTAGCCAAAAAACCCCACTTCTGGGGTCATTTGGGTGGATTTTCCATATCTCTGGCCCCCCTTGCTCGATTTTGATGAATGAAATCTCTTTATAACCGCTAGAGCCAATGGAATCGAGGGAAAGTTCTATACACACCAACACGTTGACAAATAAGGAGTGAGAGTGACGCGTGACCAAAACCGGAAGCTGCATACACTCTGGTGGCTACCATTAGTAGCTAACCTTTTCTCTCCGATTTTTACATAAAAATGGAATTATGGATTATAAATAATTTTTTCAAAGGCACAGGTACATTATTAACCTATGGATCAACAGTTGTAGCCTTTTTTTTTTTTTTTCGTTTTAATGCCACTGAACACATCTTTTGATCAGATTGACAGCTACGGTGAGACGATCTCCCGTAAAAGCTCCGTAAAGGTACGTGTTGTGATGTCTGTGTTTGCTTCCCCTGTCGCAAGTTTGGATCGCTCAGCGATGATACTATACCTATTATAATCTGTGGAGTCTCAGCTTTAATCGGATATATTGTATGTGCAGCTACGATAAGTAATAATGGTATCTTTATCTTGAGTTGTGTGCTAAAGTGCGTTAGCATTTTGTCGCTTAGTGATAATTCAGAGGCTTGGTATTACCCTTGTGTTTTGTTTTGGTAAAAATGGTTAATATCTTCAGTTAGCTGAGATTCTTCCCATTAATCTGGTGCCACACATTAATAGTTTCATAAATGTTAAGAAGCCCTGAGACATTGTCTCGAAAAAAAACCGGTGGGATGGGTCCAATGGGGGGGAGCATCGTCCTTAACCTGTTACGCACCGCCCCCCCGGTACCGGGCGGATAAACGCGTCATTTGCAGGAAACAACGTCTAAGGAATCTTAATATTTAATAAACTATGAATGTTTTATATCCATGTAACGGGAAGAAACTCAGCTAACTGATCTTTTGAATATTTTTTTCCAAAAAAAAAACACAATGCTAACACTCAGCCTCTGAATTACCCACGAGCGAAAAAATGTAACGTAAAACGGCACCTAAACTCACAATAACTCCCTTATTACTTATCCTAGATGCACAGCCAACCACTCGTTTTTGGTGTCCTGGAGACACAGAATCTGGGGGTGCCCACCTCAACACTCAGTGATAAACATTTGCGACGCTATAAACGAAAGCGTACATCATAACATGTGGAGCTAGGTAGCTAGAAACGCTAACATGGCTTACCTTGGTCAAAACTGGTCTTCAATGGCATTAAAACGATAAAAAAACGATGCTGCAGTTAACCCATAGGTTAATCCAATGTGTCTGTGTCCTCTTTGAAATGATTTCTGATAATCCATAAGCAATAAAACTGCTTTTTCGTTTCCAAATGTCAGAGCGAGAGATCGGTCCACTCTGCTGCAAAATTACATGCGCGAAGCACCCACCTCTTCTCTTCACAATATGTGTGTGTGGGGACCTCCCCCTTCGATTCTATTGGCTCTAACGGTCAGAAAGAGGTGTCAACCATCAAAATCGAGCAAGGGGGGCCAGAGATATGGAGAAAAAAAGAATGTTCACCCAAATCACCTCAGAGGTGGGGTGGTTTAGGCTAAACCTCTTATTATATGTTGTACTTTGGATTCCTAAAGCTTTTAGTCTACTAACCCATCATCCAAGGGTAGTTTTCACTATCTGTAAAAAATAATTTTTAATTTACAGTTTTTTACTATGTAAAATCTGAATTTTCTTTAAAATAAAAAACATCTATATTGATTCTGACACTTCTACATCCAACTCACAGATGTAACCTTGCTTTGATAAAATAAATTATTGATATAGTCCTTTTAGAAGTTAACTTGTAGTCATTTGTTTTGGGCATGTCATTTTCGAGCCTGAAACATGAAAAACAGGCTTGGTGCTTAACAGGTTAAGAGGTTAATATCTTCACAGAAAATTCTGAGGTTTTTCATTTCACTGCTCTTTTAGCTGACATTTCATACATGCAGGTACATTTTTAGCAGGTATTCATACTAAATAAGTTGTCCCTCGCCCTGGTGCCAGGACCAACAGATCCATCTTTAGGCTCAGCAGCCCTGTCCCCCCAGAATGCTGAACCAGCTTTTCTCCCAACTGAAGGAGGTGAGCAGCATTGTGTTGAATGACATGCCACTTAACATATCTGAAGGGAGACTGGAATACAACATATATATATATATATATATATCAAAACAAAAAGCTAACATCTCATTTCAATTATACATTTCAAACACAGTATTTTACCACATATTTAAGTTATATTTATTTGGATTTATGCATTCATGTTGAGAATGTTCCATTCAAAAATGTTATTATTAAAAAGGCATTTACACCATAAAAGATGGCTATTGAGATCTATTGTCAGGAATGTTAGTGTTATATCAAATAGTGAATTATACTGCAGCAGCATGTTGCACGTGTGCACAGTGTCATATTTTCACAGCTCAGTGTCAGTAAATACTGTGCAGTTAGTATTGGACTAAAAGATAGATGCAAGCCTGTACAGGTAGAGTTATTTAAAGCATAAATGAGTGGGTGGGGTTCTGGAGGTGTGCAGTGTTTCCCCTACCATTGTCTTGGAGAGGCGCTGCACCCCACCAACAAAGCCCCGCGGTGTTTTAAAAAAAAAATTAAAATATAAATATAGCACCAAATTGCAACTAATCTATATCTACTGTCACTTTTCACATTGAACATGTGCTCTTTTATTAAATAAACTAAACGCTTTCATTTTAAGTTGTGAGTTTAGTGTTTTTGACCCTAAGAAATACTGATGCATTAATCAATAACAATAACCCACAGCTCCTCTCTCTGCTCCAGAGGTTTTAAAAAATATATATCCCAATGCCCCCGGGCCGTAGTTTGGACACCCCTGGTTTAAAGTGTTAACTAGAGTAAAGGGAACAGACCTGCTCTGTGTATCCGAAGCTGAGGCTGTAAAACAGCGTCCAGTAGTTTCTGGAGTCTCTTGTTCTCCTCTTTTGAACGAGACAGCTCCTCCTCGAGCTCTGCAATCGTTTTTTCAAACAGAGCAAATATCTCTTCAGCAGTGAGTCGCTGCTTCTTCAACGACAGCAGCATTTGGACTTTACTCATGTTTCCTAGATCACCTTTTCCTGCAAACTCCGTTAAACACACTGTTTCTTTCTCTCCATCAAACTCTCAATCTGACTAGTGTTGCCAACGTGTTTCCAGCTAGCATGCTAAGCTAGCTCCTATAGTCCGAGGTAAACACTCCAGAAAAAAAGAGCACACAGTCCATTCGGAGGTTTATCCAAACACACAGATGATGGATCAGTAGTGCTGGAGCTCACACACACTTTCTCAGGAACACAGAGAGAGAGAACCGTAGCGACGAGACACCACCTGGACCCAGTGTGACTACCCGATCTGAATCCCTGCCCGATTTGCAATGCGCATGTGCGAGATGGTCTTCTTCTTCTTTTTTCTTTAATGGCGAATCGCTTCCACTTGGAGCATATATCGCCACCTACTGTTGATTTATTAAATGTTCATATTAAATCCTTGTCATCAGACCAGTGTTTTTGAGGAACTTGAAGATCAGCTTGTTAACCTAATTTCTTGATTTACTTTCGTATATTGACATAAAATTATTGTCCTTGATGTTATGTTGTTCCAGTGCAGTTTTCAGAATGAGTCTTTGTCTGTTATAATCCGGGCAGCTAAAAAATACATGATGTATTGTCTCTGGTTGTTGGCAACTATCACAATTGCCATTTGGATGTTTTCCAATCAGATGCATTGTTGAATTTAATCCAGAGTGACCCAATTTTATCCTGCTGTCCCTGCTGAAAAAAACGGCTAAGACCAACAAGGCTGGTCAGGCTGGTAAACCAGCCTGACCAGCCAGTCAATATTAGGCTGGATTAGTTTGCTGGTTAAGAGGGGTTTTGGACACTTTAGCTGGTCAGGATAGCTGGTTTGGTCACAGTGGTCTAGCTGGTCACCATTAGCTGGTCGGGATAGCTGGTTTAGCTGGTAAAAGCTGGTGGTCACAGTGGTCTAGCTGGTCACCATTAGCTGGTCGGGATAGCTGGTTTAGCTGGTAAAAGCTGGTGGTCACAGTGGTCTAGTAGCTGGTCAGGATAGCTGGTTTAGCTGGTAAAAGCTGGTGGTCACAGTGTTCTAGCTGGTCACCATGAGCTGGTCAGACTTGTATGATCTTGAGTAGAACTTTAGCTGGGATTACTTGATGGCAGTGTTGTAGTCAAGTCACCAATTCACGAGTCCAAGTCACTCTCGAGTCACCACTTTTCGAGTCCGAGTCCAAGTCCGAGTCACCAAGGGAGTCGTAGTCGAGTCCGAGTCCAAGTCCGAGTCACCCAAGGAGTGTCCGAGTCGAGTCCGAGTCCGAGTCCGAGTCAGCATTACCTGTGTTCGAGTCCGAGTCCAAGTCCGAGTCACCCAAGGAGTGTCCGAGTCGAGTCCGAGTCCGAGTCATCATTACCTGTGTTCGTGTTCGAGTCCGAGTCCAAGTCCAAGTCAGCGTACGCGATAATTCACGAGTCCGAGTCCAAGTCATCGTGCGCGAGAATTCACGAGTCCAAGTCCGAGTCGCGTCAATCAGTGCGTGAGTCCGAGTCGAGTCACGAGTCCCGAAAATCGGCACTCGAGTACTCCATCTCTGTTTGATGGTTAAGCTGGTCATATGTGATGATGAAACACTCTCACCCAATTGCAGTAGCTCAATCTATCATTTCAGATCAGAGCACCTAAAAGCTTTAGGAATCCAAAGTACAACATATAATAAGTACCCTGTATCAAGATTGATGCAAAACAAGTGAAATTTGACCTTTTTAGAGAGATTTAGCCAAAAACCCCCACTTATGGGGTCATTTGGGTGGATTTGACCTATCTCTGGCCCCCCTTGCTCAATTTTGATGAATGAAATCTCTTTATAACCGCTAGAGCCAATGGAATCGAGGGCAAGTTATATACACACCAAAACGTTAACAAATAAGGAGTGAGAGTGACGCGTTACCAAAACCGGAAGCTGCATACACTCTGGTGGCTACCATTAGCAGCTAACCTTTCCGCTCCGATTTTTATATAAAAAATGGAATTATGGATTATAAATAATTTTTTAAAAGGCACAGGTACATTATTAACCTTTTTCTTTCGTTTTAATACCATTGAACACGTCTTTTGACCTAATTGACAGCTACGGTGAGACGATCTGCCGTAAAAGCTCCGTAAAGGTACGTGTTGTGATGTCTGTGTTTGCTATACTATACCTAAATAATCAGTGGAGTCTCAGCTTTAATCGGCTATATTGTATGTGCAGCTACGATAAGTAATAAGGGTATCTTTATCTTGAATTGTGTGCCGCAGTGCGTTAGAATTTTTTCGCTCAGGGGTCATTTAGACGCTTCTTATGAGACTTGTGTTTTGTTTTGGTAAAAATGGTTCATATCTTCAGTTAGCTGAGATTCTTCCCGTTAATCTGGTGCTACACATTAATAGTTTCATAAATGTTAAGAAGCCCTGAGACATTATCTCGGAAAAAAACCGGTGGGAGGGGTCCAATGGGGGGACCGCCGTGCTTAAGAGGTTAAAGGTGGGGTAGGTCATTTCGGAGAAACCAGCTTGAGTGCGCTGGAATTTGAAAATACACAACCGGAGAAAATCTGCCACTTCCTTACAGAGCCCCTCCTCCAACACACACGAGCGCGCACATGACCAATGAGGGCACGAGATAAGTTTGTGCACAGATGGAAGGCTGACAGGCAGGTAGGCCATCCAGTTATTTTAGCCGGGCCGGCTGAAATGATTGGTCGTGCTTTTTACAGTACTACGGCTTCCACAGATGACATTTTTTTATGGATATTTTGTCAAAGCACTTAAGATATTCATTGCTATCGGGATGTTAAGAGCATTCCATGGAATATAACAAAAAGTGTATCTCGAGCCGATTTCGCAAACTTACCTACCCCACCTTTAAATATGTGCACTGTGAGATGAAAAAGAAAAATGTATCAAATTTTGTTTTGAACATTCACTGTGATTTGGTCTATTATCCACGCAATAGACCATATTACATTTTTTTCTTAATTTACATTATTTAATTTCATATTCTGTTCTTGTAAATATCATATTCTATTATATTAAATGTATATACACTTTTTGCACTACTTTTTATTTTGTATTTTATTGTATATGTTGCATTGTTGGAGGAGCTCAGGTCAGAAGAATTGCATTGACATTTCTACACTGTAGCTGCTGAGCATATGAGAATAAAACCTTTGAATCTTGAATCCAACACTTTTTTCAGTGGAAAATCCTAAATTGTAGGATAGTTTGGCCATAATAATGCTTTATGATTACATTTCTAGTGAGAAGTGTATATTTTACTTTCAGAATCTACCTCCAGTGGATGTGTAGGATCTACACAGGGTATATGCAGGAATCCTGAAGTCAAGTTTAATACCTTTTAAGACCTTTTTTAAGACCCTTTCCATACATTTTAAGACCTCATCGCCACTTGGAGTTCTAACCGGTTACATTGGCAACACACTTTACCTCACATTGACTATATACAGTATTGATTGTCCTTCCTCCTTATCTTCCAACCATTTGGACGCAGACTTGCATTTCCCCATAACGATGTTGTTTAACAACCGGCGTAAACGGACCTTCGCGCGCTATCAAACAGTGAGTGTGCAATGCAGGGTTCGAGTTACAAACTGAGCTCTATGGGGGTCTTTGAAACTAACGCGTGCGCACGCATGCACACTCAATCACAAACTCAATCTCACACACACACACACACACACACACACACACACACACACACACACACACACACACACACACACACACACACACACACACACACACACACACACACACACACACACACACACACACACACACACACACACACACACACACACACACACACACACACACACACACACACACACACACACACACACACACACACACACACACACACACACACACACACCAATAATAAACATATGGACAGGGGTTACTATTTAAAAAAAAAATGCAAATGTATTTGGGAACCTATCCATGTGAACATATTTTGGGGGTGGACCTCAAATCCTCTAGGGGGGTCCGGGGGCATGCCCCCCCTGGTAAGATATTTTTTAAATTTTGGAGTTAAATGCATCAATCTGGTGCATTTTGAGGGGAAAATAAAGAGACTAGATCTATGGAAACACCCATATGAAACAGATGCCACATCATGTAGACAGACAGTCACCCTGTGTGAGGCAAACCCACATTTGCGCAGCGTTGCGTTCACAATAGCCTACATTAAAAAAAAAAGATCGCTAGGCCATCGGGAAACCTCCCGGCCCTCCCGATGGCCAGTCCGGGCCTGCCAGCAGCCCTCTACTTGCTACAAACTTAAATATGAAAACATTGCCGTGGGAACATGTTTCAAATGGGGGGTGCTGTGGGGATGACACCAGGGCCGGTTCTGACCAATTTGCTGCCCTAGGCAAGATTTTTGCTGGTTCAATTATATCTTATTTTATCAGTTAACATTTATTTATTCATCCATATTTTTTAATCTCTCCAGTTTTAAAGGATATTGTTGGTTTACTGTCCTATAGTATACATGTGCCAAGAGCAAGGACTGTCTTAGGTAAGACAGCTTTTATGTGCGCAGCTCCACTTGCTTGGAACAATCTTCAGCAAGAATTGAAACTGAGCAATCTCATTCCTCTGCATGTTTTTAAAGCTAGGCTAAATGAAATGCTCGTTGATACTATGGGTACTTGTAAATGTCTATAACTATGTAAATGTATCCTGTAAATATAATGTATGATGTCCTTTATTGTTTTATGTTTCATGTGGAACCTATATGCTGCAGGTCTCCCTTGAAAAAGAGATCTATGATCTCAATGGGACCAATCTGGTTAAATAAAGGTTTGAAATGAAATGAAATGACATTGGAATGATTTCAAACCTGTTTTTATTTATCCTAATAATTATAAAGGTGTGCCTTGGAAATATTTGTTTACATAAATTGTGATAAAACCGTTTGAGACACACTGAGATAACTTAGACTAAAGTGAACTATCTAAACACTCAGAGTCCTTTACCTCACTGAGCCTCTCAGGGCAAATGGAAAATGTAACCGGGGTGAAAAGGGTGTTATCTTTACTTAATTATGAATGTGAACATCAAGGCCGAAAATAAGTTTTTTTTGTATTATATTTGTATTATATTTCCATTTAATCTTGTGGACGTGCAGATTCCCTGTCCTCCTCAGCACCCCTACTTACCACGGCCCTGTATGAAAAGGTTCAACTACGCACACAGTCACTCATCATCTCGGCTCGCGCAGCACGCTCACAGGCATAGATTGTGCAATAAAGTATTGCGCACCTTGGAGGTGCAGTGCAGGCATATTGTTATTCAAGAGATGCGTTGTTCTTTTGGAAAACATGTTTTTCTTTTCAATAATACTCATTACATTGACACATGCATTATTTGTGATTAAAATAATGGTTGTTGCTAATGTATTAGCGACCCCCACAGATGTATGATTTCATTGCGTCCGTGGGAGCTCAGACCCCTCCTTATGGGAGCTCAGCTCCCATTGGCACCCACATAACTCGAACCCTGGTGCAATGTCCTGTTCAGATGACGTCAAACCCAACGGGATGCCATAAATAAACTACACAGAATCACACTACACACCTACGCAATGATTACATTCAGGCAAACTGTAGAATACAACCTCTTTGGACAATTTATATACTTATTGAAAACAAGCTACAAAATGTAATACCTTGGAAAATGCCGTTTAATACTTTGAAATAGCCTTAATTTTCGCTAAATTGATTTATCAACTTTTAATACTTTTTAAGGACCCGCGGACACCCTGCTACAGTATGATAGATATATTACTATACACCCGGAAGTATGTATTGTCATTCTTATTGTCGATAAATTGAGGGATATACGCTATATTTTGTTAACACCAGTATGTACTTTATACATCCACCTCGAGTGTTTGTCTCTGCACCGGAAATAATTTAATTTTAAAGTCCAACCGCATATTATATAAACTATATCAGCGCCACACCTGCGTAACACATGGTGCCTCTTGTCTGAACAATCTATTCTTGTCGACTTGCAGCCTAAATAAAAAGATAACTCCACTCTCCTACCACTGCTTACCTCTAATGAGCCTTGGTAGAACCCGTGTCCGAGTCATGGGGTCCAGAACTGACTGAAGACATGTGGAACAGAGTACATGCATGGTTCGATGTACAGGGAACTGGAACTTTGAACAGGTGTTTTCATCTTTTCTGCCTGAAGATTCACAAGTTCTTGATCAGGTGTTTGATGTGGGCTGGCATGATCCTTTCTGCAGCGATGAATAAAGAAAACAAAGAAAACATTTTTAATAATAGTAATGATGGTAACAACAATAATATTAGTATAACTATTTATAGCACTTACACAATTGCAAAGTGATTCTCCCAACAAAAATAAAGAACAAAACAATACCAACAATAAAAAAACAAATGATTATAGGAATGTTAAGAGACAAAGAAATTATAAACATTCTGATAGGCCGACTACAAAAGGTAGACTCAATAGGTGCGTTCACACCGGAGTACTTTGGTGTACTTTTCCCACAATAGTTCATCAGAACTACGATATATTTGCGTTCACACCAAAAAGCCCCAGGAACTAAAGTAGCTCAACTTAGTTCGCGAAACTCGCTTTTCAGTCCCTGCTACAGAGCAGGGTCTGTCGTGGGAGAATGTAGTTCGTACGTCTGATTGGCTGTGCGGAATGCAAACCACGCCCGTTTGACTCAGAATTTTTTGTTGTAAGCGGCCATTGTATTTCCTCGCTGGACAGCACATCCGAAGAGATTCCTTTTGTGAAAGCAGTTATTATAGCAACACTAAATAAATCAATTGGAGTGATGAGGATGTGTCTGCGCTTCTGGCGATTTACTCGAAGGACGCGAAGCGCCACATTCAGAAGCTTCTACTGCATGCAGTTTCAGTGGATCAGCAAAGTTAGCAGACCTGGCAAAGTCATGTCGGGACGACTACGAAGGTAAAATAAAATATATGCACTGCACTGTTTTAATCTGCACAATACTGGTCTTAGATGTACTTTTATTTGCTCAGTAGATCGAGCTAGCCATGGTAGAACTTGCTAATGTTAGGTCCAAGCTGGCTAATAACATCTAGCTAGCTAGCTATTCTCATCCATGCCCGCTATGAACACGTTTTGACTTGTGAATAAGTGCAATGTTCTGTAATTTGCTTCACTAACTCATGGCACTAATCGTGTATTTCAGGCGAGGTGTTTCTCTCAGGATTAGAAACTAGTTTTCCCCTCCGGGATAAAAACGATAATATAACGTTAGCAATTAGCATGCTAGCTGGACATAATGCTACCTCTGTGGCTAATGCATAGAGGTAAACAACAGATTGTAGTTGCTATAATTTCAAGTAATTTGCAACATTCATTCTACATGTTAATGGTAAAAGCTTAAACAGTTGATTACCTGCATGCCACAAAGACTAATGTTCTAATATTTTTGCACATTTAAGTAGAAATGTAATTGAAATTCTATTTACTGCCTAAACATTGTTCCTTCTCATAGTATTATCCTAAATAGTTTGACCTTGTTTCCTCAGAAGGCTTCTCAGACTACATGGAGGATCCCTCAGAGAAACACAGTTTCCACGTTCAGTTCCCCCCCGCTGAGAGTAGGCAGCCTGCGCCCGGTCAGCGGACACCATCAGGACCACTATCTGATCACAGAGGATCCCATCCTGACCGCTGCTGCCATACTGCAGCAAACAGGAGGGAACGGAGGTGAAAACACACTTTATACATTTAGATATGTGGAGCACAAAGAAAAGTGTTGAGTTTAATTATAAAAATATTAGGTTCAACTAACCTAATACCGTTATATGAACTTTGCTGTGTTTTCAGCGTAGCTTTGTAAAGGTAACATTTAGCAGCTAAACTGTGGATAACAAGTAAACCACATTGGTTTGTTATTCAATATGGCCACCAAAAGCTTTTTGAATCATTACATGTCACTTGTTAGACGCTTTTATCCAAAGCTTACCTACTCAATACTGTGGGCAATCCCCACAGGAGCACTTTGGGGTGAAGTGTCTCGAGGACACAACGACATGCTACACCCTACCCCTACACACTACCCCTCCGTTTGCGCGTTCGCGCGGAGGGTCCGCCACATTAAGTGCTGTTCCAAACCAACGAGTGTGGAGAGGTGTGGAGGGGGAGTGGGCTATCAAGCCCTCAAACAGCGAGTCTGCATCGGTGCTGACTTGAGACCGGTCTCTACCTGACCGGAGTCACGCTGTGTGTGTCCGTCAGGAAACACGCTGTTAAAAAGTAGTTCCAGCAAACATCCACTGATAAATTGCGATGTTAACAACCTCATGATAACCTCATATTTTTTTAACTTAGGATCATACCTGTGTTTAGTCTAGAAAAAGGTAAATGTGTGCATTTTATTATAAAGTTGTGTATATTTACAGACTGTTGCAAAAACTAAGAAACTTATAAACATCAGGTTTAAAACTAAAAGAGCTTTACAGAAAAAGTAACACAATGAAAGATGTTTGGAGTTTTATTTGAGTTATTAATTTACATTTTTTGTCTAAGAGAAGCTGATTTGAAACCGTTGTTACATACAGTTACGGCATTTCCTGTTTCTGCCGGAAAGAGGGGAGTTTGTCCCAAAGCTTGCCGCTGTATTTACTCCCTCCATCTGACAGGAAGGAGCCTCGTTGAGCTGCGAGTGTGGCTACAGACGGAGTTCACTCCGTCACGGAGGGGTAGGGTCGAGGGAGTGGTTTGGGATTGGGCCTCAGAGGTGGAGATCGCCCACAGTGATGACTCTGACGTGGGGGGCTCTCTGTTATGGGCTGCTCCCCTTCTGGTATTTGGACAATGTTGTGTCGTTGTTGCGATTAAACTGATCTTGTATCTTGCATATTTCACCTTAGGAAAGTGGGCACGCGATGACAGCTTCCTTGACACCATCATGGCGATGGACTGCCGTGCCATGGTCAGCAAGGAGAATGAGGACCTGCGTGCCAAGGAGATGCACGACGAACGGCTGCTGCATTCACACAAGGCCCAGGAATCGAGGTGGAGCAACAAAATACCTTTCAGGCTGGGCTTCTGGCAGTGCTAAGCGAGCTGATTAAATCCAACAGGCCTTCAATACAAAAATTAAGAAAAACTTGTTGTTGTTGATAAAGTGTACAATGACTTGTTGGGAGGCGTGTGGTGCAGTGGTCTGGTGCGTTGGTGTTCAGATCAGGGGAGCACAGGTTCAAACCCCACTGCAGTCAGGATGTCGTTGTGTCCCTGGGCAAGACACTTCACCCCAAATTGCCTACACCTGGGAGAGTTCATTTTGTATTATTGTGATTATATATATATATGCCACTGTTATTAATACTGACACTTCACTTTGCACTAAGGTGTGTGCTGCTGAGCCTATCTATTGTTATTATATATATATATATATATATATATATATTGCCACTGTTATTATATTGTTTTGATACTACTGACACTTATTGATCTGCTGCTGATAAATAAAAGAGAACCTACATTGCGATTAAACAGAAAATGTATCTTGCTTATTTCTCCTGACACTTTATCTTTATGGTGACCTGTGTAGCATCCTATACATCACATGTAAGTGATTATTCTGATACCATCATGACACCATGAAACTGGCGAAGCTTTATTTATTGTGTCCCACCCCATATATGTGTCTTTGAAAAAGATCATTCAATTGTATTTCAAAATGGCGTCCATCAACACAAACACTATTTATAGAAAGATAAATGGTTAAGTTTGTAATTAACAGTGTTGTGAGTTCAATATTTTAATTAATTATAGTAAGGGAACATAGGAGGATATATAATAAAGGTGTTAACTGCTGAGCCTATTTACTGTGCAATACTACAGACATGTTAGTGGTATTATTTCTTATCTAACTCTTTCCTATGGTCAGACAAATCAGAAGTCATTTAAACAATTTGAGATTGTTCTTTTTGTTTCTCAATTGATTTTCCAGAATATGCACCACCTAGGCAGACTTTATATCACAAATAAATGAATGACATGTACTACAGTAATTGATTATATTGATATTGCCTACTCAGATATAAATGTGTATAAAATGAAATCAATTCAAAGTTTCTTGCTGCTTTTAATGCAATTCATGGCTGCAGGGCAAACGTCCAAAATCCTTATTCTACAATCATTTAATCAAGACACTTGTGTATATTTTACTTTCATTTGTAATAAACAAAAAAATATGAATGGTTGTCATCAAGCTGGGTCGCCGGTAAGGCAGTCCATTCCTCCCTGTACTCATCACCACGACGCTCACACAGGTTATGCAATACGCAACATGCTGCCACCTGAATTTTGATATTGTCCATGTTGCAGTCGTTTCGCTTCAAGCACCGCATATCTGGAACACATACAAAGACACAAATTAGCCCGACATAACTCCATAAATCCTACATTAGATAGTATTAATGTGATTTACTGAACGTACCATTGCTGTTCTTTGGGCGTGATAACGGTCATCATCCTCAGCTGACGAAACATGTCCATAGCGTGTGCTTGTCGCCGTCCAGTCCTTTTGTTAAGGCTTCTTAACCGCGATCTGTATTTGTGGCTGAGTTATTGGCTTAAATAACTCAGCACCAAAACCACAACTTCAGTCAACTCCATAGCGTGTCTGACTGAGGTCGGAAGGTAAACAGAAGCATACAGCGGAAGCGGAAGTTTTTTTTCTTCTTCTCTTGGTTTTTTGGCGGATTGCAACTTTAAGGTGCATACCGCCACCTACTGTACTCGCCGTGAAGTTGTTTGCGGCCTGCCAGGAAAAGCTAAGCAGAAGAAGAAGAAGTGACGTCAGCGGCTCATTTGCCTAATCCACCCCCAGGAACTCATTTTGGTGTGAACGCGATCTGCTTTAGTTCGTCAGAACTAAAAGAACTCTCATGAACTAAAGTTCTCAGGAACTACTGTGGGAAAAGTACTTGGTGTGAACGCGCCTAATGGCTCTTGATGACATCAATGCGCAGTCCCAATAGATGCTGTTGTATAAAAATAAATAGATTTCTTCTATTTTGTGTTGGATGATTTGTTTTATTGATTGCTGATGGATGTATATATATATATATATATATATATATATATATATATATATATATATAGGGTTTATTGAACAGCAGTAAAGCATTAAAGGTAGGGTAGGTAATTTTGGAGAAACCGGCATGAGATCGCTAGAATTTGAAAATACACAACCGGAGAAAATCTGCCACTTCCTTACAGAGCCCCTCCTCCAACACACACGAACGCGCACATGACCAATGAGGGCACGAGATAGGTTTGTGCACAGATGGAAGGCTGACAGGCAGGTAGGCCATCCAGTTATTTTAGCCGGGCCGGCTAAAATGATTGGTCGTACTTTTTACAGTATTACGGCTTCCACAGATGACATTTTTTTATGGATTTTTTGTCAAAGCACTTAAGATATTCATTCCTATCGGGATGTTAAGAGCATTCCATGGAATATAACAAAAAGTCAGTCTTTACAATGCAATGTTGGAAAATACCTTCTAAAGGCTCAATTCAAACTCAATACCATAAATAACTGGGTACCAAAGTGCTTTACCTGATAGAACACGTTCCACATGGAGCAGCAACCATCCGGCTCGGCCTTTTGCTGCATATCATCTCCTCCCTCTCCACTGTTTCCATTAGATCTCTACTGTCCAATAAAACTGAAATTCCCCAAAAAATCATATTAAAAAAGTTAAAAACAATAACTTGCTTTTGGCATTGAAATGGATTAGAATCTCACCATTTTCCTGGATGTCAGGAAGGCCAGGAAGTCATTCCCTTCAAGTCCGCAACCAGTCATAGGAGTTCAAATGCAAAGCCTGAACGATGACAAGAGCGGGAGACTTACATTTTCCAATTATATTTTTAATTAATACCAGAGCAGTGTGTACATAGGCCCTGTACGACATGCAGAGAACAGATCAAATCCCCTGACAGACTCACACACTTTGGTGATATCCTCTTCTGATAATGTTTCTTTTTTTTAGCAGTAAAGTAACATTACTCAAAGTATATGTCAGACCCAACTCAATTACAGTATGTTTTGCATCTCCTCAACAATGGTCTGTATCATTGAGTAGAAACTGTCCCTACAATTTCAGGTAGATTAACACACATTTGTAAGAAAAGTTTACAATGAAGCACAAAAACCCTCTTTGTATTAAGCGAGCTGCCACAGAAAGTACAGCTTAACATGCTAACCTTTGGTGGAGAGCTACAGTTAGCTAACTTCATGTTCAACACAACACCTCTAATGGCATTACATTGACGATTTTAAACAAAACGTAACTCTCTCAACTTGTAAGATAACGTTAAGTTAACTTACAACTTATAGCTGCATCACGTTTTTCAGGGGAAACACAAACTGGAGAAAACGTTAGCTGCTAACTGTTGTTAGCTAAGACAGCTAGCCTCCTAGCAAACGTAAGGTTAAGTTAACATTAACGTAACGTTGTAAGAAAGCAAAACGAACCTTCGAGAAAGCTTTTACTCTCAGACTTGGTGAAATTGTGTAGTGTTGCTTACCTCCAGAAGGACTTTTAGCGCGTTTCCCAGTAGACAGAGCTGTCAGAGCGGTGCCTCTCAGAAGAGCAGCCGCTGGGCGGAGTCACAGAAACGTTCAACTGATCTTCACTCCTCGACCGTTAGTGCCAGTCAAAACATACCGCTTTGTTTCAACCACTGCCGTCTCGCCGTTCCCCCGTGTCCCGCCCTCTCTGTCTGTCTGTGTCTATTTCAGTTTCGCTAGCAAGACTGCTGGTAGACCAGCTTCACCAGCTTCACCAGCATAGACCAGCTAAAACCAGCATAGACCAGCATGACATCCATGCTGGGCTATGCTGGTTTAGCTGACCAGGCTGGTCTTGAACCAGCAAGAACAGCCTGGCCAGCTTGTCCAGCCTGGTAAACCAACTAAACCAGCCTAACACCAGCCTAACACCAGCCTAACACCAGCTAAAACCAGCTAAAACCAGCTAAAACCAGCTAAAACCAGCTAAAACCAGCAACCATCTTAAGCTGGTCTATGCTGTTTTTTTCAGCAGGGGTTAATGCTCTGTTCTCTTTTACTACTCCCCCAGGTGCTTCCCGTTCCTACTTCCCTTTGTATCTGGTATAAATGTCTTCCTTTAGTGTTACTGTCCCATAGTTTTTGCCATTGTTGCTTGATAACAACTTTTGTAACAGATTTTACTTCTGCTCTACTGATGGGTACCATCATATCAATCTGGTTTGCTTTCAAACCACATTTTGCCAGTTGATCCACTACCTCATTCCCTCTAATACCCACATGCGCTGGAACCCACACAAATTGAACAACAATTCCCAAATGAACTAAACTAAACATGATGTGTAAAATGTAATGTAAAATATCCTGACGACATTCTGAAGAGAAGTTGTTCCAGAGCTGCGCTGGAGTCAGAGCAAATGACCACTCGCATTGGCTGTATTTCCTCTACCCACTGAAGTGCTAGTGAGATAGCCATCATCTCTACTGTGTATACTGCGATGTGATCACTTGTTCGCTTTCCCACTTTTACCTTTAATTCAGGATCATAAAATGCACAACTAGTTTGACCATCTTCTGGATTTTTGGATCCATCAGTAAATATTTTTATATACTGCCGTGCGAGATGGTACGCCATATTGGACAACTACATACGGCACCCCAAATAGGACACTTGACACAGTGGCGTTTGGCAAAGCAGAAAAGAGAAAACACAAAAAATAAATAATAATAATAATATTAATCTGAACGAGAGATGAGTTATTGTTATTACAACGTGACTCCACTATTATTTAACAACTCCTTTTATTGGGTTAAGTACATTGTCAGAATAAGTGAGAAATGGATTTAACTTCTGTTAGACAGCTATCATACTGAAGAAATATTTACTGTGAATGTATGCAAAAATGTATGGCATTCATAATCTATATCTAATTACATTAACTGTTAATGTCTTTCATTTTATTTCAAATTAAATACAATTACATAAAAGATTTTCCATAAAAAAGTTGATTGAAGAACAAATCTCTGTTATTAGATCAGTACTTTTCTTATATGACTATTATTGCTACATTTGAAAGGTCTTTACCAGCTTTGGAATTATATATAGCAATGCAACCCTTTAAGTTTAAAACTCGCGCATGCGCATTTCATACACCGTGGAGTGACACTCGCAGCACAACGAGTGCCTCCTGTCAGATGGAGGGAGTAAATACAGGGGCAAGCTTTGGGACAAACTCCCCTCTCTCCGGCAGAAACAGGAAATGCCATAACTCAGTATATATATATACATATATATATATACATATATATATACATATACATATAAATATATACACCTATTATACGTTTTAGTTACTTGTGGGCTACTTAATATGAATAATCACAGTTACTATCCTTTTACTCCATCACATTTAAAAAAGAACTAGAGAATGCAATTCCTGAAGAAATTGCTAGTGGGAATGCTTTATGCTGAAAAGCTGACGCTAAACTGCTATGCTGAAATGTAATGTGTAAGAAGAAAGTGAAGAATTTAGATTGAAATTATACATGAACACTGGGGGCTTGAATGTGTGATGAGTGAAGAAAAGAAAGTAAAAAGGCTTGGAAAAGCAGCAGAATATTTGAACTGCAAACTTTTGAACTAACTTGATGGTGAATGATCTGTCACCATGGCAACGGCATTTGATGACACCCCATAATACGCTTAGATGCGTTGATGGCTACATCGTTACCAAACCTGTGAAGTTTTGGGCCGTTTGGAAAATGTTCACTGAAGTTATGAGAAAACCGTGTTTCATGGCGAGCATTGTGTTGCCATGGAAATGGCATTTGAAGAAACCCCATAATTGACGTAGAGCTGTTGAGGGCTGGACCGGTGATATACAAGCAAAGTTTGGGGGACGATCGGACCGTTTCCATTGGACTTACAGCGACATCGTGCTTCATGGCGAGTGGTCTGTCGCTATGGCAACGGCATTTGATGACACCCCATAATACGCTTAGATGCGTTGATAGCTGCATCGTTACCAAACCTGTGATGTTTTGGGCCGTTTGAAGCATTTTCACTGAAGTTATGGGAAAGCCATGTTTCATGGCGAGCATTGTGTTGCCATGGCAATGGCATTTGAAGAAATCTCAAAACTGTCTCGTAGATGTCTTCACAGCTGGACTGTTAGCACACATGTGAATTTTGAGCACTTTTTGAACATTTTCATAGGAGTTAAAGGGACGTCGTGTTTTATGGCGAGGGATGCGTTTCCATGGAAACTCCATATGGTGAGATTTCAAATTTGGCGTAGAGCTGTTGAGGCATGGACCGGTGATATACAAGTGAAGATTGGGGGACGATTGGACCGTGTCCATTGGACTTACAGCGACATCGTGTTTCATGGCGAGTGGTCTGTCGCCATGGCAACGGCATTTGATGACACCCCATAATACGCTTAGATGCGTTGATGGCTGCATCGTTACCAAACCTGTGAAGTTTTGGGCCGTTTGGAACATTGTGTGTGAGAGAGAGAGAGAGAGAGAGAGAGAGAGAGAGAGAGAGAGAGAGAGAGGAAGATATTGAGGAAGAGGAAGATGGAGAGAGGAAGATATTGAGGAAGAGGAAGATGGAGAGAAGAAGATATTGAGGAAGAGGAAGATAGAGGAAGATATTGAGGAAGAGGAAGATAGAGGAAGATATTGAGGAAGAGGAAGATAGAGAGAGAGAGAGAGAGAGAGAGAGAGAGAGAGAGAGAGAGAGAGAGAGTGGGTGTTTCTCAATCGCGAGTACGCTTGCTTGGTAGCACATGTCTGCCGAGCATCTTGCTTCAGAAGCGAGTCAAGAATACTTCCTGGCATTCGGAAAACGAAGTGTGGAACACGCTAGCAAGTGTGCAGGTGTGCGTCATATGAGACTTACAGCGACATCGTGTTTCATGGCGAGTGGTCTGTCGCCATGGCAACGGCATTTGATGACACCCCATAATACGCTTAGATGCGTTGATGGCTGCATCGTTACCAAACCTGTGAAGTTTTGGGCCGTTTGGAACATTGTGTGTGAGAGAGAGAGAGAGAGAGAGAGAGAGAGAGAGAGAGAGAGAGAGAGAGAGAGAGAGAGAGAGAGAGAGAGAGAGAGAGAGAGAGAGAGAGAGAGAGAGAGAGAGAGAGAGAGAGAGAGATTTGGGGATTTGGGGAAATTGGTCCGTGCGCAAAGCATTGTGGGGATTTTAAGACCGCAAAGTCTACTCATGTGCAGACTCGATATTTCTCCAAACGGAGTACGCCGGGCTCGGTAGATTTCCAAGCATACTGGAGATTGGAACAGTACTTCGGCGGCACTCGATGACGTAGTATGCTTGAAATAGTGGCTCTGAAGCAGCTTTACTCGCGATTGAGAAACACCCAGAGAGAGAATGAAATGAACAGTTAGAACTGACTCTCACCCTCTCTCTCTTCTCTTGAACGGCATATGATGACACCGCATAATTGACGTAGAGCTGTTGAGGGCACGACCATTAACCATTATCTGAAGTCTGCTGCTCTGAGCATGTCAGTTGGAGTGATGACATCATCGTGTTCCATTACACAGGTGTTTATAGTTGAGCTAACGAGCTCTGTAGAGATCAAAGGTTTGCATTGTTCTGAATGACAGATAAACCTCTTACATGTGAACGTTTTGTGGAAGAACGATAACAGATATCTGTGAAATTTCAAAAAGTGAAGCATGTCAAGGAAGTTGAGTATCTGAAGTGTAATTTTTGTGTACTTTCGGGTTAATAATGTGGCCTTTTTGGCAGTTTAAGAAAGGTGTGCGGCTGCTGCTGTGAGGAAATATCTGCCTGAAATGACAATGGGCTTTAATGGAGACATGTTGAATGTTTTTGTTAATTCATGCCCTCAAGAGGCATTTTGTTTAATTATTTTGCTTAATTATTTGTCATTTTTCAAGCTACGAGATGTTTTCCTACGTTTGTCATGAAAAATTATGTCTCAGGAATGTAGGGTTTGGGAATTATGGCAGTTTTTTAAAAAAATATGAAGGCACATTTCAAGATTTCCTACCCTCTAGCTGTGACATTACGCACTCTGCCTTAACGAGCTGCGCAATGTTAAAGTTAAAATGTTAAAAATGTGATGAATTATGGGATGTATCTCTGGAATTATGAAACTTATGAATGATAAAAGTAATAGCCTGCGATTCCCGACCGAGCTGAACGTTTTGATGTTTGAACAGAGTTTCTGCGATGTTGAATGTGGGAGAAGAGGGCCAAAATAAGTCGGTGGAATAATAAACTTTTTGTCCGTAGCATAACATATAGTTGAATGCTGTATCAGCATTCCCACTAAAATAGGCTATTGTTATTTTAACTCCACCACAGTAATCCATCATCAGTTTTACTTTTTAGATAAAGATCTCACAATTGATCATAACTCAAAATACATATATTTTTAAACCAAGTGGTTTCATGTACAACCCACACAAGTATCATGCTAAATTAAGCTCTGTTGCTTAGGTATCACTAGATCCTGTTACAGCGTAATATAAAAGTGCATAACGATTGATGTGTAAATTAGCATAATTACTTGCTAGCCGCTAGCTGCTAACTGCCACGGCCGCCTCGTGAATATCATAATCCATCATTTAACAATCCAGTACCATGCTGTCATGAACGTGCGGTGCTGTTACGTGTACAAATTGACGTGCAGAATGTGAACGAGCCTTTTGGGGGGCGTGGTTGAAGTTGCGCATGCTCTATGAGCGCACATACGGGTACTTCTCATGCATGACGGGTAATCTGTGACGTTTCGCTCTCTCAAAAGTTGGGCCATTTTATCTTCATGCGCCAATGAGCAGTGTCACTACCCGATCGGTCCACCTGCCCGATCTGTACTGCACATGTGCGAGATGGTCCGCCATATTGGACAACTACATACGGCAACTCTAATAGGACACTTGACACAGTGGCTTTTGGCAAAGCAGAAAAATAACTGAGAGAGATGAGTTATTGTTATTACAACGTGACTTCACTATTATTTAACAACTCTTTTTATTGGGTTCTTTTATTTAGGGTTAAATACATTGTCAGAATAAGTGAGACATGGATTTAACTTCTGTTAGACAGCTATCATACTGAATAAATATTTACTCTGAATGTATGCAAACATGTATGGCATATAGCTGTCTAACAGAAGTTAAATCCATGTCTCACTTATTCTGACAATGTATTTAACCCCAAATAAAAGAACCCAATAAAAATAGTTGTTAAATAATAGTGAAGTCACGTTGTAATAACAATAATCTCTCTCGGTTCTTTTTCTGCTTTGCCAAAAGCCACTGTGTCACGTGTCCTAGTAGAGTTGGCGTATGTAGTTGTCCAATATGGCGGACCATCTCGCACATGCGCAGTACAGATCGGGCAGGTGGACCGATCGGGTAGTGACAGTAGGCTTGTTTGAGACAAGCAAGGCTTTTTCCTTTCGGCCATTTTCCTTCCTCGTAAGTATGTTACATTTATCTCTTCAAATTTAAAAAGAATCTGGTGCCTGAGTACACACATCTCATTCGAGACAAACTGGAGGGATTGGAGACGTGAGTGCGAGATTGAGAGCAGCTGGTGGAATGGTGTCTTTGAGCCCTGGAGAGGAGGATATGGAAAGTGCATCTGAAGGAGATGGAGGATGGAATGAAGTAAGGAAAAATACTTCAAGAAAGAAGATAGACATGTCAAGTGACAGTCTTAGTGAATCTGATTCGCAGAAAGTAAAGAAAAGGATTGAGAATGAAGAGTGGAAAGTGATTGTGGAGTTTGGTGAGCAATCCGCAGCTAAGCTACATCCAGTGGCCCTGACTAAAGCGATTCACAAAGAAATTGGATCGATAAAGCAAGCAAGATTTCTGAGCAAAGGACGGATGTTGGTTGAAATGATGAATGCAAAACAACAGGAAAAGTTACTGAAAATGAAGACCCTGAATGAAGTTCGAATTAAATGCCATGTTCCTGGAGCAAATCGGAAAATACTTGGAGTTATCAGTGGAGTTCCGATAGAAATCGGCATAGAAGAACTCAAGAAAGAAATTAAAGGGGGAAAAGTGTCTGTAGTTAAGCGTCTTCCTACTAGGTATCAGGGTAAGATAGTGGATAGTTTGTCTGTTCTTCTTCAGTTTGAAGAAACAGTTCAACAGAAGATAATGATCGGTTGCATGAGCTTTCCAGTAAGAGAATTCATCCCTAAACCTTTGCGGTGCTTTAAATGCCAAAGGTTTGGGCATGTGGCAGACAAGTGCAAAGCAACTAAGCCCAGGTGTCCAACATATGCGGGGGAACATGAATATGGTAGTTGTGCTGCAGGTGCTAAGGTGCAATGTTGTAACTGTGGTGGGGAACATAGTGCTGCGTATCAGGGCTGCAAAGTGCAGAAAAAGGCCAAGGAGGTGCAGAGATACAAAGTGCAAAATAAAGTCTCATATTCTGAAGCAACAGAAAAGGTATCACTAAACATAGCTAGGAAATCCCAAGTAGCAGCAAGTATATTCTCTTCAAAAGATTTTCCCAAACTCCCACAGGCAAAGGAAAGCTCCACAAAGTGTTCACATAAGTGTGTGATAGGAGAGGATGCATTGATTGTTAATAAGTACAAATGTGTGGCCTTTATTGGAAAAGTGGTGAATGTTGCTTTGCAACAAACAAAAAAGAGGTCAAGACTGAAAACAATAGTGGAAGCAGTAGGTTAATTTTTGGGGATAAAGGATATAACGGTTGAAATGATACATGATATGCTAGCCCCCAATAATGATGATTCACAGATTAGTGAGTAGATGAAATGAAATAATATGGTGTGGTGATTTTAATGCACATAATACAATGTGGGGAGGGAGATCAACAGATTACAACGGACAGGTGGTGGAGGACTTAATGGAGGCAAAGGAATTAGTTTGTTTAAATAATGGGCAAGGTACAAGACTCAATTTTAGAGATGGAACAGAGTCTGCGATCGATCGAACTCTGGTAACAAGTGAATTAGCTTCTGGTAGCAGTTGGGAAGTATTGGCAAATAACAGTATTGGGAGTGATCATCTTCCGATTATAATCAAGTTTGATATAAGTAATGTGGTTGAGCTAGACGGTTTCATGAGATGGACTTTTTCTAAAGCAAATTGGGAGATGTTTGCAAAATTGTGTGATAATGAATTTGATCAGATTGATATGGCAGGAAGTATTGATGATATAAATGAGCAATTTACTTCAAATATAATTAAAAGCGCTAATCAATCTATTGGGAATAAAACTGGTAAACTTAGTAAATGTGTTAAGATGGTACCGTGGTGGAACAAAGAATGTAATGATGCAATCCCAAACAAAATCAGGCTGTTTGGAAAGCTAAGAAAGACACATTCATTACACAATTTATTAGAATATAAGAAGGCACAGGCTCAGGTAAGGAAAATTGTTAAAAGAGCAAAAAGGGAGTGTTGGAGAGGATTCTGTTCAAGTATTAGGAGAACTACGCCATTAGATAAAGTATGGGGAATGATTAAGAAGATGAGGGGAATTAGACAGCAGAGTAACCTGCCAGTGTTAGAGAATGGAGGGTAAATTGCCACTGGTCCTATGGAGAAGGCAGAAATTCTAGCTAAAAATGTTGTCAAAGTTCATTCTTCGGAAAATTTGACAGAAGAAGGTAAGATCAGGAGGCAGGAAGTGTTAGATGAGCATCCTAATGTATATGAAGAAAGACATTCGTCGCAGAGTGTTGTAAATGTACCTTTTTCTATTCAAGAGTTGAGAAGAGCATTAAGTAAGTGTAAAATGACTGCTCCTGGGAAAGATAATGTATGTTATATAATGTTGACCAAATTAAGTGAGTTTGCATTAGGAAAGCTGTTGGAGATGTATAATAAGATTTGGGAGAAAGGGAAGCTGCCAATAATATGGCAAGAGTCTGTCATTATTCCTATTAGAAAACCTGGGAAAGATCCAACTAGTCCAGGCAGTTATAGACCTATAGCTCTGACATCGCACTTGTGTAAAGTTATGGAAAGAATGATAACAGAAAGGCTGACATACTACGTTGAGAAAAATGAACTAATGACTCCTTATCAGAGTGGGTTTAGAAGAGGGCGGAGTACTTTAGATCCACTGCTGTGCCTGGAATCTGAAGTTAGGAAATCCCAAGCGAATAAGGAGTGTGTTGTAGCTGTATTCTTTGATGTGGAAAAAGCTTACGATATGATGTGGAAGGAAGGATTATTAATAAAACTGGACATTATGGGTCTGGGAGGTAATGTATATAATTGGATTATGGATTTGTTGTTTGGCCGTGCCATCAGAGTCCGAGTTGGCAATTCTTATTCTCGAAGGCATGAAGTTGAAAATGGAACCCCGCAGGGGAGTGTAATTAGTCCTCTTTTGTTTTCTATCATGATAAATGATATATATACACAAGTAGGATCTGATATCGGTAAGTCACTTTTTGTAGATGATGGAGCTATTTGGAAAAGGGGCAGAAATGTAAATTATATTGTAGGTAAGATTCAGGAAGCCATTACGGAAATTGAAAGCTGGTCTCTGACATGGGGGTTTAGATTGTCGGTGGAAAAAACTGAAACTTTATTTTTTACGAGGAAAAGGATAGGTATTGCGGCAGTAATCTTTCAAACAAAGTGCCGCGAGGGACTAAACAACACTGTGGACGCGCAAAAACTCAGTCTTTCCAACAGTATGCGTTTGACCTTTTATTTTCTTAGCAAAAGTTCAATAGTCCATATCCATATATTCTTTTATGCGTGCATGTGTGCATGCGTGCGTGCGTGCGGTCAACAAAAATTGTCCTTCTCCAGCTCACTCCCCCTCCATCTATCACAAAATGTGCAGGTAAAAGCAACCAGATATAACCGCAAACGTCACCACACAAATCCTTTGACACGCCCACCACCTATAGTGACTCAAAAACATGTACCGTAATAAACACAGAAACTACTACTTCAAATGTGGCTCCTACATTCCGGCCCCTAATTATATCAACATAATAATTACACAACTGAAAAATTATGTAGGAGACAATCAAGGAAAAAACTTTTAAGGATAAAAACGTCCTTTGTTAAAGTGTCCTTTTCTTCTTTAGGCAAAAAAAAATAGAAAAATAAAAAATAAAATAAAAATATATAGTTTGTTAGCCTATGAAGGAGTGATCTTTACTATCACTTAGTAAAAAGTCGGAAAAAACGTCAATGTCAAGGTCTATGAAGTTCAATAACCCACTAATTTCCTCAAGGCTCTTCTGCTTCCTGTAGAAGGCAGATCTTTGTGATAGGCCTGTCCAGAAAGCTAGTTTTTGTCTTCACTCGCACCTGACGTACAAGTCCTCTTCTGTCTGGAATGGTTTGTACAATCCTTCCTGTAAGCCATGAGTTGCGAGGTGCTGAGTCATCGACTATGAGCACAGCAGCAGGTTTTTCAACCTAAGGATCCAACCAACCGTCTTCTTCAGGTGGATCCAAGAAGAGAAGTAATTGATCAATCGGGTTACAGCATCCATCTCTTTTTCAACCTGCACAGCGTTCACATTCAGACTTATCTTGACCTCAGGGTCTTCTGGTGCCATTTCAGAGCCATCAGGGTTCACAGGCCACTGTTCTTCAAGTCCAGTGAGAAACTGAGGTCCAGACACCCATGTGTCATCTTTCAGGAGCGTTTCCACTTTGACTCCCCTGGAAGCCCAGTCGGCAGGATTGCTTGCGGTGGGAACATATCTCCACTGAGATGGATTTGATACGCTGCGTATTTTTGAAACCCTGTTTGCGACGAAGGTTCGAAACCTTAAGGTCTCATTACTGATGTACTTTAATACGGAAGTACTATCAGTCCAAACGATGGAGTCTTTAAGTTGCATTTGCAGCTCCTTCCTACACATCTTGTCCATACGACTTGCAACCACGGCAGCCGTCAATTCCATTCGAGGGATGATTATTGGTTTCAATGGGGCCACTATAGCTTTTCCCATAATGAAGACACAGTGCACTTGTCCTTTGATGTTATGTAATAACAGGTAAGTCACTGTTCCATAGCCGTCTTCACTTGCATCTGCAAAGTGGTGTCGCTGTGCAGAGGTCACTTCCCCAAAATCCACCGGTTTTAGGCATCTGTCAACTTTAAACTCTTCGAGTTTGCAGAGCTCCTTCAGCCAACTTTTCCACTCTTGTGCAGCTGAGGCTGGTATAATATCATCCCAACCAAGTTCCCTTCTGCACAAGTCTTGAAGAATCATCTTGGCTGATAGGACCACAGGTGCCAATATTCCTAATGGGTCAAAGATTGAGCTGACCATGGAAAGGATCCCTCTTCTGGTTATGGGTTTGTCCTTGATCATAATCTTGAACTTAAAGACATCTGACTCAACACACCACTGTACGCCCAATGCTCTTTCCACAGGGAGTGTGTCATTATCCAAGTCCAGATCCTTAACTTCTTTCGCTCTCTCCATCAAAGGTATAGCAGCAAGCACGGTACGTCTGTTGCTAATCCACTTTGTGAGATGAAAACCCCCTTGAGCACAAAGTGCACAAAGGTCATGATAGAGTGCCACTGCATCCTCCTCTGAGACCACAGATGTTAGACAATCATCAACATAGAAATTGTGCAGGACAGTGTTGATTACTTTGGGGCTGAACTGCTCCCGATGGTCCTCTGCACACTTTCTAAGGGCAAAACTAGCACAACTTGGCGACGATGTAGCTCCAAACAGATGTGCAACCATTCTGTGCTCTTCTAAGTTCTGATGATGATCTCCATTTGGCCACCAGAGAAACCTCAACAGATCTGAATCCTCAGCTGGTACTCGAACCTGATCAAACATGGCTTCAATGTCTGCCATGAGTACAACAGGTTCCTTTCTGAATCTTGTCATGACTCCAACCAGTGTGCTGGTAAGATCTGGTCCCTGTAGGAGCTGCGCATTCAGCGATGTTCCCTGGAATGTAGCTGCACAGTCAAATACGACCCTGATCTTTTTCTTCTTTGGGTGGTATACACCATGGTGTGGTATATACCATACCCTGCCGTCACTGCGTTCCAGATCCACAACTTGCACTTTCTCTGCATAGCCCTTTGAAAGGATGTCATTCATGAAAGCGGTGTAATCAGCATGAAATGAAGCATCTTTATCAAACCTTCTCTTGAGGCTCAGTGTACGTTGTTCTGCTACTCTCCTGTTGTTTGGCATACTAACATCCCTTTTCCTTAAAGGTAAGCCAATGCAGTAATGGCCATCCATCAACTTAGCAGACTTTGTGACGTACTCCATAAAGTGACAGTCCTCTCTTGACGGTCCCATCTGCTCATCCTGACTGCATTCAGGGAAATCAGCCTTTAGCTGCTGCTTCCACAGATCTTCAAGGTTTGCAACAGATATCCTATTGACAGTGACATCTGGCTGTCCACAAGTAATTTCACTACTCCTGTCTCCTCTGAGAGGTCCATTGACAGTCCAACCCAGCATAGTTTTGACTGCATATGGGCCCCCGTCTACACTCCGAATAACTTCCCATGGCTCCAGTGCCTCAGGAACATTAGTCCCAATCAACAGGTCCACATCTAAATCAATCTCAGTAATCATTACATGTTTCAGGTGAGGCCATCTCTGAATGTCTTTCTGCCGAGGAATGTTGCCTCGATGAACTGGCATAGTTTTCTGGGTGTAGGTGTCAGGCAGCTCACAATAATGACTACTGTCTAATCCAGCCACATGCAGGTCAGAAACAATGTGACTTCCAACTATTTTCTCCTGATCCATTGTCCGAAGGAGAATGTCTGTTCTTCTTCCCCTGAGATTCAGTTTGTTCATCAGCCGCTCCGTGCAGAATGATGCTGAGCTCCCAGGATCCAGGAAGGCATATGTTAGGAATGTTTCATGTCCCTTCTTAGACTTTACTTGAATAGGCACTATGGAGAGAGTACAATCTGGCTCACCGGCCCCTGTAAGACCACTGGACTCAACAGAGATAAGAGCACTGCTTATAGCTTTTCCTTTAGCTTGCATTGTGTCAGTTTCTTTCTCTTTCTGATAGATATGAAGTATGCTTGGGTGCTTCAGACTGCATACTTTGCACGAGAGGCGTTTCCTACAGTCTTTACTCATGTGCCCAATACACAAGCATCCAAAACACACACCGTGTTCCCTTAAGAAAGCGATTTTCTCACTATGAGCCTTTCTTTCCAGTTGAAAACACAGATCCAGTATATGTCCACCTCCACAAAACAGGCAAACACTTGTACCTAGTGAGCCTCTCTCCTTCATTCTTATTTCAGGTTCCACTTTCTTTTCCGCTGTCGTAATAGTAGCAAAGCTGCTTCCCCTCATCCTTGAACGAGGTTCAAACTTAGCTTTCCTCACATCTTTGTTGGCTGCTGGTGGAGTATCCTGTATATCTCCAAACAGTGCATCGCTCACAATATCCACCTGTCTTTCAATGAAATTAACAATATCCATGAATGTAGCTCTCCGGCCCTGCCTTTTCTGTAAGTCATAGGCCAGAGTTCTCCATTTGTCCCTATATTTGTAGAGCAACTTTTTTATGATGGCTAGCATATAGCTAGGCATGTTCAACTCACACATGTATTCAAACTCTTCCATGACGTTGCAGCATCCTCTCAGAAAGAGACCGTAAGCTTGCAGAGCTCGCACATCTTCTACTTTTATTGGCTGCCATGAAAGAGCCTTTTCCATGTAGGCCGAAACAATTTTCTGTGCATTACCAAAATGCTCCTGTAGCAAAGCCTTTGCTTTGGCATATCCTCTGTCATGGGCCATATGCTGACAGCTTCTGACAAGCTCCAAAGGCTGCCCCTTGGTGTACTGTACATTCAGCTGTGATGCGCCGGTGAAGATGGCCGCATCGTCTTTGTGCTCCTCTCCAACTTTGCCCATTTTCGTATTTTGTACATATTTCTTTTACTTTTGCCGTTTTACTTTTAACATGGTTCGCAACATGCTAGCCGACCGCACCTACTCTGCCATACAATATAGCAGAGAGGAACTTTTCCAATTGCGAAACTTCGTGGACAATATTAACCCTCCGACAAACAATGGAGATTCACCATGGCTACCTGTTGCTGTTCTACCTGAGAGACGCAAGAAGAAGACAAAGCGGGGATGCCGGGCCAGGTTGCTGGTCAGACTGAGAAAACGAGAGAATCGGCCCCCTCTTCCGAGTATTCTTCTGGCTAATGTTCAATCCATTGAAAATAAGCTAGATGAACTCAGAAGCCGGATTGCTTTTCAACGGGACATTAAGAACTGTAACGTGTTAATTCTCACTGAGACTTGGCTCAACCCCGCTATCCCGGACTCCGCTATTGTCCCTGACGGATTCTCTATTTTTCGTCAGGACCGGACTGCTAACTCGGGGAAAAGTAAGGGAGGCGGTGTGTGTGTAATGACTAACAACAACTGGTGCTCAGATGTGAAGATTATTTCATCGGACTGTTCCGCACAGCTAGAGCACCTCATGATCTCATGTCGGGCCTTCCATCTGCCGAGGGAATTCACATCTGTTGTGATAACAGCAGTGTATATCCCGCCGCAGCCACTCGCCGACAACAACACGGCACTCGATCAGCTGTTTGGGTTTATTGATAAAACCGAGACTTCACGGCCAGATGCGGCGTTCGTTGTGGCCGGAGATTTCAACACCGCCAACATGAAGAAGGTTTTGCCAAAATATTACCAACACATCAACTTCCCGACGCGCGGGGGAAACATACTGGACCATGTTTATTCCCCTTTCCGGAATGGATATAAGGCTCTCCCTCGCCCTCCCTTCGGCAAATCAGACCATATCTCACTACTGTTGTTGCCTGCGTACAAGCAGAAACTTAAAAGGGACAGACCGATAACAAGGACAGTACAACGATGGAGCGAGGAGTCAGATTCAGCACTGCAGGATTGCTTTGCATCTACGGATTGGAGTGTGTTTGAGGACAATAACATCAACACACACACGGACACTGTCATCTGCTACATTGGGAAATGCATCGATGACGTGGTACCGAAGGTTTCTGTACGGACATTCCCAAATCAAAAGCCCTGGGTAAACGGTGAGGTGCGCGGCAAACTGAAAGCGCGCACTCTCGCGCACACAGCGGGAGATTTGGAGGAGTACAGGAAGTCTAGGTATGATCTCCGGAAAGCAATTAAAAATGCAAAGAGACAGTACAAAGACAAGGTGGAATCTGACTTCAAAGGCTGTAACACTAGGAATATGTGGGCGGGACTAAGGACAATGACTGACTACAAAGGAGCAGCGGGGGGTGCTGCGGGAGTGTCTGCGTGCGCATCTCTCCCAGATGAGCTCAACAGTTTTTTTGCACGCTTTGAGAGCAGCCAGGCTGTGGAGGTACAGAGGGACCAGGAGCTACACTGCCCTTTTGTTTTAAATAGGGCAGATGTGTGTAAATCCTTTAAAAGGGTTAACCCACACAAGGCTCCTGGACCTGATGGCATCCCTGGCCGTGTTCTCAGGGTGTGTGCAGTTCAGCTGGCAGAGGTGTTCACAGACATCTTCAACAGGTCCCTGCTGCAGTCTGTAGTCCCCACATGTCTTAAACACTCCACCATCATTCCTGTCCCCAAAAAGACAATCATCACCTGCCCCAACGACTACCGCCCAGTAGCACTCACCTCCATCATAATGAAGTGCTTTGACCGGTTAGTCAAATTATTCATCACCTCCTCCCTCCCTGAATCTCTGGACCCCCTGCAGTTTGCCTACAGAGCAAACAGGTCCACAGACGACGCCATAGCCCTCACCCTCCACACTGCCCTCTCACACCTGGACCCAAAGAACAGGAACACATATGTGAGAATGCTGTTCATTGACTACAGTTCAGCATTCAACACCATTGTGCCCTCCAAGCTGGCCATCAAGCTCAGAGACCTCGGGCTCAACAGCGCCCTCTGTGACTGGATCCTGAACTTCCTGACGGGCAGACCCCAGGCAGTGCGGGTGGGAAATATCACATCCTCCACCCTGATTCTCAACACCGGTGCCCCTCAAGGCTGCGTGCTCAGCCCTCTCCTCTACTCCCTGTTCACCCACGACTGCGTGGCCACACACAGCTCCAACACCATCGTGAAGTTTGCTGATGACACGACCGTCATCGGCCAGATCACAGACGATGACGAGACGGCGTACAGAGAGGAGGTCGAAAACCTGACATCTTGGTGCCAGGAGAACAACCTCCATCTCAACATCAGCAAAACAAAGGAGCTGATTGTGGACTACAGGAAGCAGCAGGGAGAGGGACACGCCCCCATCGCCATCAATGGGACTACGGTGGAGAGAGTCAAAAGCTTCAGGTTCCTTGGGGTCCACATCACTGAGGACCTGACATGGTCTCTTCACACCACCACCATCACCAAGAAAGCTCGACAGCGGCTCTTCTTCTTCCGCAGGTTGAGGAGGTTCAAAATGGATTCCAGGATACTCTGCAACTTCTACAGGTGCACGATAGAGAGTATCCTCACTGGCAGCATGACGGCCTGGTACGGCAGCTGCACCGACCTCGATCGTAAGGCTTTACAGAGGGTGGTGAAAACTGCACAGCACATCACCAGGACGGAGCTGCCATCCATGGAGGACCTTTACTCCCAGCGGCTCAGGAAGAAATCACTACGGATTATCAAAGACCCCCATCACCCCAGCCACAAACTGTTCTTTCTGTTGCCGTCTGGCAGACGTTACCGCAGCATCCTGGCAAGGACAAGAAGATTCGGAGACAGTTTCTTCCCGCGGGCAGTGAGACTGTTAAAAAATTGAACTGTTGAAACAACTTCAAACATTCAACTGCTACTCAGTAGTATGTATCTAATACCTAATATATATATATCATTCCAATAACTTGTATATAGACTCATACTGCACTATTCCACATCATAACTTTATTTCATTTTTATAACTATTATTATTTTTGTATTGCTCATGCTCTTATTGTTATTATGTTATGTTATTATGTTGCATTGTTGGAGAAGCCTGTGACATAAGATTTTCAACTGCATAATTACTCTGTAGCTATGTCAGATTGACAATAAAGAACCTTGAACCTTGAACCTTGAACTGTTCGAGAAAATACAGGCAGTCTTTAGGGTTGTGAGTCTTCTCCTCAATGCTGTGCTCAAAAGCTCTTATGAATGCTTGATATTGAAACGGAGAGCCATCACAAATCTGAATTTCTTTTTTAGGCAGAAAAGAAAGAGACTGTTGCTGAACCAACATGGATGTTATTTCATTTTGTCTTTCCAAGACATTAATTAAAGGATTCTGAGCACTGCTGCTTGGTGCCGGTGCTGCTGGGTGATTGCTTTGTTGCTGTAACTGTGGATGTGATTGTGATGAACTTTGATGTATATTGGCCTCTGAGCTTCTTGTGGCTTGATGTTGCAGATGTCCATATTCTGCTTCATGTTCTCTGTGCAAAAACTGTACGTCAGACTGACCACCTGTAGGCCTGTTTGTGTCAGGCACAAATGTTTTTGCTCCAGCACTGAGTATGGCTTCCTTTCGTCCCCTTTCCAAATAAGAATGCATGCCATTGGGACTCACAGATGTGTTACTTGCAGCACGAGACCTTCCAGAGCGTCTTAGCACATTCATTTTAGCCCTTGATGCAGCTATTTCCACTTCCATTTCCAGTTGCTCCCTCTTTTTCCTGAGCTCTTCCTCTTGTTCATCCAATGCATGTTTGTCTTTTAATAACCTTTGTCGTGCCAAGAGAGCGGCCATGTCAGCCTCAGCTTTGGTGCATGATGATGTAGTTGAAACACTGGACCTGGTTCCAGCAAAGCTCCGCTTGCGAGACCCAATGCTTCCTATGTTTGAAACACTGTCGCTTGGTTTTATTTCATCTTGTGCTTCAGAAGTTTCAACATTTCTCCCAGAGTGTTTTGAAACATGAGACATACTTTGTTGGTGTTCATCAGATATCTCAATTGAGGGAACATGTGCAATGGTGCTGCTCGGTTGTTTCCCAGTTTCAGAAAGCCATTGCTTGACATCGTCGATAAATCCATTATTGTATTTCAGTGTCTTGGCAAACCATACATTTTGTTTTTCCTGTTCGTCTGCAGGAAGAAGAGGAATTACAGACTTGTGTAACAGGGTGGTTTCTTTAACCAGTTGAATTAAATGCTCAAGTTGAGTTTGTATTTGTGAGGCGTTGTCATCCCTTTGCATGAGATCCTTCATTGTTTTAATCACACTTTTCATTTTGTGAACCTTTGATTGACGTTCCTTTTGGAGCTTTTCCATTTTATTTGCCAAAGCCTTGGCAGTGAGTATCGACTCTCTCTTCTGTTCATCCATGTTTGCCACATTGACATCTGAATTTGATCCACTTATTGACATATCCCTTTAATGTTTTAATGAATGAACAACAAATGCTCCAATCCACACAGCCAAACGCTCAGTAAATCACTGCTGCCGACAATAGACAACCTCTAGCGGCACAAACCACTACACGCAAGCAACAAGTCAGTCCCCAATGGACACGCAGCAGTAACTTATTCACACTGTGTTCAAACAAACATTTACACAGCATGAATGAAGAAGTTACATACCGCTCGCTCCTTGCTGTGTGGATTGTCCGTCAGTCTTTATCCTCCCGCGGCAGCACGCTGAAGTTTGTTTCCTTGTGGACGCGCAAAAACTCAGTCTTTCCAACAGTATGCGTTTGACCTTTTATTTTCAAAGCAAAAGTTCCAAACGCATACTGTTGGAACGACTGAGTTTTTGCGCGTCCACAGTGTTTTTCTCTTGTTTAGTCCCTCGCGGCACTTTGTTTGAAAGATTACTGCCGCAATATTAAGTCAACAAAAAAGGACTTGTACCACAGCGTGGATCTACGGAAATCGAGGATATATACGGGGATTCCTTGGATCTATCTGGGACGCTGTGGAATTAAAAGGAAACATTGAAACGCCGTTATCGCCGCTGTATTGGAGAGCGGCTTAAGGAAACAAACTTCAGCGTGCGAGGATTTAGTATAAACATTTAATAAATCAACAGTAGGTGGCGATATATGCTCCAAGTGGAAGTGATTCGCCATTAAAGAAAAGAAGAAGAAGAAGAAGAGACAAGCGAGACCTGCGCAGACCTGCGCAATTACGATCAACGTCTTGCTAGTGCGTTGCATGATGGTTAGTCATTTTGTCCGACTTGCTCTGAAGCAGGCGCGCCGGATTCATTTTAGAAGTGGGGGGGCCAAAAAAGTGCGTTTGTATGGCCCAATCCCAAACCACGCCATACACACTCCCCCTCCGTGACGGAGTGAACTCCGTGGAGTGACATGGAGTGACACATGAGGCTCCCTCCTGTCAGATGGAGGGAGACAGCGGCAAGCTTTGGGACAAACTCCCCTCTCCCCGGCAGAAACAGGAAATGCCGTAACTGTATGTAACAACGGTTTCAAATCATCATCTCTTTGACAAAAAAATTTAAATTAATAACTCAAATAAAACTCCAAACATCTTTAATTGTGTTACTTTTTTGTAAAGCTCTTTTAGTTTTAAACCTGATGTTTATAAGCTTCTTAGTTTTTGCAACAGTCTG
This sequence comes from Trematomus bernacchii, assembly GCF_902827165.1. Lineage (NCBI taxonomy): Eukaryota > Metazoa > Chordata > Actinopteri > Perciformes > Nototheniidae > Trematomus > Trematomus bernacchii. The sequence continues at coordinate 7,693 of NW_022987575.1, read as the reverse complement.
TAAATATACACAACTTTATAATAAAATGCACACATTTACCTTTTTCTAGACTAAACACAGGTAGCCTATGATCCTAAGTTAAAAACATATGAGGTTATCATGAGGTTGTTAACATCGCAGTTTATCAGTGGGTTATTGATTCTGCGTCAGTCTTAGGACAGTCATACATTCCTATGAAGTCTTCATGGACAACATAATCAGCTGATACCCATCGTACAGTCAGAGACAACTGTTCATGGAGGCTTGGGTACTTTTTCCAGTTATTAACTCCGGTATTAACAAAGCTATCATCTCCACATTTTGAGAAAGTTACAAGCCGTTTGACAGCAGCAAATCTGCATATTTCACAGAAGGCCCGTTTAGTGGTTTTGCAAATAATTAACCACTCTCTGTTTTTGTACCATTCTGCGTTGAAGTACCTTTCTCTTTGCCCAGACGATCTAGCGGTCTCCTTTTTTTCGACAGTTAGCTGTACAGCTTTACCCGCCTCAATGTCCCGACAACAAACCTCCAATCAGTCGGAATGTTAGTTATTCTTGAACCCCGAGAGCAGGAGAGACTGAAAAGAGTCAAGGCAAGCTTATACAAGTTAACAGCATTTAATTACACAAAAGATGCGGTGGTTTACAAAAGAAATGTGCTCGTTGGTGGTTTTTCCCCTGCCAGCTGTTGGTCCCGTGGCGCCGGGTCAGCTCGGGGCAAGGAGAGAGAGAGATCCTTCTTGGGTCTCCCGGGTAAGACCTGTAGTCTTCTCCTATTGGCCGGCGTCGACGGGGGCGTGTCCAATGCAAATCCTGTCGGTTTCTGCTGCTAAATTACATCACTCTGATGTCTGTGGTCATCTAAACATTCCCTAATAAACCTCATTCCAGCGTCAATAAATGAGTGTTAAACTCAGGGTGTTTAGTGTACAACATCACGTTATTTCACCTTCAATTCACGGTTTGAAAACGTAGCATTTCGCCACAAGCTAATGCTAACCGGAAATGACGAAATTCACCAGCGGAAAAACCGGAAGTCACATGTGAATCTTCGGTTTTCAGAATAAAACAGATTTAAATGAAATACAGTGTATTTCATTCAAATTACGCCACATCAACATTGATTTTAATTTCTAACAATCCCTCCTTTCACACCTTTTAAGGTGTGAACACAATACTGGAATCAATGAGTTCTTCATAAGACTGCTTTTAAACTGACGGTATGTTTTAGACTAAATTATGCCATAAAACATTGATTTTAATTTCTAACAATCCCTCCTTTCACACCTTTTAAGGTGTGAACACAATACTGAAATCAATGAGTTCTTCATCTGAACTTTGCATAGTACATAACTCATATCAAAAACATACTATCAAAATGGAATGGTTCAAATAACCGTCATCAAAAATACAAAAAATACTTCGGTTGGTCTTCAACATAAGTTTTCCCTTGTGCTTAAACTTCTAGTTTTAACATTCAATATCACTTTTCAAAATAGCAGCAATTAGCTTGGTATTTAACAATCCCTCCTTTCATACCCTTTAAGGTATGAACATAATACTGAAATCAATGAGTTCTTCATCTGAACTTTGCATAGTACATAACTCACATTAAAAACATACAATCAGTAACAATACATATTCATCATAAATGCAAAGTTTTTCATTTGTGCATAACTTCTAGCTTAAACCTTTAATATCACTTCGTAAAATAGCAGCAATTAGCTTGGTATGGAAAACGTCGAACTCACTCCTTTCACATCATATATATCATCTTCATACTGTATCTGGTGTAAAGGCACTTGTTCTTTCACAAAATAAGAAGGATAAAACTATCTGAAAATATGACTCTTTATTTAAACAATCCTATCCTCTTCAGTGTTGCACACTCCCTTTTCCAACTAATGTCTAGCGTCTGTGTTGTTCCTAAATAAAATCCTTGTAATCTTTTTCAAATCTAAATATAACAATGAACTATTCCTGTTTGTGGTAAAGACACACACTAACGTTATGTAATACAATTTCATTATGGATTCAAAAACAACTGAAGTCATAATGCTGTCAGAGTGTGGTTTCCTGAGTGTATCTGTCCTATAAAGAGTTACGTCATTCTCTGCTTGGCTCGTGTGCAGAAATCCCATCAGTTGCACCTGGCAATACTGCTTCTACCTGTCTATTATCAAGCTGAAAAATGAATACAGAATTCCAACATACTGTCATCAAATGTCTTTCTATTATAAATTAAATGTATATCCCCATAATGACCTAAACAATAAAGTCCATGGCTTTTACTTCTATTTCTTTACCAGGCTAGTTACAAGATGTTGTCTAAAATAAATTCTGTGTCATTACATTACTATGTTTTAGCTTAACTGTAATATGTTCTTTCTATATTTCAAACCTCAGTTACTCTAATGTCTGTTAAAATATTACAAAATTGTTTCATTATCACAGGTCAACTTCTTCTGTATTCTATTCTGGAATTACATCTCTCACAGTAGCCCCTTGGCCACTGCTTCTGCATCTGTGTTACCTGTTCAAAATGCAATCAATATTTAGAAACATGTCAACATTCATCAAACAGTATCTTATCCCCAGATATGGAGCAGGTTAATTCTAAAACTATCATTCAATGCTCAGTTTGAACATCTAGGTTGGGGCGGAAGCTTTCTTTCAATCCCTAAAAGAAAAATTTAAATTGTGAATTTGACAGCCATGTTGACGTTATACATTATCCACTCTCCCCCCTTTTTACACATGAACTCATGTGTAATAAAATCCTGAAATGGGGAGGGGAGGAGAGAAAACTTTCAGTTACATTTTGGTTAGGGACATAGCAATTTTACATCCATTATTATTATTATTATTATTATCTTTCCACAGTAAACACCTCAGTGAAAATAAATGTTTCTCTTCATCTTTCAGTCCTAAAAGAAACAGAATCTTCAGATTATAGTTTGAGTTTCACATTTGCAAACTGCCAACTCCTAAAAATGTTCAATTACTCATTGTTGTACCAGTTTTTCCAAAATCAGTTCTAACTGCCGTGCCGTTTCTGGAAATCTGGCGGTACGGCTACACAATTTGCAAGAAAGTGCCAACATGTTCCTTTGTTAACTCTGATCCGGAGTGCATCTGCAGTGCGTTCTACAACTTCCCATGGTCCACTCCATACAGGTTGCAATGAGTTAATCTTGTGGATTTTTACTTTCACCCAATCACCTGATCCAACAGAAATATTCTTCATGGACCTGGCATATGCTTCCGCCTCAATTTTCCTAATATCTAACACTGGTTCTCCTCTGTATTGTGAGGGGCTACATTGTGGTGGATATTGCTGAGTGGGGCAATCTCTGGCCAAATGTCTACAATCACCACATATGAAGCAGCCATCATCCCTTCTCCCTCTTGATCGTTGCTTTCCTCTCCATTGTCCCTTTTGTTGTATGGGAGGGTATACCCGTGCTTGCGTCTGACCACATGTGTAGCAGCCACCATTCTGGAAACTTCTTCCTCCGCTTTGTTGGTTCTGCATTTGATTCTCTGGTTCTTCCTGAGTTTGAACTGTTGGAGGTGTTCGCCCTGCCTTCTCTGCTAGTATGGCCATCTGCTTTGTCGATTTCTTGTTTTTATTAGCTTCGGCCTCTTTCTCAGTTTCGGCATCTTTCTCAGCTTCGGCATTTTTCTCAGCTTCGGCATTTTTCTCAGCTTCTGCATCTTTCTCAGCTACTTGTATCTTCAAAAGTCTTAGTTTTAGTGCTTTCATCACTTCGTCATTTTCCCTCTGTGTTGCCTGGTATGTCATGTCGTGGTGAATGAGATGTTGTTTCCATTCTTCTGGGAGTTTAGCTTCTAATCCCACCACGGCTTCCAGGCATACCTGAACTGATCGGGGAAGGGCTTTAATGACCGCGTTCTTCCACAACATTACAACAGCCGGAGAAACGTCATGTCGTTCTCCAGTGCAGTCCTCCCACACTCCTTCACATCTCTTCAGGAAGGTATGCATGTCCTCCCCCGGTTCTTTTCTCAGGCTGTTGAGGGCGTGTAAACTGCGTGTTGTCGGGTAGATGCTACGAATAGCAGCCCAATAGCTCGACCTGATATTGTTGAATGAAGTGTCATCTGGAGAGTTGGTGCATTTGGCCATGAAATCTACTGCTCTTGCCTCTAGTCTGCCTTCTATCCGTCTAAGCAGTGCCCTCATGTCTCCCAAGCACAGGTGGTCTTGGACAGTGTACTTCTCCAGATCTTTCACCCACTTCTGACCTCCTTGGGTGAGTGGAGGTAGCTTTGCCACTAATGATTCCATGTCCCTGTGAGCCCATGGTTGGTAGTCAAATCCTCCTCTCTCAGCCGCTATCAATGGCATGAAGGTATGTGCACTGGTCTTGGTTCTTCCAGCTTTGGGGCATGTCCCAGGGTATTCGTCCCTACTATTGTTCTCTGAGGGAGATGCAAATCTGCGTCGTTGCTGTGACTGTTCTTGGTAGGGGGAGTGTCTACTGGTTACAAACTGTGTACTGCCGTCGTCATCTTCATCTTCATCTCCTTTGGAATAGTCTTTGTCAGGAGAGTAATTTGTTCTGCGTTTTGTTTGAGATTCTCCCCATTTTTGAGTTATTTGTCGTTTTCTTTCTTCCTTAATTTCTTGGAATCTTTCATCTGCAGAATGTGTTGGTTCAGGAGAGCAACCAGTTCGGTAATTTTTCTCTTCTTGCTCTTTTTCCCATCTTTTCCTTTCTTCTTGTTCTTGTCTTTGTCTTTCTTCCATTCTTCTGATGAGTTCTGCTTCCATTCTGATGAGTTCTGCTTCCATTCTTCTGTTGAACTCTTCCTCTCTGATGAGTTCTGCTTCCATTCTTCTGTTGAACTCTTCCTCTCTGATGAGTTCTGCTTCCATTCTTCATTTGAACTCTTCCTCTCTGATGAGTTCTGCTTCCATTCTTCTGTTGAACTCTTCCTCTCTGATGAGTTCTGCTTCCATTCTTCGTTTGAACTCTTCCTCTCTGATGAGTTCTGCTTCCATTCTTCTTTTGAACTCTTCCTCTCTGATGAGTTCTGCTTCCATCAGCTGGTTGACCTCATACGCCAATTCTTTCACATTTGGGGCTTGAATTGATGCTTGGTGAGAAGGGTTGTTCTCTGATATGTTGGGAGGAGGCACTTCGGTCAGGCTTGGATACTGCTTTGGAGTTTGGATAACTGGAGCCTCTTCTGTTATTTCTGCTGTGTCTTCATTTACTGGCAGATCTGCTGCTTCTACCAAATGTAAGCTTGTTGTCAATCCCTTGCTGGCATATTTTAGATGGAGTATCAGACTTGTAACTCTAGCTTTTCTTTCTTCAGCTTTGTTCATAGCGCTTTTTCCAGGTCCATACCATGAGGGTCGTCCAGCTTTGATCCATGCCTCTTGCTGTTGTAGGTATTCTCCATTCTCATATTCAACTACTGCTTTTCTATGGGCTTTCGTTGGTCCAGGTTTATCATCTGCTGGAATCAATCCTCTCGTTTGCCACTGCTCGAACAGTTTCTCTATTCTGTTCCATGTCTTCTGTCTATCTTTTGGCACTGTCATAGCATCTGACCTGATGTTTACCCTCTCCTTAATATCTGCAGTTGAGCCTGGCATTGAGAATGCTCTTAACTTAGTGTCTTTTGGTGACATATTTCTTAAGTAGTTGGATATAGTTATTAAATGTATCAAAGATGAATCACTAATCTACTGAATAGCACCTTCGTTCCTGATAAAAAATATCCTATGTCACCCGAACTTAACTTCAATATCTGGGATTCTTTTATTTTTTTTTTTTATTTTTTTTTAAGTTTTTTTTTAATAAAAAATTAATAAAGTAAATTAGAAATTATGCAAATTTTAAAATCAGAAATTTAAAAAATAAAAAATGTACAGTGTATGGTTTTGACCTTTAAAATATGAAAATTCAAATAAACTGTGTACAGTGTATTCTGAAGTTTATGAAATTATGCAAATGTCATAACTACAATACTTCAATTCAGAGAAACCACATGTAATCTTTATCTGTGTGTGGTGAAGAATGTATTGACTGTAACACTTATGTCCGCTAGGGGAGCTGTTTTATTTTTAACTCCTTTCAAATGTATCAACTAATACTTCCGGTTCATAAACCTACTTCCGGTTTATTTACCCAAATAAAGTTCAAATTACTTTCTTTGAAAAGCATGAAAAACAAAAACAACTTAATCTACTCTCAATGTTCATCTACACCATCCCTGTGTATCCACCATCCCAGTAGTTACCAGTTGTATCACCTAGTAATGCCAACTGGCTAGCTAACTAGCTTAGCATTAACCTCATGTGACTGGGGGAAGGGGAGGGGAACAATGGGAACATTTGATGCAATTGAAAACCACACTGCTTGAAACACTCCAATACAAACTTCATTTATCTTAGCTCTAAATTCTATAGATGCTGACCTTAAAAGCTGATCTTATACCAATCTTGTACACAATCTTTCCGGCTTAGAACATCACACAAAAATATACTTTTTGGCTTAAGAACTCCACACAATATACTTTATTAAACGAGACTACGCCGGTTTAACACATCAAACATATAAACTAACATGAACGGACCCAGTCCAGTGCTAAACAGAGCATGGCTCGTACCTCCCCAGAGATCTTAACACTATTTGGAGCCAGTCCAATGTAAACCAGATAACCTCTAGTGCCTTCCCAAAGGTCTTTAATATTCACATTAATCGGGCGGCGCCGAAGAAACACTATAAACAAAACCGCACCACCAACGCTTGCACCTAATGTAAGTTATTTAACTATACAGTTTTTGAATTAAACAGGTAACCGTCTCACCTTTGATCTAGGCCCAGCCAAAAAATCCTTTATCTGCCGCCTGTTGTGATGCTAGTTAGCTGCAGCTTTCCTCTCTTCCAGCACTCTCCAGTCTCAGAGTCCCTTCGTGGTTGCCAAATGTTAGATATTCTTGAACCCCGAGAGCAGGAGAGACTGAAAAGAGTCAAGGCAAGCTTATACAAGTTAACAGCATTTAATTACACAAAAGATGCGGTGGTTTACAAAAGAAATGTGCTCGTTGGTGGTTTTTCCCCTGCCAGCTGTTGGTCCCGTGGCGCCGGGTCAGCTCGGGGCAAGGAGAGAGAGAGATCCTTCTTGGGTCTCCCGGGTAAGACCTGTAGTCTTCTCCTATTGGCCGGCGTCGACGGGGGCATGTCCAATGCAAATCCTGTCGGTTTCTGCTGCTAAATTACATCACTCTGATGTCTGTGGTCATCTAAACATTCCCTAATAAACCTTATTCTAGCGTCAATAAATGAGTGTTAAACTCAGGGTGTTTAGTGTACAACATCACGTTATTTCACCTTCAATTCACGGTTTGAAAACGTAGCATTTCGCCACAAGCTAATGCTAACCGGAAATGACGAAATTCACCAGCGGAAAAACCGGAAGTCACATGTGAATCTTCGGTTTTCAGAATAAAACAGATTTAAATGAAATACAGTGTATTTCATTCAAATTACGCCACATCAACATTGATTTTAATTTCTAACAATCCCTCCTTTCACACCTTTTAAGGTGTGAACACAATACTGGAATCAATGAGTTCTTCATAAGACTGCTTTTAAACTGACGGTATGTTTTAGACTAAATTATGCCATAAAACATTGATTTTAATTTCTAACAGCAACCATGGCAACCAT